>NC_137359.1:11585174-11934986 GCF_965287045.1 Carcharhinus amblyrhynchos | reverse complement strand
ACCTTCATCCCCCCTACCCCCCTCCCCATCCACACCCCCCCTACATCCCCCCTCCCCATCCACCCCCCCACATCCCCCCCTCCCCATCCCCACACCCCCCCCACATCACCCCCCTCCCCATCCCCACACGCCCCCCCACATCACCCCCTCCCCATCCACACACCCCCCCCCACATCCCCCCTCCCCATCCACACACCCCCCCCACATCCCCCCTCCCCATCCACACCCCCCCCACATCCCCCCCCCCCCTCCCCCCTCCCCATATCCCCCCTTTCCCCATCCCCCCCTCCCCCCACATCCCCCCCCTCCCCAGCCACACCCCCCCCTCCCCATCCCCCCCCTCCCCATCCACACCCCCCCCCTCCCCATCCACACCCCCCCCCTCCCCATCCCCCCCTCCCCATCCACACCCCCCCACTCCCCATCCCCCCTCCCCATCCCCCCCCTCCCCATCCCCCCCCTCCCCATCCACACCCCCCCACTCCCCATCCACACCCCCCACTCCCCATCCCCCCCCTCCCCATCCACACCCCCCACTCCCCATCCCCCCCCTCCCCATCCACACCCCCCCACTCCCCATCCCCCCCTCCCCATCCACACCCCCCCACAACCCCCCCCCTCCCCATCCACACCCCCCCACAACCCCCCCCTCCCCATCCACACCCCCCCACAACCCCCCCCTCCCCATCCACACACCCCCACAACCCCCCCCTCCCCATCCACACCCCCCCACATCCCCCCCTCCCCATCCACACACGCCCCCCCACATCACCCCCCTCCCCATCCACACACCCCCCCCACATCCCCCCTCCCCATCCACACACCCCCCCCACATCCCCCCTCCCCATATCCCCCCTTTCCCCATCCCCCCCTCCCCATCCACCCCCCCCCATCCACATCCCCCCCCTCCCCATCCACACCCCCCCACATCCCCCCCCTCCCCATCCACACCCCCCCACATCCCCCCCCTCCCCATCCACACCCCCCCACATCCCCCCCCTCCCCATCCACACCCCCCCACATCCCCCCCCTCCCCATCCACACCCCCCCACATCCCCCCCCTCCCCATCCACACCCCCCCACATCCCCCCCCTCCCCATCCACACCCCCCCACATCCCCCCCCTCCCCATCCACACCCCCCCACATCCCCCCCTCCCCATCCACACACCCCCACCCCCCCCCACATCCCCCCCTCCCCATCTACATCCCCCCTCCCCACCCACATCCCCCCCTCCCCATCCACACACCCCCACCCCCCCCACATCCCCCCTCCACATCCCCCCCTCCCCATCTGCATCCCCCCTCCCCACCCTGCACCCCCCCAACAACTCCCCCCCACCCCCCTGCACCCCCCCAACAACTCCCCCCCACCCCCCTGCACCCCCCCAACAACTCCCCCCCCACCCCCCTGCACCCCCCCGCACCCCCCCAACAACTCCCCCCTGCACCCCCCCGCACCCCCCCCCAACAACTCCCCCCTGCACCCCCCCGCACCCCCCCCCCAACAACTCCCCCCTGCACCCCCCACATGAATGGCGGCCACCTCCTGCCTCTGGTGGTCATCTCCTGCAAATGGTAAGACCTGGGCCTCCTGTGCCGCAATTCTTCCTCTGGCTCCTCCTCCTCCTCTGCAGCTGCAGCAGCAACCAAAAGACCAGCAAGATCGATTGGTTGCATCACAAAAGCCATCTCGTCACTCGGGGGTGGGTTAAGGAAGACTGCTTGCCCCTAGTACATCAACAGTCACAGCCCCCACTCCCAATTTCCCAATTGCAGCAGTGCAATTTGCAAGGGCTTTGTGTACATCCTTCAGCTGGATGTACTAGGACCCAGCAGCATCCACAAGACCTGAGGTCAGTGCTCAGGCCCAGGGTCCATGCTGCAAGTCGGACATTGGAGACCCTGCTGAGCAATGGCCCCCTACACTCCCCACACACTCGTAGATCCGCCACCGACCCAAGACAGAAAATGGCCACAACAAATGGACACCTGTGAGCAGCAGAGCGCCACTGGACTCTACACGCTTACCTCCTCACTAACCCTCACCGATGGAGTGCCCAAATCAGACTTTTATGGAGCATGTTACACACCGACTCCGGATTGGCGAATGCAGCGGTCAAGGGGAAAGTGCCAGTAAAGTTGAGCATGCAGCCCACTAATTCAATTTAAATGCATTCAAATACATTTAAATAGCCGTCATACCCATTTTGGACGTGATCACGATTGTGTCCATTTTTGGGCCTTGGTAAAGGAGAACCGGCACGGAGGCAGGCACAGATCACATTACTCACCTCAAGCCCAACTTTACCAAGTTTTTGCGCTCGAAAACAGGTGCAACTTGGATGGTAAAATGGGCCCACTGTTTTGTTAAGAATAACTGGACCAACCATGTAAATGCTGTGGCTACAAGAACATGTGACAGATTGGGAATCCTGCAGTGAGTAACTCACATCCTGACTATCCAAAGCCTGTCCATCATCTACAAAGCACCAGTCACAGAATATGCTACACTTGCCCGGATGGGTACTCAAGAAGCTCAACACCATCCAAGACAAGTAGCCCTGCTCGATCAGCATTCTGTCCACAAACTTTCAACATTCACTCCCTCCACCACCAACAAACAATGACAGCTGTGTACACCATCTACAAGATGTACTGCAGGACCTCAAAGCTTCTTCAACAGCACCTTCCAAACCGACAACCTGTACCATGTAGAAAAACAAGAGGACATTACCTTAAATCAGAGCCAGGCCATCCAGGAGAGAAGTTAGGAAACAATTCTCCACACAAAGCATGGTAGCAGCTCTCTCCCACGAATAGCTGTAAATTATTGCTCAACAAATAATTTGAAATTTGGCATTCTTGCAAGAGTGCAAGATGAAAGGATTCGACAAAGTCTATCAGCAATATTCAAATTTTAAATCTAACAGTGATAGATTTTGGTTAGCCAAGCATATGGAACCGTGATAAGTGGATGGATTTAAGGGACAGATCAGCTTGAGGGGCAGAATGGCATTTTCCTGTTCCTACAGTCAGCATTATGCTGAGGACTTCTGCAGATCCAAAAAATAGGTGATTGATCATTGGTGAAAAGTGGGAGGAAAACTATTTGTTGACATGTTACAGCCTTCTTGGCGTCAATACTCAGGAATATGGGCAGCTTCGCTCAGCTACAACATCTCCCAGACAAGTGAGTCACCAAGAAGTAACCTGCACATGTGGAAAGGTGTTCCGCTATGAGTCAGGATCTTCAGGAGAAGTGGAGCTAGAGGAAAAAAGGAAAGTGTATGTTACCACCCACATTGCTGAGGTGTTGACTGTGTGTTGTACAGCGATACATGAATGACTTATTGGAATTTTAATGAATATATTCCCTTATGTGCTAATCACTGTGGCGTCGGGGTGGCACAGGCCCCTTTCAAATTGACATGGGCAACCCTAAGCCTGCAGCAACCCATGATAAGGCAACTGCTGTCAAGGCTGGTGTGCCTGGGCACAAACTGCCCTGCCCGCTGGCAAATGGAATTTGCATAGTGACGACTGATGTTTCACTATACGCCACTCAATTATGGGGCATTTTGTGAATCAAGAACTCAAAGTGATGAAACTCCAGCAAAAGTTAATACAATTTATTGAAAGAGTGCAGTCTGGAGTGCATCCCAAAGTGGCAGTACATCAACTGTCATGGCCCTCAAGCAGAAGGCCTTCTCTGAAGGATTCTTATCGAAAATCAGTTCCATTATTTTTCTTAAATGGAGATTAGTTGCCATGACAACCTCACCAATTGCCAAAAAGAGAGTTGTCCAGCCTACATATTTTACCACTGATTCCGACTCCACTCACCCAATGGACAGTTTGTGCATGGCCAAAACATTTTTACTCTGGAATTACAAGATGTTATTTTTTGCGAAACTAGTTCATTGGGTTTCTGCACTGCAGGTGATGGGGGTTTGGTGTCAAAAGCTCAGTGAGTCTGAGGTGCAAAGACCATCCTGAAAGATTAAAGGTTGCCATTGAATCATTACACATCAAATGCAAGAACCAATTGATAGCCAAAAAATTCACGGTCAGTACGAGGGAAATAAAGCAAGCTCGTGACATTGTCCTTTGCATCTGAAGGTTCTGACACTTTCAGGGTTGGTCTCTTCACATGCCCTGGCAGCCCTCTTGTTCATTTTCCCAAGTGGTCAATTTTCAGTGAATCTTGGCTGGGACACCCCATTAGTCAGCTAGCTTGGCGAGGCCAATGCTGTCCTTGTTTGACATCCATGAATTCCCAGCAGGGTCTGAATCGGGGGTGGCAAACACATTTTTCCACCAGGTGCAATTATAGTTCTCACGCCACTTCTGGATTCATCAACAGAATGAACACATGCCAGGGATTGAATGGAGCTGATTGGTATCACATGTTGGGTGGTGGGTGGTGCATTTACATAATGAGCCAAAGGAGGTCTTGAGTGGTTTATCTTGCACTCAGATGTATTCTGTTTGCACGGTCCTTGTACCAAATCCTAAATATTTTTGGAATCTTTTTGCTACATTACTGCTTTTTTGAGAACACTTATTGTGTGATGAAGGGTAATGTGTGTGGTGAGAGATTTATATACAGAATATTCATCTCAATGGCTGTGTGCATTCTTGTCTGATGCTAAATATATTGGTTGTGGATCAGTAGGCAGCATTATTGCCTGAGTCAGGTGGTCGTGGGCTCAAGTTTTGCTCCAGAGACCTGAGCACAAAAATTGAGACCAACTTTCCCAGTCTCGAATTGAGGAAGTGCTGCACTGTTGGAGTGCTGGTTTAACATTTCATCTGAAAGCCAAAGTCATGTCCCCAAGATAAGGGGTCCCACAGCAATATTTGGAAGAAAAACATGTTAATGTCTTGTTAATTACATTGTTACGGTCATGTGGAACAGGTGATGAGTATTAATTGTCTTTGAGCACATATAAATGAAGGACAGTTGCGAGACAGAACGAAGAAAAGCCGTGTGTCTTTGTTTTGGCTACACCAACCAACTTAGATCCTATTAACAGAGCAGGGGTGCCCTCTCCAGTGTCCTGGCTAATATTTATTCCTCAAACGACAGCCCTAAAATTAGATCCTGGTCATTTATCAAATTGCTGTTTGTGGAGCTTGCTGTGCGTATATTAGTTGCCACATTTCCCACATTGCAACAGTGAATATCCTTTTGTGGGAGCTTGCTGTGCATAAACTCACTGCCACATTTCTTACATCAAAACAGTGACTATTCTTCATCTGTTGCAAAGGACTTTGGGATGTTCTAAGATTGTGAAAGGTGCTATACAAATGCAAGTCTTTCTTTTTCACATGAATTCTAAATCCTTTCAAAGTACTGGTTCCAAAGCCTGTAAAATTACAAGCAGTCATAAAACATAATAATATATTAAAAATAGCAGGCATCTTCAATATAACACTATTGATGTACACAGAGAGTTGAAGAGTTAAAAACACACATGAAACATGATCAGGGTTTCTATACAAATGTTGCTTTCCGTCAAAGCTTCGAAATAGAATTACAAATCCTACATAAGCCAAGCAATTCCTGTGGATCTTACTAAATGCCTTTTTAAGTAATATTGGGCCTTTTAAGTGGTATTGCTATTGACGTATTACATGTCAAAATCTTCAGCGATACAAGTCTAGGGTGTCCTTGGAGAGTTGTAGGGTAGGTTGAGAAATTATTTAAACAGTTCCCTGTCAGCTTTTTTATTTAGTTACAAAAAATGTGCATTTATAAGGTCATTCAAGGCTGCTTTATGTAGCAGCTGGAGGATGTGAGTTCAAATGGAGATGTGAGGTTTTAAAATGACTTTTCCCAAGCAGCCTTCATCCAAGTACATAACTTCAATTTGGTCAAACAGTCGTTCACTCATGAAGTGTCTCCGTACTGCCAAGTAGAGTTCTTGCGAAATGTTACATCTTTTTGTAGTCTTAATTTCACAACCCTTAAAACGCTCATTAGCCTCAGTCATTGTTTGTGAAATAATGGATGGATTGCACTACTAATGGCTGGGTGGATAAAGGGTCTTAAGGAACTAAACCACGTCCATTAGGAGAGTCCAAGGTCAGATTCTCGATTTGTGCTAAGCCAGTCCATAAGTATAAAACAGTAAGCCCTGATGCCCCTAAGATGACAGCAAATCAAGCTCTAGTGAACTTTGTTGGAGAGTGTGGAAGTTGAGAGCAAGGTTTCACTCCATTTTGCCACCCATTGCCACCATACCACTGCCCAAGGCAATACTCACGTGTTATAATCTATTCTTATTTCCAGATTCACATCCCATAGGATTACTGTTTTTGCTTTCATTTCATGTACAAATTGTCAACTCACACAGCAACTAAAAATAATAAAATGGTCGAGTTATTTATTCCCAGAATCTGGGTAGCATTTAGAAAGATAAAACTTTGTCAGCAAGGAGAGGTTTTTTTTGTTAACAAGAAACACTGAATAAAGGGGTCAGTGGTTTCCCAGATAAGAGGAGATACTACATCACAAGCAAATAAATCAACCGGTCCTGTTTGGAAACTGAAACTTTTAAGGGATGGATGTGCATAACTACAGCCCTATAAAGATCTTAACTTCCCTTCACAATTCAAAAAGAGAAAATAAAGAATGGAAGAACTATAAAGGTGATGCTCTGTATCCAGAATGAAAGCAAATAAGACTGTTCTGTATGATTGTTGCTCAAGACATTAGGTGGGATTTTCCACAGCTCCAGTGGCGCGTTTTGTGGTGGCAGGGGCAGCCAGCTATTGACCAGCATTGGGATCTTCTGGTCCCACTGCTATCAATAGATTTTCCAGTTGTTCACACCCTCCATCGCCAGGGAACCTGTGGCAGGGGGGCTGCCGTCAGTGGGATAAAGAAAATGCGGGTGGAAACGGTCGGAAAAGTTTGGCTGTCGAGTGTGACAACACTCAGTTAAGCACAGGAAGGATTATTTGCAGCCAAATTGGTCTCAAGCCCTAGAATTTTACACATGGCTGTTAACAATCCCTATCTCAACTTATGCACAAGACTGGACAATTAGGTGAGAGCAAGAGCAAGAGGTTACTCAGTCCATGTGGAATTGTACAAAAGCAAAATACTACTGTACTGTAAATCTGCTACTGCTACTGTAAATCTGAAATCAAAACAGAAAATGGTGGGAATACTCAGCAGGTCAGGCGGTGCCAATGGAGATGGAAATTAAGTCAGTATTTCAGACCGATGGCTGTTCACCTGAATTGGGAAAAGTGAGCAATGGAACAGGTTTTCGCAAGACAGGGAAAGGGATTGAGGAGGAAAGACCAAAAGGGAAGATGTGTGATAGGGTGGAAAACAGGAGAGATTAAATCAAAAGGTTGTAAATAAAGTCACCACAGTCCCAGATGACCGTAAGCTACTCGCCCCTTTGAGGGGAGAGCTGATTGGTGGTGATTTATCCAGAGGATCACCACACCTCATGTAAGGGGCAAGGTTGAGAAGGCAAAATTTCATGAATAGCTCAGCAGATCGGGGAACTAAACACAGGTTGTTGACATTGCTCTGCATCACTAATCAGCTGCCCAGCCAACTGAGCTGGATTGATGGTGCAAGTCTAAAGGGAATGGTAATAAATGTTGGAAGATTTTGATGGAATTGAAGGATCCTCTGGAAACTCAGGCACTTGAAAATGTTTGAATTTCACATGTGCAAGGCTTCCCTGCCTGAACTGTTGAAGACAAATTATGCATCACAATGATGTTCAGTGGGACAGAGGAGGAGGTTGTTATTGAAAGCTCTGGCATGTGGCTCTGGTCTAGCAGTTTAACATCAAGATGACTGTTTACTCAGTCCCATAGTTCAGCTTTGATGGTCTCATGAATTCACAATAGCAGTTATCACCAAACTGTATGGTCTGAATCATTCTGAATTGCTTATATAAAAAAAACCCTAACCATGAGATGGATTACAGTGGGCCCTGCAGTCTGCATTTGCAACCAGCCCAAGCTGAGGGGAACGCTTGGAGTAGGCTGCTCCATCTGTGAAGATCCAAATGTGTGTTTGAGGTGATTTCCACTCAGCTCTCAACAGAAATGAGCCTACCATTTAACTGAAAAATGTTTCAGTGGATTGTTTACTAAATTTGATACCACACTTTTTTCTTTTCAGACTCCTACTGTTGCTAAATGAGCTGGAACCTATCATTAATTCTGTACTACTTGGCAAAGCCATGCAGAGAGCCCACAGCTTACCCACTGCAGATAATGAAAATGCCATGCTGGTGCAGTCAAACCTGCTCTTATGATTTTGGGCACAGCAGAGAGAGATTTATTCCGCACCCAGTCGTCCTAGATATTAACCCTGGACTTCCTTGATAATGGATAACCAGTGTTTGAAATGTGACCTTCCCCCACTAGTACGAGCCTTGATGAGCATAAAAATTCACTGCTTCAGGTTTAATAGAGAATCACAGGTGAGGAAATTTATTATAAGACTCTCAAATGGTGCAGAATGGTTGGTGAACCCAAAGCAGGCATTTCCTGTAAGGACGATGAAGAATAAATACAAAGAGACAGTCTTGAACAACTCTTATTGGCTAGGTTACGGAGTAATCATCCCTGTTTTCCAAATCCCTCCATGGCCTCACTTCTTCCAAGTTTCTGTAACCTCCTCCATGCCCACAAACCTCTTTAGGACTCGGTGCTGCTCCAATTCTGGCCTCTTGAGCATCACCCTAATTTTCTTTGCTCCATCATTGGTAGCCAGGCTTCAGCTGCCTGGATCCCAAATTCTGGAATTTCCTCTTTAAACCTCTCCTATCCCTCTCTCTCTCTCTCTCCTCCTCCTTAAAACTCACCTCTTTGACCAAGCTTTTTGGTCACTTGTTCCATTATCTTCTATGTGGCAATAGGGTCCAATTTTGTTTGAAAGCCACTCCTCCTCAAGCACCTTGGGATGTGAAGGTGTTATACAAATGCAAGTTGCTCGTGATAGTGACGCGTGAATAGTTCAGATTTCTGCTTTCCCATCTTCCAAATATCGGTGGCAAAGTGTGGAGAAGATAAAGAACATTATTTGGGAACTGAGAAGGCATTAGTGGATTGGCCCCAATGCTTTTCACACCAGGACCTGGATTTGAATTGATCTTTCCCAAGCTGTAGGTGGTAAACTCTGGGTGGAAGCACTTCCTTTACAAGCATCAGTCACCCATGAGTGCCTCACTCAGTCTTTGTCTGCAAGCCCAATGAGTGATGAAATGACATGGAAGCATGGGTGGTATTTCAGCCAGACCCACAACTAAGATTTCCACATGCACACCCTTTACAATAGGAGTCACTGAATAGAAATGATTGAGTTCGTTTGTCTATTTCCTTACCCACTATTTTTGCAATTGTACTGAGACAAATGGCTTCCTTCCTTTTACTGTATTATTCCCTGTGTCTATTGCAGGTCAACAATCTCAATCCCAAGGCTTTTTTAAGAACATAAGAAATAAGAGCAGGAGTAGATCAATTGGCCTCTTGTGCCTGATACGCCCATACAATATGATAATGGCTGATCTGTCTCACTCCATTTTCCAGCATGCTTCCCATATTCCTGGATTCTGAGACCGCAAAAATCTGTCTATTTTGGCCTTAAGTATATTCAATGATGGAGCATCCACAACTCTCTGCCTTAGAGAATTCCAACGATTCACAACCCTTTGAGTTTCAGTCCTAAATGATCGGTCCCTTACCCTGACTCTAGATTTCTTAGCTGGGGGAGACAATCTCTCAATAACCATCCTGTCAAGTCCTTCAGAATCTTGCGTTTCAATAAGACTACCTCCAAATCTTCTAAACTCCAGAATTATTTGGAAAAAAAATTGTTCCTTGTTCTCCATGTTTAAGACGTGAACAATTTAACCTTAGCGTTGCAGGGAAGCCAGGCTGAGGAAATATTCTAATTCTGACCCTTTCAGCTAATAGCATTTGAAAATATGCTCCTTCACCTTATCTTCCAAAGTACTTAATTGGGTACACGATGCTTTGAGGTGTGTGGTAGCTACACGCAAGTGCAAGGCTTTCTTTAATGCATTGTTCCAGAGAAAGTTGAGACTGGGGCAATCCCACCTTCTTGTCAGCAATTGAATTGGGCAAAGATCAATTTAAATGTTCTTCTTTAGCAAACATCACCACTTAGAACATAAGAAATAAAAATAGGCTATTTGGCCCTTCGAGCCTGCCCCATCTTTCTCTATGATAATGGTTGATCCTCTATCTCAACAGCATATTCCTAGACTCTCCCCATACCCCTCAACACCTTTGGAGTCTAGAAATCTATCCATTTCCTTCTTAAATATATTCAGTGATGTGGCCTCCACAGCCTTCTGTGGAAGAGAATCCCACAGGTTCACCACTCTCTATGAGAAGAACCGTATCCTCCTTTCAGTCCTAAATGGCTTACCCCATTATCTTAAGTGTGTGACTCTTCGTTCTAGACCGCATAGCCAGAGGAAACAGCATCCCTGTATGGGCTTGTCAGAATTTTATACATTTGTTTTATATTTTATAATTTTACATACTTGTCCTCTCTAAGTGCCAATTCGTTAGGCTCAAGAGAACAGACTGCAATGGTCACACAATAGCCACTCATAGTTTTGGGTAAATCCCTATAAGATCTGACCACTTTTTTGCCCCTTAAATTTTACAAAATCCCCAGACTTGAAATCCACAGCAAGTTAACTTCCTGCCTTGAAGGAAAACCACTGTCTTTGGTAACCTCTTCAGCAAGTGCATTGTCAGAAGTCGCCATCTGCCAAAGGAAGTCCAAATAGACAAGAAATCATTTTTGTTTGGAACATTTATTTTTGTGATCTTTGCTTTATTCTATCTGATTCCAGATTAAAACATACCTGGGTCAATCACAGAAGGAGGGTGTGTGAAAGCACTTCCTATTCTCTCCCACTACACAATGTATAAAAAGTCCATTCTCTGAGCTAAATGGACAATACTACGGCAGTGGTAGGGATTTTCCAAACTAAGGTTAGCACAAGGCATAAAAATGGAGATTGAATACCCTTAATATGGAATACAATTGAAGCCACATTCACGTGGGAGATCACAAAGGCAAGTCAACACACAAATGGGGTCTATCAAAAACCTTTGCATGCTCTCTTGCATTGTATGAAACCTTTCACATTCATTCTCATCTGTATAATACCAAGCCACATCTTATTTATTTCCACTATCTCTCTCTTTATTCAGCTTCCATGCCCTCAGGGGGCATAATGCTTAAAAAGGTACTGCAATGGATTTGCCATTGCCTTCTGCAGTATGCCTGATCAGGAAACGCTTCCACTCTTCCTGCCTGACATTATCAGCCAGTAAATCCTTCCAATACGGACTTTAGCCACGTTCAATGGCCATCAAGTCCCTCAACGGGGCTTGAACCCAGAGCTGTTGGTTCAGAGCCAGGGACATCACCCACTGCAGCACAAGACCTTCTGACATTCCCATTTTAGAAAGCCCCAGTCTTTTACCATCAAGCCCCATTGTTCCACTATATTCTCTCATTGCGCTCACAGTCAAACCACTTCTCTTTCATTGCCACTGAATGGCATTCCTGGTTCGAGTAGGATACTTCGATACATCATCACAATCCCCACCCAGAGTGTTCCAATTATCCAATATTTATTTTTCAGCACATTAAATAGTCAGACCCACTGCCAAATTTCTCCCTGAGACAGAGATGTGGGGGTGATTCACCCATTCCAATCTGTTCATTTTTTGGTGGGTCGGGAGATGCGCGTGCGCTGATTCACACATGCATTCCCAGCGCGTGTGCATCTCCCTATCGTTGCAAATCCGGCGCAGTCGAGACCACACAGGAAACCGGCGGGAACACCAGGCAAGTCATTTTAATCTATTTTTAATGTAATTTAAATGTGATTATTGGGGCTGGGACTGAATTCTCCGAGCCCAATAGCATCTCACACTACGCCAGTACAAATTCACTCCCGCTGGGTTTAGAGTGGCTTCCCACTTTCAGAGAACTACTGGGAGACCCTGCTGGGGTGAAAGGGTGCAATCGGGGCACCCCAGGGGGTCAGGTGGCGTCCCTGGGCATGGGCATCCTGGCAGTGCCAACGTGTGCCCCTGGCACTGCCCAAGGGGCAAAGTGCCCATGCCCAGAGGACACCTTGGCACTGCCCATCAGGCAGACAGTGCCAAGGTGGCAGGGTGTAGGCGGAAAGGCCTATGGGGCAGCGCCATGGAAGCGATCAGTGGGGAGGGGGGAGTCCCACTGCCACTCTGCACTGGGATCCAGTTAGGGCTGGAGGGAGGCCAGCAATCAGGATGGGCAGTCTGCTGGGGTGGGGGACTCGAGATTGGGGCGCTCCAGGAATGCTCCAGAGGACCACAATCAGGCAATGGGAGTGTCGGGAGGGGCAGCACTGCGGGGGTCCCAGGCTGGCTAGCAATTGAGCTGGCCAGCAAACTGCAGGCTGCAGGTATAGTGCCGGAAGACTGGAGGATAGCAAATGTTGTCCCCTTGTTCAAGAAGGGGAGTAGAGACAACCCTGGTAATTATAGACCAGTGAGCCTTACTTCTGTTGTGGGCAAAGTTTTGGAAAGGATTAGAAGAGATAGGATTTATAATCATCAAGAGAGAAATAATTTGATTAGGGATAGTCAATATGGTTTTGTGAAGGGCAGGTTGTGCCTCACAAACCTTATTGAGTTCTTTGAGAAGGTGACCAAAGAGGTGGATACGGGTAAAGCAGTTGATGTGGTGTACATGGATTTTAGCAAAGTGTTTGATAAGGTTCCCCATGGTAAGCTAATGCAGAAAATATGGATGCATGGGATTGAGGGTGATTTAGCAGTTTGGATCAGGAATTGGCTAGCTGATAGAAGACAGAGGGTGGTGGTTGATGGGAAATGTTCACCCTGGAGTTCAGTTACTAGTGGTGTACCACAAGGATCTGTTTTGGGGCCACTGCTGTTTGTCATTTTTATAAATGACCTAGATGAGGGTGTAGAAGGATGGGTTAGTAAATTTGTGGACGACACTAAAGTCGGAGGAGTTGTAGATAGTGAGGATGGATGTTACAGTTTGCAGAGGGACATAGATAAACTGCAGAGCTGGGCTGAGAGGTGGCAAATGGAGTTTAAAGTGGAAAAGTGTGAGGTGATTCACTTTGGAAAGAGTAACAGGATTACAGAATATAGGGCTAATGGAAGGACTCTTAGTAGTGTTGACGAGCAGAGAGATCTCGGTGTACACGTGCATAGATCCCTGAAAGTTGGCACCCAGGTTGATAAGGTTGTTAAGAAGGCGTACGGTGTGTTAGCTTTTATTGGTAGAGGGATTGAATTTTGGAGCCATGAAATCATGTTGCAACTGTACAAAACTCTGGTGCGGTCGCACTTGGGAGTATTGTGTACAGTTCTGGTCGCCACATTATAAGAAAGATGTGGAAGCATTGGAAAGGGTGCAGGGGAGGTTTACCAGGATGTTGCCTGGTATGGTGGGAAGGTCTTATGAGGAAAGGCTGAGGGACTTGAGGTTGTTTTTGTTAGAGAGGAGAAGGTTAAGAGGTGACCTAATTGAGGCATACAAGATGATCAGAGGATTAGTTAGGGTGGACAGTGAGAGCCTTTTTCCTCGGATGGTGATGGCTAACACAAGGGGACATAGCTTTAAATTGAGGGGTGATAATTATAGGACGGATGTCAGAGGTAGGTTCTTTACTCAGAGGGTAGTAAGGGTGTGGAATGCCCTGCCTGCAGCAGTTGTGGACTCGCCAACTTTAAGGGCGTTCAAATGGTCATTGGATAGGCATATGGATAACATTGGACTAGTTTAGGTTAGAGGGTCATTAGATTGGTTCCACTGGTCAGCGCAACATCGAGGGCCAAAGGGCCTGTACTGCGCTGTAATGTTCTATGACAGTTCAGGGCCACTGCACAGAGGCCCGGAACTGTCATACTCTGGCGTGAATAGGCCCGCCCCCCCAAGCTTTTAATGATATTCACAATTGCAACCTCTTGCAGTGGGCAGAGTGTGGGATATTTGAGTCTGAACTCCCACTGAAAAAACAATCATGATTTACACGGTTTTCCCACAGATTCAGCACGTAGAACTTTGCCCCCACAGTCTTGAACAAAAATAACTCTTGAATGACACACTAGGAGTCAAAGATTGCACTCGCTTTTCATTTGGATTTTCGATCTACACAAAACCTGATCCAAGTAAAACATTCCTTTGAAAAGCAACCTTGGGATTTTCCAATTTTTAAATTATTATTCATTTATAGGACGAGGACGTTGCTGGCTGATCAGCATTTGTTGACAATCCCTAATTGCCCTCGAGAATGTGGTGATGGACTGCCTTCTTGAACTGCTGCAATCCATGTGATGTAGATACACCCACACAGTGCTGTTAGGGAGGGAGTTCCAGGATTGTTATTGGACATCAGTCAGTCCATGTGGTGTAGGTACACCCACAGTGGTGTTACGGAGGGAGTTCCAGGATTGTTATTGGACATCAGTCAGTCCATGTGGTGTAGGTACACCCACAGTGGTGTTACGGAGGGAGTTCCAGGATTGTTATTGGACATCAGTCAGTCCATGTGGTGTAGGTACACCCACAGTGCTGTTAGGGATGGAGTTCCAGGATTTTGACACAGTGACAGGAAAGAAATGACAATATACTTCCTGGTCAGGATGGTGAGTGGATTGGAGGGGAACTACCAGGTGGTGACGTTCCCATGTGTCTGCTGCCCTTGTCCTTCTGGATGGTAGAGATCGTAGGTTTATAAAGTGTTGTCTAAGGTGCCACAGAGAGTTCCTGCAGGGCATGTTGTAGATGGTACATACTGTGCATCAGGGGTGGAGGGAGTAAATGTTTGTGGATGGGGTGCCAATCAATCGGGCTGCTTTGTCCTGCTTAATTGTTGCTGGAGTTGCACCCACTCAGGCAAATGGAGAGTATTCCAACACACTCCCGACTTCTGCCTTGTAGATGGTGGACAGGTTTTGGGGAATCAGGAGGTGAGTTACTCACTGCAGGATTCCTAGTTCCTGACTTGCTCTTGCAGCCACAGTATGGCTGGTCCAGTTCAGTTTCTAGTCAGTGGTAACCCCCAGGATCATCCAGCTTCCTCTACTATCAATTACATGTTCCACCTTTTTATGCAGTGAGTCAGGCAACAGTTACCTGGTCTCCAAGCATGTTGAATCAAGTTAAGTACCACTTTTAACCAACATGGATGTGGAGATGCTGGTGTTGGACTCGGTGGATACAGTAAGAAGTCTCACAACCCCGGGTTAAAGTCCAATAGGTTTATTTGGAATCACGAGCTTTCGGAGTGCTGCTCCTTCATCAGGTGAGTTGCATCTGATGAAGAAGCAGTGCTCCGAAAGATTGTGATTCCAAATAAACTTGTTGGACTTTAACCAACATAACATTAATAAATTTGTTAACTCAAGACTCCCACTACCTCCACACGGACTGCTGCTGTGCAACACCCTCCCCACCACCAATTAAGGAATAGGAGCACTATTTGGCCCCTCAAACCTGCTCTTCTATCAATGATCATGGTTGGTCTCCTCATCTACACTTTCTAGGCTGCTCTTGATATTCTTCATTTCAATGAGAGGCTAGAAATTTGTCTGTCTTTCTCAACCTTAAATATATCCAATGATGGGAAGATGGTCGCCCAGTGGTAATGCCACTGGGCTAGTAATCCAGAGGCCAAGGCTAACGCTGTGGAAACATGCATTCAAATCCCACCATGGCAGTTGGTGGAACTTAAATTCAATTAATAAATCTAGAATTAAAAGCAAAGTCTCAGCAATGGTAACCATGATAACAATCATTTTTTGTTGCAAAAATTAATGTCCTTAAGGGAAGATAATCTGACATTTGTAACCGGTCTGACCTACATGTGACTCCAGACCCCACAGCAATGTAGTTGACTCCTAAATGGCCTAGCAAGCCATTCAGTTCAAGGACAATTTGGGATGGGCAACAAATGTTGGCCCAGCCAGTGACACCTACATCCTATGAAAGAATTCTTAAAAATTAACCCTCTGGTGTAGAGAATTCCAAAGATTCACAATCCTTTGAGAAGAAAAAATTTCTCCTCACCTTAGTCATAAATGATCGGCCCCTTTTCCTGACTCTAGAATCCCCAGCCAGGGGAAACAATCTCTTAATGTCGGCCTTATCGAGTCCTTTCAGAATCTTGTCCATTTCATTAGTTCTCGTTACTCAAAACTCCAGTTGTCTGTCACCCAGTGTCACAATTTGCCTTGGTTGTCCTCCAAGTGAGGGAATGTAAACTTGGCCAGGCTTCCAGTGGCTTGATGTTGGATGATTGCAATGGCAACTTTCACTGCCAACCCAGAGATAGTCACAGATAAAGGAAAGCAACCCCCCCCCCACCCCCTCCCAATGTCAATGGCACTGTCCCCAGCAAAAGGTTCATCCCTGTAGGAGGAAAGAGGGAAGGGAAACAATGGAAGAAAATAAATCATCTGTTAATGATTTGGTTACAAGGCCAGTCAGACTGGGCTTTGGCCAGGCCTCTATGTAATTCATTTGGTTTTGATCTGCTTTTGGCAAGCTTCTGACCTGACCATGAAAGCAAACCAGGCTATAAAGTATTTTTAACCTCATATGTCAGCTAGACAATATGGCTTTTTACAGGGTCTGTGGAACAGGCCATTCAGCCTAACTGGTCTACGTTAGTGCTGTTACAAACCTCCTCCCACTTCAATTATCTCTTCCTACCCTGCCCCTCTATTCTCTTCTTCTTCATGCACGCATCAAGGGGCAAATTTTCCCATTCCGCACACCAAAGGAACCCGTTGACCTGGGCAGGATTTTCTGGTTTCAGGGTGAGCACAGCCAGAAAATCCTGCCTCAAGTCTCCCCTCCAACGTATCAATACTCTGTTCCAACTACTTTATATAGCAGCAGGTCCACATTCTCACTGCTCTCTATAGAAACACCTTAAACTGATCGATTAGCAGCCAAGTATGTTTGTGCTTTGTTCTGAACTCCCACAGGTAGAAACAAACAATCGCTCCACATTCACCCTATCAAGATCTTCAAAATTCTACAGACCTCCATCAGGTCACCACTTGTTTATTTTTCTAGGGAAACAAGCCCCATCCTGCTCAGTTTTGAGGCTTGGTGTAGCTAGCTCTGGAAAGTTATGGATCAAAACCCCACTCCTGAGACTGCAGGACATAATCCAGGTTGACACCCAAGCGCAGTCTTGAGGAAGTGCTGCACAATCAAAGGTGCTGGACTAACTGAAATGTTAAACTGAGGCTCCCACCTTCCCTCTCAGATGAATGTAAAAGATCCCACAACCCAATTTGAACAAAAGCAGGGGGAGTTTCTCCCTAATGTCCTGGCCAATATTTATCCCTCAATCAACATCACAAAAGCAAATTTTTTTATTCATTCATGGAATGCATGTGTCGCTGGCTAGGCCAGCATTTATTGCCGATCCTCAGTTGCCCTTGAACTGAGTGGCTTGCTAGGCCATTGTTGTGGGTCCAGAGTCACATGTAGGCCAGACCAGGTAGGGACAATAGATTTCCTTTCCTAAGGTTTTTACAACAACTGACAATAGTTTCATGGTGACCATTACACTTTTAATTCCAAATTTTTTATTAACTTCAATTTCACCATCTGCCGTTCGAACCCAGAACCCCAGAGCATCACCCTGGATCTCTAGTTTACTAGTCTAGTGGCATTACCAGTACACCATCATCTCCTCTGAGCTGTTGATTATCACATTATTGTTAGTGGGAGCTTGCTGAGTGCAAATTGATCGCTCCTTTCCTACATTACAACAGTAATCAAACTTTAAGCAAGGTACTTTGGGATATCCTAAGATCATAAATGGTGCCATAGAAATGCAAGACTTTAAGAACATAAGAACATAAGAAATAGGAGCAGGAGTAGGCCATCTAGCCCTTCGAGCCTGCCCCGCCATTCAATAAGATCATGGCTGATCTGTCGTGGCTCAGTTCCACATTCCCGCCCTCTCCCCATAACCCTTAATCCCCTCTCTTATCAAAAACCCATCAACCCGCGTCTTAAAAATATTTAGCGAGGTAGCCTCCACCACTTCAACGGGCAGAGAATTCCAGAGATTCACCACCCTTTGAGTGAAGAAGTTCCTCCTCAACTCCGTTCTAAACCGCACCCCCTTTATCTTGAGGCTGTGCCCCCTAGTCCTACTATCCTTTCTGAGCGGGAAGAGTCTCTCCACCTCTATCCTATCCATCCCATTCATCATCTTATACGTCTCAATGAGATCTCCCCTCATTCTTCTAAACTCTAACGAGTACAAGCCTAGTTTATTCAGCCTCTCCTCATAGCTCAACCCCCTCAACTCCGGCATCAGCCTAGTAAACCTCCTCTGCACTCCCTCCAAGGCCAAAATATCTTTGCGCAGGTGCGGCACCCAAAACTGCACACAGTACTCCAGCTGCGGCCTCACCAATGCCCTATACAGCCGCAGCAAGACCTCCCTACTTTTATATTCAATCCCCCTCGCTATGAAGGCCAGCATCCCATTCGCCTTCCTGACCACCTGCTGCACCTGCAGGCTGGGTTTTTCTTCCCCCCTCCCCCGCCCCCAAGGGGCTGTAGGAGGATACAGAGATAGGGAGGGGGTATAGGGGGCTGGAGGAGGTAACAGAGATAGAGAGTGGTATAGAGGCTGTGGAAGAATTTGAAAACAAAAATAAGCAATTTAAAAATCACACATACCCCAAAAAGCAATTGCATTTCATTGTTTGTTTGACTTTTCAGAACTCGCATCTTCTTCCCATGGTATAATAGACTTCCATTTGGTCTTATCCTGTGTTACAGGATGCTTACTCTTGGGGCCTTCCTATGGGAAGCAGCTAAAAGGCACTATTATATTTGGGATCTCTGTACTTTGTTTTGCAGGTGGTCAGGGTTCATCTCAATACCTTTACAGGGTGGTAACCAGATTCCTCAGGCCACTGGTAGATTCATCGCACAAAATGTTTGTCAGGCATCAGGGGCCAAGCATCAAGACAGCAGCTAGTGGTTAATAGTGAAATTACCTTGCTTAGAGAGATAGAGCCACAGAGTCCTTAGAATGCAGAAGGAGGCCATTCAGCCCATTGAGTCTGCACTGATTCTTTGAAAACGCATCTTGCCCAGGCCCTCCTCACCTCCCACTCTATCTCCACGACCCCGCATATTTAGCATGGCTATTCCACCTAACCTGCACATCTTTGAACTATGAGAGGAAACCGCAGCACTAGGAGGAAACCCACACACACACAGGAAAAACGTACAGACTCCACACAGACAGTTACCAAAGGTTGGAATTCCTCCCTCCCCCTTAAGTTTACTTCCAAACTGCTGTCTTCAGTTAAGCATTCACGAAGAAACAATTGTATTGCCTTTTCCACAGAAGCTGTGCCTGAAATACTGCACTGTGCTGTTTCTAAGAAGGACCAGGGCAGAGTTTGGACGCCACCTTTTGGATACCAAGAGGAATAAAAATGAATTTTTTTCAACCTGGGCAGTGATGGCGCAAGCCTTTGACTCTTTACTCCACCAATACGATTTCAAATTTTGCACTGGCAGATTCAAACTACACAAAACATTCACTCACCTCACCAGAGGCAACTTCAGTTAAGAGCAACAGAATTACACAGGATGCCCTCTTGATTAAGATTAGCCTTGTATTCCAGAAAGACAGAGATAGGAATTGAAAAGTGGCAAGTAATAGAAAAACCTTTCTTTTTAAAATGGGATTGTGGATTGTTGAGGCATGCTGTCCTGATATGCAAGACTCACTTACCCATCCTTAATCCCTGCAAGGACTTAAACATCAAATCAATGTATAGCATTAAGAATAAAGGATTGAACATGGGATAAAACTGGCAAACACATAAACCAAGTCAATCATGGCATTAAACAAGATATAAGTAAAGAAAGAAGCAGAGAAGGCAGAGGAGGAAAAGAAAGACCTTAATTTATCCTGCCCCCAAGAGGAAAAGGCTTGGAAAATAGTTGAAAATGATTTATAGAATTGCAGAACTCACAGCTTTCCAGGAAGTTCCAGCTCTATAGAAGTTAATCAAAGTTCGACATTTAAATCTTCCCACTGCTTGCCAAACTCTGCTATATTTCACAAGGTGCGTCACTCTCAAGTGTATATAAAATCTATTTTCAAAACCCAATGGACAAGCCAAAGCATTTAGAGGGGAAGGACTTTCTGATTCAACTTGCAATCAACTAAAAAGCTGGAGCATTCTATTTTCCAGGCATGGGGTGGAATTCTCCCATTTTGAGACTGAGGTGGCGGGTGGCTCCTGCAATTCCTGTCTCACTGGTCAGAATAGCGGGATTACACATCAGGGGGACAATTCTCCCAGCCCGCTGTGCTGCTCCAGGAGAAAGTAGCAGGGGCCGTTTAGTGGACTTCCTGCTGGGCGCCACGGCCTCCGCGTGTCTTCTAAGATGTCCAGCTTAATCAGGTTCGTGCCGGAAATCAGTAGAGCTGATGACATCATGGAAATTAGCATTTCTATTTAATTAGTGGGCCCAACTGAAGTCTCTGGGCAGCAGCACCCCCCCCCCCACCACCACCACCACCATCATCACCCAGGAGTGGGACACACCAGTGGGGTTTACAACTGCTCCCTACTAGTAGGGAACAGGCAGCCCCACAATGCTGGAGGAAAGCGAGGCCTTTGAGGCTCCCCTGGGAGGTCAGGAGTAAGGAGAGAGTACCCCTTGGGCAGTACCAGCCTGCAGTGCCAGCCTGGCCCCCAGGCACTGCTCAAGGGGCAAACTGAGCATCAGGCAGTACCAAGCATGTGGGGAGGTGAGGGTCCCGCTGCGACTCTGCATTGAGAAGACTGGGAGAGGGAGGGGGGAGAGAGGAGGTGATCAGGGCCATCTGGGTTGTTGGGAGCGTGTGGGAGGAAGGAAAAAAAGCCAGGAGGTCAGGGCTGGCCCGGGGAATTTCGGGAGGCCATCAGTTGGGCTGGCCAGCTATCTGGAGGCCAGCAACGTGGGGCCACTGCGCATGTGCCAATCTCCGCACAATAGCCTGCTCACACCATGCTGCCGGCCTCGCAACGGGAAGACGCCCTGCTGCCTGATTTTCACAGTGCATCATGTTAGGGCACTCTGATGTAGAGTATCAGAGATTCATTCTGGAAATCACGCTAAAAAAAACTAGCAGGATTTACTCCCATTTTCCCACAAATTGGGGACTTAGAATTTTTTTGGGAGAATCCCAGCTCAGATTCTATACTCAGCAGCTTATTAATAATGCATAGGTGAGTTTCCATTGATTTATCTGCCCGCCCTCAGCTGACAGGTTTGAAAGTTCCGGCACCATATTTAAACACCAGTCCAGCACACTCACATTACTCTCTCCAGCCCTCTAACTTCATCAGACCGTGTAGGATGTCAGCAACCCAGAGAGAAAAGGATAGTCTGTTCCTTAATTCAACCAGTCCCGCTCCCAAGCTCATCCCCTGTGAGGCACAAATGTCCCACTTTTACCTCTACCCAATGCCCTCATCCATCCCCTTCCAGTAAATAATGTGGTATTCCTTTGAACCACTCCCCCCCCCCACCTGTTTGTGAACTTTTCATGCGGCCTTGTCAGGGGCCAGCTTCCCTTCCCTCAGTCTTTCCTCTGCCTTCCATTGCTTGTCTTCTTCATCCTTGCCCCTCTGCCTGTCTACGTGAACCCTTGCCCTTGCTCTCCCCTCCTTCCACAGCCTTCCTTCTACATTGCCCCTTTGTCTTTGTTAGGCCTAACCCCGGCCTCACCTCATATTCTACCCCGGTCGAACTTTAGACTTCTGTTGTGGTGGCTGCATGAGTCCCATAGCACTGTGCTGTCCAGGTAGACTAAACACTGGTGTGTGGCACCAGGGGACAATGAGACCCCTGTACTCCTCAATCCCAGGCATCGTACTGATCTGAGACGGTGACACTGGAGGGTCCATGAGTCCCACAGTACCATGCTGTCCAGGTAGACACTGGTGTGGCACCAGGGGACAAGGAGACCCCTGTACTCCTCAACAACAGAAGCGGTACTAATCCAAAATGTGACCAGAAGGGTCTAGCAGTACAGTGCTGTTAAATGAAGAGTAGCTTGGCATGGGGGTGGAGGGCAGGAACTGGTCTGCCCCAGCAGAGTGATGAACAGTGCATTTTGAGCAGCACAGCACTGTGACACAAAGTTATTGCCCTCCCTTCAAAGTCTCTGGTGAACTGAGGACCACGTTGTTCACATCACTCTTTAATAACTGGGTTTGGTGCTGACAAGATTACCCGCTGGTGTCATACAAGATTGAAAGATGTGATGGGATACTGGTGGGCAGCTGTTTAATGAACATTCATGAAATGCAAATAGAATTTGTGCCACTGGTCAGGGAGAAGAGTGACTTACCATTAACCTGCCACTGGGGGAATTGTGTCAGCATCATCCCAAACCAGAGAGCACTAAAGTGCCAGAGGTGTCAGCTTGTGGCTCAGTTGATGTTACTCTCATTGGAATCAGACTGATAGAGAAGAATTATAGAATGGCTTTGGCACAGAAGGGGACCATTTGACCCAGTGTGTTCTCTACAAGGGCATTCACCTAGTGTGCTTTATGGCCCATGAAATATTTTGAAATGTAGTCCCTGTTATAATGCAGTCACCAATGTGCACACAGCAAACTCACATAAACAGCAACGTGTTTGTTTTTGTGATGTTAATTCAGGAATAGATTTTGTCTAGGAGACTTCCCATGCTCTTCTCCACAATAGGGGTCTTTTACATCAAACTGAGATTTGAGACAGATGGCATCTCCAACAATGCCATCTTCCTTGGTACTGCACTGAAGGGTCAGCCTTTATTTTTGGGCCCATGTCTCTGGCATGGGACTTGAAGACAACCTTCTGACTCAGAGGCGGGTGGGCTGCCAACTGAGACATGGTCATAGTTGCACAATCATGCAGGGTCCCTGCTCCCAACTATGATTCCATTGGGAATTGCAGGCCTGTGAATCAGGATTGGTTGCTATATCTCCCCATAATTAAAGGGCCTGTTAACATCCACCATCTACCCTCACACATGGAGAATGGCCACTTGGACTTGACAGCAATGACAACCATTAAATTGCATCCCAACACAAATTAGAAAGGAAGGGGAAATGTAAAAAAAATACAGTAGCATTGACACTTGCAACCAGCATAGATTACCTCGTGTGACATTCAATACAATTTTACAACATTGGCTTTGAAAGTTACTAAAGAGAGAAACAGATTGCTGAAGCTTTTCGTCCTGCACTCATCAGGACAAACACAAGAACAAAAAATTTTAAATGACCACAACAATCCGCTGATTTGTTGGTAAGTCCACACTGATTGGCTGAGGTATTGAGAAAATAACAGAGAACTATAGGCTCCCCAAGCTCCTGGGTAATTCAAAAATTGTGCCAGGCTTGAATAGTTTCTTTTTATTTTGTAGAGAGTGGGTCCCTCCCTATGAATGTACAAGTTTTCTAGCAAGCTTAAAATGAACTATATTACAAGCTGGACTGATTATTTTCAATTGGTTGCAAGCGTAGCTATTAGCACACTCAGGATTGATCAGCACTGGCTTTACACTTTTACTGACAAAACAACCACTGCCCACTGAATTTAAAGTGAAATCAATACTAGTTACTTATTGGGGACAAAAATATAATGGTAAGTACAATTGGCCTCAGTGCCACTGAGGGTAAGATAACGGGGGAGGGTAACCCCCATGCAATAGATATTGGGTTAGATCCAGTATTCTGCTTGACAACTCACCATCTGGATTTACACATGAAGGAAAGCTGCTTGGGCAAGGTGCTACCATTCAGCAGCACGTTCCCTCAACTGAATGGTATTTGCCAGTGCTTCATTCGTCTCATGCCTTGCACCAGCAAATGGTTGTACAGGGGCAGGGAATTTTTGAACTTCACCATCACAAGCGTCTCAGTTGCCTTTTAAAATCAAATGAAGTGAGCACTGTATGTGGGATTGGAAATGAACAGTCTAGAACTTGTTTCATCACTGCCTCCTCTAAATGCTCTCCCACATTCTTGGAACCGCTTCAAATTGACATTAATTAGTGGACAGATTAAATGTTTGAGCTACAATTTAATCCTCCCCGGTTATCAAATATCAAGTTTTGAGACCCTGCCAGTAATTTTAGTCGAGCTGCCTTACTTTTGACAGACAAACAGTTTGACAAGTTGCCAAACTGTTAAAAGAAAGGTAGCCATGCAGAAGGGGTCTTATTAAATTTAACACAACATTCCACAGAGGACCTTGTGGTAAGCTCCCCTCATCCTTTTGAGCACACAGAATGTTCAGCCTTTGTCTCCACTCCTTATTGCGTCATTAATTCTCCTATCGAGCCTTCCCCACTCCCGCCCACCACAACCAGAACTCACCCCTCCCAACCCTGATGCACCACCCTTTCCAATTTTACTGTGCTGGTGTCAAAGACCTCAGAATCAGGCTATTCTGCCCCACAGATTCATGTCAGGTGTTCTACTCCATATAAATCTCCTCCCACCACTACTTCACTTCCTGGGGGTGGGGGATGGGGGGTGGGTTGTTACTAGTGCCCAGACAGGGTTGCCCTTCACAAAATGAAGTGGCATGCAGGTGCTGTGGGAGGAAGTTTGAGGGGAAAAAAGTGACTTTTTATTATTGTGAAACCTGTGTCATTAATGAGAAAAGACGGCACGTCTAAAAGAATGCTAAAATGGGAGAACTGATGGCAGTGAGGAGTCAGGGAAGAATGAGTCAGAGTAGCAGAAACTACAAGTCTCAATTTTAACAGGGGATTAAAAAATGTTCAGGGTAGTATCGTAGAGTTTAGGAAGAGGTGAGAATTTGAGGAGTTTTGACACGGTTGAGAACTTCAGATGAGTTTGGATGGAATAGAAAGCATTCTGAGCTGTTGTGCACTGTACATAAATCTAGCCGCCATTACTTAAGTTTTAAAAACAGAACATGATTTAATAAGGACAAAGTAAATTTAAATCAGGATATATATGCTGCATTCATTAGAAAATCACCAGCTGAAATTTATAATTTGTTACATCAAGGTTGACTGTATTGGATTTAGTCAATTCAATTCCAACAAGATGTTTGCTAGAACCCAGACAAATGGCATCAAAAAGCACTGATATTCAGTGACTCCCCATAATGCTGGATATGTTAGTGTTTCACGTACAAGGAAAACAGTCTTCATTAGTGTCTTGTCCCTTCAAGAAGTTTTGTTGAACTGAACAGAAATGGCATTCTACAGTACTTGTCTTATGGCAGTCACATGAGTATGGCAAGCTATGTAGTACACTTAATAAGACTGTTTTCAAAAGCGAATATCCCCCTATTCATACTGAACAAAAAGTAGAAGCATCCTCCCTTTCCTAGTGAACAAAAGACACATTTACATGCACAATCCTATGTGACTGAGTTACCTAAGTTACCCACTATAGTCCCACTGTTTTCATTCATCAGTGTCTAGTCTCTGATGGGGTTTATTGAACGGAATAGAATTGACAGCCTATAGTGCTCACTTCATGGCAGAATTATATGACAATGGCAAGCTATATTGTGTGGTTTGTAAGATTGCATTTTCAAAACCCAAACAAGAGTTGTAACTGAGGCATTGAGCTTAATACCATGCTGCATCCAAACAGGATCCAGAAGTGGGTGATAGGCAGAGCTTGCTTTCTAATCAGAATCCTGATTCTGTTATAGGAGCCCCAAAGCTCGCGAACACTCTTACCAAAAACACTAGAGGTCCATCATGAGAATTCAATGGCTGGACAAAATCATAATCAAGGAGATCTTTCAGTATGCTGGGCTCAACTATGTGGAGACCACTCTGCACAAAATTCAATTTTGATGGATAGGCCACGTCTCTCACATGAATGACAGAATCCCCAAGAAGATTTCTATGAGAACAGTCTCAGGGCAAACAATATAAATACACCCAATCATACATTGGACGCTTCAGTTAGAAGAGAACCTACAGGGAACAATGAAGTCACTCACAGCTTGGACCTACTCAAATAATGAGGAGTCTACAACCAAATTCAAACCAGACAGTGGGACAGTCAAGTTAACTCCTATTGATACAATGAGTTAGCCATAGTATTACATCAAAGTAAACACAAACACCATTAAAGCCGCAGTCCAAGGTCACTTTCAGGCTTTGTACAACTTCATTTAGTTGTTCACAACAAATAAATTTTAAAATAAACTGTTCTATCAGGATTTGGACAGCACTGGGAAGACCACATTTATTGTCCCTCCCCACTACCCCACAGAGATGTTTGATCATCTATTGTGATTGCATTGAACAACAGATTGCTTGATGAGCATTAAGAATCAACTATAGAGTGCGGGACCAGAGTCACATGTAGGCCAGACCAGCATAGGATTCCAGTTCGCTTCTCTGAAGGATACTAGTGAACCAGCCAGAGTTTGTACAACATTTTTCCAGTGTCAACCTGCAAATGCCCAAATTTAGCTGGACTTCAATATCACAATGTGCCATTGTGGGATTGTCAAAGCTCAAGCTCTGGATTCTAGACACGTTACTATAATGATTGTCCTCCCCTTCTGAGTCAGCACATGGCCCACTGAGTCAGATATACTAGGAAGATGTTTCAAGAAACATCCATGCCAAACCCACAACATCTGACATGCCCAGAGCAAGCCTAGAGGTGGCTATCCTCCTGGTCACTGTCAACCTTCCCTCTCAATCTTCTCTTTTTCCAACCTTCCCTCTCACCGCCTTCCCAGTTTACAACTCACCTCCACAAACCCTGCAACTCAAAGCTGCTCTTCCTGCATCTTGTCACTCATCTCTTCAGCCCACGCCCACTGTGATAGTTCAGGAGAGGAAAGTGGTGAATGGGACTTTCAGTGTGAAGGACTTTCGGTCAGCACAAATGGTGGCAACAGGAGGGGCCGTAGTGTTAGGAGGGACGATGAGTAGGAGAAATAGCAAGGTGGAGGGTCAGGGTGAGGGACAGGCAGCAAGGTGGAAGCAAATAGGAAGACTCAGCTTTTTCTTTTATGTATTTAAATTTATTTTATTTGAAAAGTTTTTGAATTACCAAAAGTAAAATTTAACAATGTAACAATGTAAAGTATTCCAACTTACATGGTACAGGTATAATGTTTTAATATAGTTTTATGAAAAACAAACTCATATTGAACCTATTGCTTTTATATTTGTTGGATTGGGTCTCAGTGGAGCGACCCAATCAGTCCCATTACCCGACACAATCATTGCAAATCCCTTGTAATGACTTGGATACCATCAACAGAATTTGATATATTGAATGTACCTATTTCCATTTGTTCTGTGCACACCAGCACACATCATTGAAAATCTTCCTCCTGCAAAAGCATATGAAGAATTTCCACCGGAAATTTTGGGTTTGTCTGAATGTTGCACCTGCCTCTGAATATGTTGGAACGTGGAGCTCTCACAAATAAGAGCGCACGCAATGGAAGATGTAACAAATTGATGGAAATAGTAGGAATAGATTCCAAGGTGCAGCAGGACCACACGCACTCCCACTGGATTCTGTAGTTGGAATCTTCACTCAAGCAAAAATGGCTTCAATTACAAGTCTTATCTGGGAAAGTACAGTGTGAACTGGAGATTTCCTTTGCCAAGTTTCCTTGCATTCGAGTATTGAACTCTGTTGAAAGGAATGTAAAACCTAATTTTGAAGCCACTCCCTTATTTCAGATACAAATCACATTGGCTAAAAGTTCACGCATGTCTCTCGTTTGTAGAATCTCCCTATCCACTTTTTTGTATCAAACAGCCTTTGTTTTCCCACATGTCCATTCTCCATTATATCTGTCTATGATATCCCTCTAAATGTCAGTCATTTTTGCCAAGGATTTGGTCAAACCACCCAAATGCAATTTTGTTTTGATGGACCAAATATTTTGCCTGCATACCAATATTCCAATGGGAGGCCTGAAAACTGAAAAGGCCTCATCTGCTGGGTAAAGTAAACCACTATGGGAAGACAACAGGAAATGAATAGAGGAGGAGTACTTGGAATGTAAAGAGGCTAATACGTCAGTTCTTCTGATAGTTGCCAGCCCCTGATCACTACCAGCTGTTGTGGTTTAGTCAACCCCTTGTTATTGTGCTATTTAGTGAATACTCTTGTCATTCCTGATCACTGCAAACTGCACACATAATTTTTTTCTGGCTGATCTTTGAAGTGCTAACCATTCAAATAGATTTCTGCAATGAAGTCTGCAATCAATTGACCCAGAGATGAGCTTCTGACCTCATATTTGCACCATCATTAATACTGCCTGTTTCCATCTCTGTGACATCACTCAACTACCTATCTCAGCTCACGTGCTCGTGAAACTCTAATCCATGGCTTTGTTACCACTAGACTTGAAGCACCCTGGGATGTTTCATTACATTAATGTTGCTACATAAATACATTTTTTTTTGCTATAATCATCCTTGAGAATGGGACTTTAACGCTGAAGAAACTCTTTTTGTTGACCTCTTCTATTTGTGTCAGCTCCAAGTTCCAGCATATTCAGAGGCAGGTGGGACATTCAGCAGCATTCAAGGTATGTCATCTCCTTAAAGAGTGAAAGCTTTTGTTTCAATTTAGATTTCAGAAAGTCCAATGGTGCAACTGGAAACGATGGCCAAAGGCCTATTTCACAAGATTTTCAAGGGGGAATTTAAAGGCACAGCTCCTCATTAAAACACAGCCTCACCATTGTGATCAAAAGGTCAGTGGAACAGAACTCCACTAGATACTCCATTACAAAATTATCCTCACAGCAGCCATCTTAGAGCTGGAGGGAGTTGATACCAGTGGTGCACCAACACCAATTCTTACTTTGATGAGTGGCTAGGATTTGGGATTCGCTGCCTGAGAGCATGGTGGAGACAGATTTAATCATGACTTTCAAAAAGGAAATTGGTTAATTACCTGAAGAGAAATAAATTGCAAGGTTACAGGGAAAAGGCAGGGAGAGGAGGGCATGGAATGGGACTAAGTGAGTTGCTCTCACAGAGGGCCAACAAATATGTGATGGGCTGAATGGCCTCCTTCTGTGCTGTAATCATTCTACTATTGCTATCCTTCTCTCTCGTAGGGATATCAATCACTTGGTTGTAAAATTATCTTTTCCCAACACCAGGCAGTCACACTTCGGTAGGAATTCTCAACAAAGGCTTGCTTCAAGCAAAGTTAGCCTGCAAGTTGTTTTTCTTCCGAGCGTCAGTGATAATGACCTACAGAGACTGGTATGTTTGTGTCACAGGATTGTCAGTGCTCAAAAAAAAGAGCTGGATGCCTGTGCCAAATACTGACAGCAACTGGTAAGGATGTTAACTTTTCAACACTACGCCTTCTGTCCATTTGGCTAAAACCATCAGTGCCTCCAATGGCGTGAGAAACCAAACCAATCATTGCCATTCCTGTTGTGACACTTTGTACAGACAAGTGATCCTGCCTCATACACAAATGAAAGTTGGAAATTTGGGTCTCCAGTGATTGGGTTTCCATGTCTGTGGGTTAATAATACCTGGCATTATCATTTGGAGCATAGGACTTTGGGTCAAGAGAAACCTAGTGGTGGCTGACCACACTGAGACATTTCAATCATTGCTGCTGCCAGGGTGTGCCTTTGCTGGGGTTTTAGAAAGCATAAAGCAGACAGGGTGAAGGAGAAAGTGTTAAAAAAGTAAAAAATCATCCTCTCCATCTTGAGAGGGGATTTTTGAATTGGCTCCTTTCCAAATACACTCGCAAAGACTTGCCAGGTGTCTCGGCCAGGAATGATCTACTTGGCTGACGGAGTCAATGGGACCATCTCCAGCCACTACCATTGAGAGGAGCAGAGACAGCTTTCTAGCCTGGGTCCTCGTAACAATTAAAAAGGTTAATCTTGAACAATATTTCAAGTTAAAGTATGACCACAACAACAACAACTTGTATTTATATGGCACCTTTAACATCATAAAATGTCCAAGACACTTGACAAGAGAGGTTTGCAAACATAATTAAGCCACAAAAGGGGATATTAGGTCAGACGATCAAATACTCAGTCAGAAGGTAAGTTTTAAGGAACATCCTAAAGGAAGAGAGAGAGAGAGAGACAGAGACACATTAGGTTTAGGGAGTGTAGGACCCCAAGCTGCTGAAGGCATGACCGCCACTGGTGGAGCGATTAAAATCAGGGTGTTCAAGAGGCCAGAGATAGAGGAGTGCAGGGATTGTGGAGGGTTGTGAGGCTGGAGAAGATTATAGAGAGGGGAAGGGATTGAGGCCATGGAGGGATTTTAAAATAAGGACAGGAATTTTAAAATTGAGACACTGCTTGTGAGGGAGCCAGCGTGGATCAATGAGCACAAGGGGTAAACATTTTGCTGCAAATTAAGACAAACAGCTTTAAGGCCCCAGATTCCCAGAAGCAAGGGCAGGCACCATCAGCCAAATTTAGTGAAGTCAGTTCACTGGGCAAACTAATCAAGGCATTAAGTGAGGTTGGACCTTCATTTCACTCTGCATTCTTTTCTATATCTTTGTTATATTACCAAATTCAATTCACAATGGGGAGTGTTCTTTAAATGTAACCAATACGGACAAATGAGAAGGCATCCTGCGGCTCCAATAACAATGAGGCCTAATCTCTCTTTCCAATTTATTGCTATAGGGCTGCCAGACCTCAAACTCTACTGGGAACCATGAGCAATTACCTCACATAAATAAAACCCAATTTTCATCTCAAAAATCTACATTGTCTGTTCAGCACATGTTGAAAACTCAAAAGAGATGTGACCTTTACCCTGTCTGACAGGCACTGGTGACAAACTGTTTTAATTCTTTCCAGGCCACTAAATGTTTGAAGACATATTTACACTTCCATTGTTACGTGAATTTAGATTGTTCAAGACAAACTTCATTACCAAACAAAGCCACAGAATCAATTATATTTTCAGCACAACTAAAAACAAAGATTGAGAGGGAGTTATATGAGTCAGTTATATCTGAGTCATAATTTTTTTTACTTGTTGGCATTTGTGAAAATACTTTTTTTTAGAAAAAGACACTTTTTCTTCGCTTTTTATAGACTGGATCAGAGAGGGTTAGACAGAGTTCTGATTTTTTTATTAAATGTCGTCCAAACAGCTGTAGGGTTAATACCATTTCACTTGGAGTGCCAATTGTTACAAGAACCCATCAGCAGCTAGTCAAAGCTCACTCTCACTAATTGAGAAGGAGAGGCATAGAATAATATTCTTGGCTCACCAATTAACCAAAAACAAAAGCCTTATCCTCATGGCATGCTGTTTGTTAGAACCAACTGACAGGCACCAATTGCTCCACATCAGCAGAGCTTCAAAAAGATTTTGTCTATGCATTTTATATGCTTTAAGAGCCTCTGGCAAATGTACGAGCTAAGGTGTATTGGATTGGCCACCAAATCCCATGGATCTGACCACTGACACATGCAGAACAAAATTACCCATCTGTTCCAGAGAATAGAGGTGCCTTATTCCACATATTCTACTTTACCTGTACTGCCATTAGCTAGCCCCATTTGGGGTGGAATGGACCTCAGAGGAACTTCGAACCCGCCTCATTAATGACAGAAGCTCAATGTTACATGCTTTAGGGCTAAAGGGTTATTTTGCTGCTTATCAATGTGAGGGATGCTGTAGGGCTGGAGAGTGGAACCATTTCCCAATTTGGGCTCCCATTTTGTCAGGTCTGCTGCCCATAATGTTGCAAAGTATTTATAAGACAGAAACAGGCCATTCAGCCCATTGTCCATGTTGGTGTATCTGCTCCACTTGAGCCTCCTCCCACCCATCAACATACCATTATCTCACTTCCCCGTAAATATATCTCCGCACTATTTGCCTCAACAACTCCTTGTTGCGAGTTCCATGTTCTAACCACTCTCTGGGTAAAGAAATTTCTTCTGAATTGTCCAATTAGATTTATTTGTATATCTTGTATTGATGGCCCTATAGTTTTGGTTTTGTCCGCAAGTGGAAATATCTCCTGCACATCTAGCCCACCTGTCATAATCTTGAAGACCTCAGCCTTCTCTTTCCTGGAGAAAAGAATCTCAGACTGTTCAGCCTTTTCTAATAGTTAGAACCTCTCAGTTCAGCTATTATGATGACCAGAACATAATGAACACGCTGCTTCTCTTTTTAAAATGAAGAAAGATTATGGAATTCTTTATATCATTGTGAAGTTAGTGTTTGTAAAATTATAAATACTGGTAAAATGCTAAGAGTTGTAAAAATTGTCCATTTAAAAGTTGGTTTAGTTTTGTCTGTGTGCTGGGAAACTGCAGGTGCAAGAATCCAGTACAAATTGAAACATTGTATAGAGAGGCAAAACAACAGGGTTGCTGTGGTAACAGGCTTTAGCAGTTGAATCAAAAAATGTTTTTGAATGTTAACCAATCAATTTAAAATAAGCATTTGAATCACATCAGCCTATCGGATCTGAATTTGGTGCTTTCATAACCTGCAAACCAATCCTATTGTGCAAATTTTGCTATGCCATTGAGAGTATAAGAACATAAGAACATAAGAAATAGGAGCAGGAGTAGGCCATCCAGCCCTTCGAGCCTGCCCCGCCATTCAATAAGATCATGGCTGATCTGTCGTGGCTCAGTTCCACTTTCCCGCCCTCTCCCCATAACCCTTAATCCCCTCTCTTATCAAAAACTCATCAACCCGCGTCTTAAAAATATTTAGCGAGGCAGCCTCCACCACTTCAACGGGCAGAGAATTCCAGAGATTCACCACCCTTTGAGTGAAGAAATTCCTCCTCAACTCCGTTCTAAACCGCCCCCCCTTTATCTTGAGGCTGTGCCGCCTAGTCCTACTGTCTTTTTTGAGCGGGAAGAGTCTCTCCACCTCTATCCTATCCATCCCATTCATCATCTTATATGTCTCAATGAGATCTCCCCTCATTCTTCTAAACTCTAACGAGTACAAGCCTAGTTTATTCAGCCTCTCCTCATAGCTCAACCCCCTCAACTCCGGTATCAGCCTAGTAAACCTCCTCTGCACTCCCTCCAAGGCCAAAATATCTTTGCGCAGGTGCGGCGCCCAAAACTGCACACAGTACTCCAGCTGCGGCCTCACCAATGCCCTATACAGCTGCAGCAAGACCTCCCTACTTTTATATTCAATCCCCCTCGCTATGAAGGCCAGCATCCCACTCGCCTTCCTGACCACCTGCTGCACCTGCAAGCTGGGTTTTTGCGACTCATGCACAAGGACCCCGAGGTCCCTCTGCACCGTCGCCTGCTGCAGTTTTTCGCCACGTAAGTAATAGTCCTTCCTACCATTTCTTCCTACCAAAGTGGACCACCTCACACTTGCCAACATTAAATTCCATTTGCCATTTCCTGGCCCATTCGCCCAGCCTATCTAGATCCTTCTGCAGACTCTCCACACCCTCCGCACAATTTGCTGTTCCACCAGTCTTGGTGTCATCAGCAAATTTCGACATCCTACACTCGGTTCCCTCCTCCAGATCATCTATATAAATGGTAAAAAGCTGAGGCCCCAGCACCGACCCCTGGGGCACTCCACTAATCACCATCCGCCAATCCGAATAGCACCCGTTGACCCCCACTCTCTGCCTCCTATTTGACAACCAATCCTCTATCCACGCTAACACCCTACCCCCAACTCCATGTCCCTCGACCTTCTGCAATAACCTCTTGTGAGGTACTAGGGCCAGAAGCCGGAAGACGACTGCCAGCCAGCAGTCTGCCACAGCTAACAGCTAGGCAGAGAGAGAGAGAGAGAGAGACACACACACACACAGACAACTCTCAGCCATTGTAAAAGCCACATTTTATGTCATCACAGACCAGCAGAAGCAAAGAAGAAAGATTCCAGGAAGACTACAAACCTGATTGACATTTGAGAGTGACTATAAAAATTCTATTTTTTTTATTAATAAGTGGGAATTGTAATTATCCAAACAGCATTCCATTAGAATAGTATTTGATTCAGTTTGTTAATTTAGTTAACCTGTTCATTGTTGGTTAGAAACTAAAGTAATACTTGTTTCTTTTAGAGTGTCTCAGGGAGTTATTTTTGATCTAACCACTAAAAATTGCCGTAGGCAGACCGTACTATTTTTCACATGCTGTTTAAAGTGAAGTACTTATGAAAGGGAAGTACTTATCTTTGAGTGGTTGTGTTAGTTCTGAGAGAGGAGATTACGCCCCCCTTCGTAACAATATCCAACTGCATTAGCAGACACAGCCTCATCTGAAACATGGCACCAGCAACACTATAGGATCTCCTTCAGTCCTGGATTGAAGTGTCAACCTAGATTATGCACTCAATCCCTGGATATTTTACTTTAATACTTAAAATGTTGAAAGAAACTCAGTTTGATGGCTAATGTGTTAAAATTTAGCAAAATCCACGTTCCATAAGCCATTCTGATAATGCCGCCTAAAATGGCCATGCAAAGCAAAGGGTTAAAGTAGATTAGTCAACAGATAGCCATCATGTTCAGCTGACAGCTGTTTGACCTGTGGAGTGCTACATCCTGCTTCCAGTGAACAGGGGGAAACAGCTAAACTTGGAACATGAATCACAGCCTTTCCCTAACACAGACAGCCCAGCAAATATTTAGAGGTTCCAAACAGTTAGTGTCCCTCCCCACAATGTAAAAGAAAATGTAAATGATCACAGAGGACGTTTCATCCTGTCTGCTGCTCTGAGACACTTAGTTAGAGCTCCTGAGGTTTTACTGTCTCTGATGCTAAGTCATAGGCATGGTAGCACAGTGGTTAGCACTGCTGCTTCACAGCTCAAGGGACCTGGGTTTGATTCCTGGCTTGGGTCACTGTCTGTGTGGAGTTTGCACATTCTCCTCGTGTCTGCATGGGTTTCCTCCAGGTGCTCCAGTTTCCTCCCACAGTCCAAAGATGTGCTGGTTAGGTCACCATGCTAAAAATTGCCCCTTGGTGTCCTGAGATGTGTAGATTAGTGGGGAAATATGTAGGGATATGGGGGTAGGGCTTGGGTGGGATTGTGGTCGGTGCAGACTCAATGGGCCAAATGGCCTCTTTCTGCACTGTAGGATTTCTATGATTCTATAAATTCAAGTTATTGAAAATGATTTGAATTTCAATTGTGACTCTGTCCAAAATGTTTTGGGTTTTTAAATCTGGTTTTATTTCAACATACCAGTGTACATAATTCCCGTTAACAATTAAAGTCCTTAAGCTAAGAAGCATTCCTTTATGGAAACATTTTTATGAACACCCAGAGTTTAGTTAAATATTGATTTTATTGAACACTTGTGGTGCATATGTGACTCATTAGAGAGTGCTAGCCCTTTGACAGGATGTTGGGTCACACATGTTTAGGTCTATATTACCCTGAACTCCACTCTTCTCAAGAGTGGAGATGATTTTCTGCAGGTTTTTATAAAGAAAACTAGTCTGGCTCCTGCACCGAAGAGTTGGAAACATGCTGTGATGAAAAAAAAATAAGTTTATTTAGAAGCGGTTTATTTTACATCAAGACAACTTAAAGGGGCATTGTCTTTCTTGAAAAAGAATGTTCATCGAACTATTTTTCTTTTGGTGCACTACCATCAAAGAATTGAAGCAAGGCTGAATGCTGACATAATCGGGGTTATCATGACATGTTTGTAAGCAAGTAAGTTATTGTGATCTGGAACACAATGCCTGAAAAGGCATATGGATGCAGATATGGGAATGGTTTTTTAGCAGAGAATTAAATAAGCCTAGCTAAGGGAAAAGAGCAAGCAAGTGGGATTAATCAGCCAACTCAACCAAAGTGCCAGCACAGACACAGTGGGCTGAATGGCCTTCTTCTGTGATTCTATGAAATAAAAATTAGTTTGCTGGCCACTTGTTTTCAAATTCTTTATGCAAATTGTCCCTGGCAAGGAATGTTGAAACTCTTTCCATATCAGGCACTAGTTGCCAGCATAAAGCGTAAACGTAAAGATGTAAAGTGAAGCTACCTCTACTTCAAGAATAGGCCTCACTCCTGATCTCAAAAAAATGGCACCTGTTGCTCCAACATCGCACTTATCCATTTTCCACATCAGCCATCATGTAGTCTTGCTCAGCAACTGCCTTACAACCAGCTATCAAAGATTTTCATTCTTTCAGTCTTGGGCTGAAATCTTGACTACAGCACAAAAATCCTTGCTGATACTTTAGTTCAGCACTGAGGGAGTGGGTGCTATCTTTTGGACGAGACATTAAAATGAGACCCTGCCTGTTTTCTCAGGTAAATGTTAAAGATCTCATGGCACTATTTTGAAAAGAGAGGCGGGGGGGCGGGGTTCTCCCCTAGTATCCCGGCTAATATTTATTCTTCAGTCAACATTACTAAAATCAGATTATCTAGTCATTATCACACTGCTGTTTGTGGGAACTTGCTGTGTGCCAATTTGTTACGTTTCCTACATTACAGCACTTTGAAAGCACTTCACTGACTGTAAAAGGCTTTGGGATGTGAACAGCGCTATATAAATGCAAGTCTTTCTTTAATCAATAATTACAAAGATCACATCACAAACCAAACATGAAAAAAATGGAGCAATGGTCACAGGATATGTATTCATGGAAGGTGCTATATAAATACAAGTCCTTCTTGTAATATATACGGTATAGCTCAAGATATACTGAAAACTCAGCCAGGTTGGTTCATTTGCTGAGCTGGATATAATAACATTTGGAAACTGGGTATGCAAACTTGCCATGTTGAAATGACACCCTCCAAATTGTGGAGGTACCACCACCGGGTAAAGGACGCCATTGCAATTTGACAAATTCGTACAGGATGTCTCCATTAGGTTTAGAATGAAAATACAAAAAAAAGGGGAGAGAGTGTGTGACTTTAAGATGGACACTGAATTACTTCTGCAGCTTTGGTCTGATTTTCCTGTACCCTCAACTCCAGCTTCACTTGAGATCTACACTTAACTGGCTCCCTCCGGCATGGAAGATGGGCTAGAATACTGGCAATGGCTCTCGGTTAAGCAATACATCAATTTAAAAATGTTCATCTTTTGGTTTTAAACTCTTCCATTGGCTCCCTTCCCTGTCTCTGTAAACCCGTCCAGCCCCACAACCCTCAGATATCTGTGCTCCTCCAATTCAGGCCTCTTGCACATCCCTAACTTTACTTGCTCCACCATTGGTGGACCTGGGGCCTTAAGCTCTGGAATTCCCTCCCTGAACCTCTCTCTCTTCCTTTTAGACACTCTTTAAAACCCTCATCTTTCACTGAACATCTTATCAATTGCCCTAATATCTTTAACGGCTCCACCTTCACCCCATTTCCATTTATTTTATTTCATCCTATTCATCCATTTTATCATCCTACTTTCTCACCTTCATTTTTCCACTTTACATTCCAGCTCTTCTTCTTGCCTCCTTTCATCAACCACCCCTCCACCACCTGTCCTTCAGGGCAACTGCCATATTCCTCAGGCAGTCCTTTAACAATCTGCACCTCTGTTCTGCCATTCACACGTTCTGATCACTTAATGGCCAGTTCTTAGCACCTCCTCAGACTTCTGTATCCTCATTTACATTCCCTTCGTCCTATTCCACACCCCCCACCCCCATAGTATAAATCTCTGCTGATTCTCTTTGCTCTCAGCTCTCACGCTTTGGGGTGGCACGGCAGCACAGTGGTTAGCACTGCTGCTTCACAGCTCCAGGGTCCTGGGTTCAATTCCCGGCTCGGGTCACTGTCAGTGTGGAGTTTGCACATTCTCCCTGTGTCTGTGTGGGTTTTCTCTGGGTGCTCCGGTTTCCTCCCACAGTCCAAAGACGTGCAGGTTAGGTTGGTTGGCCAAGCTAAAATTGCCCCTTAGTGTCCTGAGATGCGTAGGTTAGAGGGATTTAGTGGGTAAATATGTAGGGATATGAGGTTAAGGCCTGGGTGGGATTGTGGTCAGTGCAGACTCGATGGGCCGAATGGCCTCTTTCTGTAATATAGGGTTTCTATGATTTCTCTGACGAAGGGTCATCCAGACTCAAAACATTGGCTCTATTCTCTCTCTACAGATGCTGTCAGACCTGCTGAGATTTTTCAGCATTTTCTATTTTTGTTTCAGATTTCAGCATCTGCTCTTTTGCTTTTATCTCTAATGGCTTGGTATTTTATTTGACAGCATTCTTGTGATACATCTTGGGTGTTTTACTATGCTAAAGAACATTATATAAATGCAAATTACTGTTATTCATTGCAGATGAAAGTTTTGATGCATTTCTATCCTTGCTTCAGGAGTCGCACTTCACCATCACACCGGCCAAAATTTGCTGTCATGCTTAAAAAATAAATTGATTAAAAGGAGTTTAAATTGATTAAACATTTCCTGTTCTGACGGAGGAGGAGCTATAAACAGAAAATGCTGGAAACAATCAGTAGATCTAGCAGCATGTGCAGAGAAAGATAAAGAGTTAACATTTCAGGTCAATGACCCTTCATCAGAATTTATTTCACCAGTTCTAATGCGTCATTGACCCATTTCTCAGATGCTGCCTGAGTTGCTGAGTATTTCCAGCATTTTCTGTTTTTATTTCAGATTTCCAACATCTGCAGTATTTTGGTTTGGGGCTAAACATTGGTCTATGAGAAGGTTGTTAAACAATTAGTCTCTGCTTGACCTCAGGATATGTCCATTCATGGCAATTACACATTTGAGGGCAGGCAAGAGAGCTCAAACACACAAACACTTGTCACATTGATGGGTCTTTGCCAGCATTAGATCTAAAACCCACAAAGCTCTGGGACCCAATATTTAATCAGACCCTGATACCAGGAACAGGGGCATCATCTCCTCTCCATGGAGAGGCAGCTAAAGGAGGCATCGTCCCCACCTCCTGAGGTAACAGCCACACTAATGTTAAATGGCAATGCACCAGCCAGCCACCCAACAACGTGGTTTCCTGCCCATGAATGCGCAGAGATCAGCAAGGCAGCTTCCGAAAGACTTTCAATGGGGCTAACAATAAGAGACACAAATTGCATTATTCAAACATGTGCACTCTGGTGTTGTTCAGTTGCTCCATGTATTATCCATGGGGGTCAATCTCTTGCCGGTCCAGCATATTACAGACTGGCTCTGTTTATAGAGGGGACACCTTACTTGGTATGGCTAGATAGTGTGGGTGCAGTGTGATGCAAGCAGGAGCCCTGAAGATTGTGCAATTTCCACTGCCACCTAAGAAACCAGCACATTAGTACGCAGAACACTTTGAACAGATTATTAAGTATGTGGCCTTTTCCTTGACATCGGAGGCAGCGCATTCCAGGAAGATTTGAGGAGCTCAGTGACTGTAGCCAGAAAAACATTCGCTGCATAATCAGATCTCAGACTGCAAGGACCTGCACACAAATTGTTACTTTTCTATTCAACATGCTTGGAAAGGAGTCCCTGATAAGCCCTCTCAATGAGCATCACAAAGCAAAGCACAACTTTTTCTATTTTGTGGCATGTTTAGTTTTGTCTCACACTTGACACAACTGAATGGTATCAAGCTGGTGCTTGCATGCGGCATTAACTGTATTTAAATCTCTGCTTGGTCCCCTTCCCACAAAAACAATATTTCCAGAGATTTTGATGAGGGCTGCACCCCTGTAAAATCCCTCATAAACTTCCAAAAAGCAGCAAGTTGGCTTCATCACTTCTCCCTGTCACTTTCAGTCCATGTTCTTTATTTGGCTCCTCAAGGTTACCAAGTTTGGTAAATAAAACATTAACAATTCATGTGTTACCAGACAATTACAGTTACTTGACCTTTGCCCTCCTCGCCTAGCCATACATTAAAAAGCAGAATGCTCCCAGCCAGTGGTTTGGATTGAAAACAAGTCTAGCAGGACAACAAAAATAAAAGAAAAAGTTAAATTTATTCAACATGATAGATGGCTTGTTGTCTCACTCCGCAGAAGACTGAAGGAATGCAGGGGCAAAGTTACAGTGTAATTGTAACAGTTTCAACATAATAGCTAACGCACTAAAAAGAAACGACACACATACACAGGATGGTATGAAATACCTTTGTGAGCCTCATGTTTTCTTCTTTCCTCCTCGCAGATTCATCTGGGGGCCCACACAACTCCTTCCCGCAGCAATCGAGACTTAGAGCACAGCCCATACAGCTCTCTCTCTCTGATTGCAGCTCTGCTCGGACTCCCGGGGAGATTTTTTTATCCGTCCTCCCTTCAGAGAAGGAGTTTTACTTCTTCTGGCACCGCCTCTATTTACCGGCAGCTCTGGTCACAGTACAACATACTTTCCTCTGGCCAGATGTGCTTGAGCTTGGAGGGAGGAGGCTGCTGTTCCCTTCCCCACAAACAGGTGTCAACAAACTTAGCCGACTGGGATATTAGAAGCCTCAGCTGCATTGACTGGAGCTCGGGAATTTCATAACACAGCCATCAATCAAAAGAAAGGATGACGACATGCTGGGAGTATTTAAATTCAATAAACTGAACTTTTTTCCCTCACTCTTTCCAGTCTCTTCTAGGGATCCTGCAAATGATTATTTAAATGAGAGCAGTAGTTGGAACTAGCTCTGATCCAGAGCCGAGGAGTCTGCCTCAGCTACTACTCGGTCCCGGATGAGGAGAAGCAACTGCTCGAGCTCTTCCCGCCCTTTATTTGGCACGTGGGCGCAGCACCTTCGGAAGACCGGCGAGGCGGTGGCGAGGGTGCTGAGGAAATTTGCCAAGGCGCAATCCACTTCACTTTTCTGGAGACCGTTCTCCCTCCAACAGAGAGAAGTAAAGGGAGATAAATCATGAGGGGTTTTGGTCGACTAAAGTAGGAGAAACTGTGACATTGGGAACGGGACTGGGGGGGGGGGGACGACCCAGATTTAAGGCGATTGGCAAAAGAACCTGAGGAAATCTTTTTTTAAAAAGCAATGCAGCAAATTGTTATGATCTACCATGCACTCCCTGAAAGTGTAGTGGAAGCAGATTCAATAGTAACTTTCCAAATGCCTTTGCAAAGCTAGTGAGAAAGAGCAGGGGCTATGGAACTCATTAAATAGCAGAGACATGATGGGCTGAATGGCTTCTTTCCATACACTTCCATTCTATGTCAAAGCACCCCCCCCTTTTCCACACCTTTCTAACTGTCCCCTTTCCATCTACTTTCTTATTGCAGAGGTGTCCCCTTTCCATCTACTTTCTTATTGCAGAGGTGTCCCCTTTCCATCTACTTTCTTATTGCAGAGGTGTCCCCTTTCCATCTACTTTCTTATTGCAGAGGTGTCCCCTAGCTACTCTACATCACTAGAATTTAACCTCCTCCACCACCCCCTGCCTCCCTCTCTCCCTCCTGCCCCCCCCCCACCCACCTCCAGCAAATCTTCATCCAAAATCTCAGTTATGTGCCCCCATGTGCAGAGAGGAATTATGAATAGTGTTGGTAACAGCAGAAGGTTTTATTCAGAGACCTCCATGGAGTCTCACTTGACAGGAGCTAAGCTCAGAAAAATGGCATCTTTGTACAGAAACCCTTTCTCTAGCCCATACCCCTTTCTTTGAGTGCACATTTGCTATGTTCACCCTCCACTGTCGCATATCTTTAAATCTGAGATTAATAGATAAAAGTGAGATAGATAGATATGGAGTGAGGCCATAGATCAGCCATGATCTCATTAAATGGCAGAACAGGCTGAATGGGCTACTCCTGTTCCTATGATGTTGCTGACTACGACAGAGGGAAGCTATATAACAGTAACTTACATTTATTTTTGTTGTTTCTCTTCCCTAGTGGTGCACAAGTCTGTTCCCATAGCGAGGTTTCTTCCTGGACCAGGGTCTTATAGCTTGAGGGGTGCCACTCTGCATCAGCCATGGCTGACCAGGCATCTCTCCCATTCTTATTGCCTGCCAATTGGTGTGTTTGGGAGGATTTGTAGGTTGACACTGAACCTGTTTAGCTGCATTATGAGAGCAGCTTCCTGAGCTACCAAGTCTTAGGGTGGGACTCAAACCCAGAGCTTCTGACAAAGAGGGGTACTACCCACAGCGCTACAAGCTCTACTTGCATATATAATGACACCTTTTAATGTAGCAGTATATCCCTGGGCACTTCATCACAGGAAGAGTAGGAAACAAAATTTCATACCAAGGCAAATAAGGAGATATGAGGTCAGGTGATAAAAAAACTTGGTCAAAGTTTTGACCAAGTTCCTATAAGGAGCATCTTATAATTGGACAGAGAGGTGGAAAGCATTATGAAAAATCTGGAGCTTGCAGCCCAAGCAGTTGAGTAGCTACCAATGGTGGAGCAATTTAAAATGAGGGATGTGCAAGAGGGCAGAGATGTTGAAGACTTGTAAAAGGGCTTTTGTATTTCCACTTATTGGAACCTAGTTAGTTAACCAGGCTGAGCAAAGACCATTCAGCTCATTGAACCTATCATTTCCTCTGCCTCCAAAATGAAACTTCCGAGAATCCTCAGAAGGGAATATTTTCTCTTTGCAGCTTGTTTAACACTATCTTAAACATCTTTATAACCATGTTTACAATTTCACAACACTTGATGCACAGGTTCCCGAGCCTGTTGAAGCCACCCTCCTTTAGTTCACATCTCTCTCGTTCAGTTTTCCAGTGGTGTTTCCTGCAGGAACTGTCATTTTGCTGAAGGACAGGATAAACAGAGGAGGCAGGGAACTCCTGTCTCTGTGTATCTTCAGCCAGCATGTAACATCAGGATGTTAGTATAGGGAAACCTATTCAGTTTGAAGTCAGTTCTCTCTATGTAGCTGACCTGATCGTCAGAGTCAGGAACTAGTTATTGGAAAAGATTCCCAACATTTATAAATATCAATTTTGCAGAAACCAGATTTTCCCTTTACAGACAAAGCAGAAGCTCATTTTTTAGGATGGCCTATCAGATACAGTTAGCATTTGCAAAATCATTTTTCTAAAAAACTTAAATCTTAATTTACTCTTATGAAAACACTCACAGTGAAGAGAATCTTCACTGATCACATCTCAGAGTAGAAAAGCTCCAAACATGGCGATTCATTCCAGCTTAGTGTGTGTGCAGCTGGCACAGTAGCGGACACCGCAACATTGCCATTGTGTAAGGGTCAGAAGTCAATGGAAATGGAAGGCAGGTACTGCTCCAGTACAGGATGAGGAACAGGGTGACACCCGGTCTCAGGCTTCCGATGCTTATCAGCCTGCTGGCTCACCTCCAACAACATTGAAAGAACTGGGAGCCCACGCTCTTTACTGAATAACACATGACCTGGGAGAAATGAGAACATGCAAAAGACAGAAACATTTATTCCAACTTGATGCATGACGTGAATCCCCAGTCACAGATAAGAGTTCATGACTGTTAAATCCCTCAGCAGCATTCTAAAGTTAACACTGTCTACCCACCAGCACAGCAATTTTCTCCTCATATTAAGTGCCATTTGACCAGGACTGGTTAGCTCCATGTACCTTTACAGTAGCCCCCAACTCCCTCTCTTCCATTCCTCAATTCTCATTCTTTCTATTCTTTTGCAGCTATTTTGCTCACTGCAATAAAGAAGTACGCAAAACCATTAGAAGAGCAAGCGAGTCTGAAGATCAGTATTAATAGGACAATCAGGTAAGCTGGAGCTGTTTACAAAAAGAGAACACTCACAGGAGGGAGCCTTAGAGAGTTTACACATGATAACTAATTGGACAGAGGAGATTAAACTTGCAACAATAAGTTGAGGCAGCAGAATGTGATGGTGTGAATGTAAATTTAAGACAGGTGGAATGGTAAGTTATGGAGGGTGATGACACTGGCAATTTAAAACAATAACTAGATGCTGTTATGGGAAGAGTGCAAGTTTGGTATTCTGAATGATGAGAATCATTGGGCTGAAGAGCTTTCTTTGTACAAACCATTGTCTCAAGTTATCAGTGGGAGTAATACTGAATGCTACATTTACTTATTTCATCGCTTCATTCAGATCCAAAAGAGGACATCGGAATTCCAGTCAGGAGATCAGAGGCTTTACTCCCAGTTTTAAAGACAGTAATTACGACCACATTCCCAAGACAAACACGCTGTTATCAACTTACAGGATGATGCACAGGATCAGCTCATGTTGTCCGAGGCTCGTCAAGTACAATCACACACAGCATCCTACTTGATGAGAACAGGAGGCTTCGTTTTCCTGGAACACAGCCAGGATTCTGTGTATTGTGATCAGATCAAGTGCTGAACTTTCCCCTCTACTTCCTTTCCTAAGTTCCAAATGTATCAGACCTTGAACTTGTGCAGATCACTTATTCTGTGCCACGCATAATCATGTGGCACTGATTCTGGAGAAAGGGTAGAGAATCTTCAGTGCTTCAATAGAACGCTCACTTGTCATTTTTATAAAATCTTTCCTTGGAGTTTGGTGAAGAGGTAGTTTGATTTTGGCCACATTTGTATTATTGGAGCCATATCATACATGGTGACTACAAGAATTATTGGAGTGTCCTATTCGACCTCATTCAATCTTAGAGCCAGCAGAATAGGCAGACAAGTGGCAGATGGAATTTTAACACAAAGCAGTGTGAGGTGATGCACTTTGGCAGAAGGGATGGAGAAAGGCAAATTAGTTTAAATTTCATCATTCTGGAGAATAGCAAGAAACAGAAGGCAGCAAGTCATATTGAAAGAGCTGTTAGTAAAGCGTATGGGATCTTGGACCTCATCAATAGAGATATTGAAAGTATGTTTTTATAAAAGGCGGCATGGTGGCAAAGTGGTTAGCACTGCTGCCTCAGTGCCAGGGACCCAGGTTCGATCCCTGGCTTGGGTTACTGTCTGTGTGGAGTTTGCATGTTCTCCCCGTGTCTGCGTGGGTATCCTCCGGGTGCTCCATTTTCCTCCTACATCCAAAGATGTGCGATTAAATGGATTGGCTATGCTAAATTGTCCATTAGCGTCAGGGGGATTAGTAGGGTCAACACATGGGGTCACAGGGTTAGGGCCTGGGTGGGATAGTTGTTGGTGTAGGCTCAATGGACTGAATAGCCTCCTTCTGCACTGTAGGAATTTATGAAGTGTTCTATGAAATGGCCCTAGCAAACCACTCAGTTGTAGGCAGTTAGGGATGAGTATTAAATGCTAACCTTACCAGTGGCACTCACCTGCTAAGAATAAACTTAAAAATAATAATCTTGAAGATTCCAATTAGGCTACCCAATCAAGTCTTTTCCTCCAAGGAAAATATTTCTTAAACTGTTATATTTTTCAAAAGTCACAAAAACAAGTTCTAACCTGAGTATCTGGTGGACATTGAAATAAATGCTCACACCTCATTATCAGAGTTAAACCTGAGTGCTTAGACCAATTTAACGTGCATACTATATTTGCAAAGATCACTTTGCCAAAGGCCATGCACCACACACAAACAAAGAGGCTTTTTTGCTCATCTCAAAACAAAATTGGATCTTGAAATCTTTTAGTTCGAGCAGAACATTTTTACAAGTAATTTCCTGTATGTCAACTATAGAAAGGTTTAAGTGGAACATTCCTGTTCTATATTCTGGATTAATCTGGGGTCAAGTTCAGAATCATTTTAAGCAAGACATTTTTCATCACAGTTCCACATTGAAGTCGCCAGCAATCATGAAGTCCATTAAAACTAACCAGCTGCAGAAAATACTTACAACCATTACTCGCTCCTGGAACTTCAGAGCTTAATTTAATATTCGGTGGATCAGTGTTTCTGCGCCTTATAATTATCAAGTGGCCTCTGATTGGGATGTGCAAGTGTAGATGTTGGTTAAGGGCTGACTGTGATACTCACTCATCATATCATAGAATCCCTACAGTACTGAAGAAGGCCATTCGGCCCATCAAGTCTGCACCAACCACAATCCCACCCAGGCCCTATCCCCATATCCCTACATATTTACCCACTAATCCATCTAACCTATGCATCCTGGGACACTAAGGGGCAATTTAGATGACCAATCAACCTAGCCCGCACATCTTTGGACTGTGGGAGGAAACCAGAGCACCCGGAGGAAACCCACGCAGACACAGGGAGAAGGTGCAAACTCCACACAGACTCACGCTTGACTAGTCCATTGGCACACATTGCCCAAGCTAACATGTCAACATGTGGGCAGGATGTCAGAGATCACAGCAATTCCCCTGTAAATATTGACACATTCCCTTCAGACCCCCTGCATTTTTTATTCATTTACTGGATGTGGGCATCGCTGGCTAGGCCAGCATTTGCTGCCCATTCTAATTATCCTCGGGAAGGTGCTGACATGCTGCCTTTTAGAACTGCTGCAGTCCCTGTGGTGTAGGTACACCCACAATGCTGTTAGAAAGGAAGTTCCAGGATTTAGACCTAGTGACAGTGAAGGAACAGCATTATAGTTCCAAGTCAGGATGGTGAGTGGCTTGGAGGTGAACTTGCAGGTGGCAGCGCTCTCATGTGTCTGCTGACCTATTCCTAGATGGTAGCAGTCACGGGTTTGGAAGGTGCTTTTTTTAAGAGCCTTGGTGAGTTCCTCCAGTGCATCTTGTAGTGTGTACCATCTACTTGTTCAAATGCAGCAAGACCGGGACAATATCCAGGCTTACGCTGACAAGTGCCATACAAGTGCAAAGGCAATGACCATGTCAGATAAGAGAGAATCTAGCCATTGTATCATCACATTCAATGGCATTACCATCATTGAATCCCCCACTATGAACATCCTGGGGGTTACCATTGATCAGAAACTGAACTGGACTAGCCATATAAATACTGTGGATACAAGAGAAGGTCAGAGGCTATAAATCATTTGGCAAATACTGCCCAAAGCCTCCATACCTTCTATATGGCACACAGTGGGTGGCACGGTAGCACAGTGGTTAGCTACTGTTTTTCAATGTGAAGGGACTGAATGTTTGTGGAAGGGATGCTAATCAAGCAAGGCTACTTTATCCTGGATGGCGTTGAGTGTCATTGGAGCTGCACTCGGCCAGGCAAGTGGAGAGTATTCCATCGCATTCCTGATAGAATCTCTACAGTGCAGGACGTCATTTGGCCCATCGAGCTTGCACCAACATTCCCACCCAGGCACTATTCCTGTAATCCCACATATTTACCTCGCTAATCTCTCTAACCTATGCATCCCGGGTCATTAAGGGGCAATTTAGCATGGCCAAACCTTAGCAGCACATCTTTGGACTGTGGGAGGAAACCAGAGCACCCAGAGGAAATCCACGCAGACACAGGGAAAATGTGCAAACTCCACACAGACAATGACCCAAGCCAGGAATCAAACCTAGGTCCCTGGAGCTGCGAGGCAGCAGTGCTAACCACTGTGCTACCGTGCCGCCCACTGTGTACCATATAGAAGGTATGGAGGCTTTGGGCAGTATTTGCCAAATGATTTATAGCCTCTGACCTTGTATCCACAGTATTTATATGGCTAGTCCAGTTCAGTTTCTGATCAATGGTAACCCCCAGGATGTTCATAGTGGGGGATTCAATAATAGTAATGCCATTGAACGTGATGATACGATGGCTAGATTCTCTCTTATCTGACATGGTCATTGCCTTTGCACTTGTATGGCACAAATGTTACTTGCCACTTGTCAGCGTAAGCCTGGATATTGTCCAGGTCTTGCTGCATTTGAACATGACTGCTTCAGTATCTGAGTCGTCGCAAATGCTGCTAAACATTGTGCAGTCATCAGCAAACAGCCCCACATCTGATCTTAAGATGAAAGGAAGGTAATTGATGAAGCAGCTGAGATAGCTGGATCCAGGGCACTATCCTGAGGAACTCCTGCAGTGATGTCCTGGATCTGAGATGATTGACCTCCAACCAATACAACCATCTTCCTTAACACCAGGTATGACTATGCTTCCAACTAGCAGAGAGATTCTTCCCCCCCCCCCATTCCCATTGACTTCAATTTTGCTAGGGCTCCTTGATGTCATGCTTGGTCAAATGCTGCTGTCAATCTCACCTCACTTCTGGAGTTCAGCTCTTTCGTCCATGTTTGTTTGAACCACGGTAAGGAGATGAGTGATCTTGACAGAATCCAAACTAAGCAATTGCTGCTTGATAGCACTGTTGATGACTCTATCACTTTACTGATGATCATGAGATGGACAGTAATTGGCTGGATTGAATTTGTCCTGTTTTTTGTGTACAGGACAATCCTGGGCAATTTTCCACATTGTCGGGCAGATGCCAGTGTTGTAACTGTATTGGAACAGTTTGGCAGAACTATAGTTCGTCAGAACTATTGCTGAAATATTGTCAGGGCCCTTAACCTTTGCAACATCCAGTGCCTTCAGCTGTTTCTTGATATCATGTGCAGTGAATCAATTTGATTGAATATTAGTGTCTGTGATGCTGGCCACCTCTGGAATGGTCGATATGGATCATCCACTCAGAACTTCTGGCCGAAGATTGTTTCAAATGCCTTATTTTTTGCACTGATATGCTGGGCTCTGCTGTCATTATGGATGGGATTATTTGTGGTCTCCTTCTCCAGTGAGTTGTTTAATTATCCACCACCATTTACGACTGGATGTGGAAAGACTGCACAGCTTAGATCTGATTCGTTGGTTAACCGTGGGTTCGTTTAGCTCTATCACATGCTGCTTCCGCTGTTTGGCACATAAGTAGCCCAGTGTTGTAGCTTCACCAGGTTGCACATTTTTAGGTGTCTGGTGTTGCTCTTGGCATGCCCTCTTACATTCTTCATTTAACCAGGATTGATCCCTTGGTTTGGTGGTAATGATAAAGTGAGGGATATGCCAGACTATGAGGTAATAGATTGTGGTTGAGTACAATTCTTGCTGCTGCTGATGACCCACAGAAACTCATGGATGTCCAGTTGAGTTGCTAGATCGGTTCAAAATGTATCCCATTTAGCACAATGGTGGTGCCGCACAACACGATGGAGGGTATCCTCAATGTGAAGACGGAACTTTTGTCCCAAGGCTGTGCGGTGGTCACCCCTACCAATACTGTCATGGACTGACAAAAAACTTCAGAGCATGATAGCAGCAAAAATCAAAATGCAAAACAACCTTTTCAGCAAACTTGCTGCTATTCATGGCACTTCAGACACTAAATCCTTAAGGACTTCAGCTTTTGCCATTGCCTACTCAACTGCAGAGTCCTGTGCACTAGTATATGACAACTCATCCCATTACCAGTCCTGTAGATACCCAGTTTAACACAACAATGCATTTCATCTCGGACATCCACCAATCAAATCAACACCCCTGGCTCCCGGTCCTGAGCAATATCCCATCCCCTTGCAACAAGAAAGCTCCTTGAGAAGATTTACATCAACCCAAGCCTGCTGCTACACAAGAACCTTACCAATCCACCTGCTGTTTGTTTCCTATCACAGCCTGGATGTTTAAGACGACTGTAGCAAGGAATAACAGCAGAGGCCCTGTGACAGCAGGAATGGAACAAAGAGGCCACCGTTAAAAAACACTTCCTCATCACAGATCCCACAGCCGATCCAGCTTCGACTTGCCATGCCGACATTGGGCACTTTTCAACCATTTCTGCACCAGCCAATTCTTTTGTGCAGCAAATTGGCACAAGTGGGTCCTTGCAGGGAACCCAGACTGCAGCTGTGGTACATCCCAATAAATAACTGACATCATTGAAGACTGCCTCCTGAAAAAATTCAGCAGAGGGCTCACAGAGGTCCATTTAGTCACCGCAGAAGCTATTGCCTGGCTTTATGATTACCGCACACACTAAAAAAATGGATAGTTGCATGTGTGGCAGGTCAAGTATGTTGCAGTCCCAGTTTATCAGCTATGTTCTTTAGAACTCAGCCAGCTTCGTCTGTGGTGACGCAATTGAGCCATTCTTGGTGATGGATATTCAAGTCCCCCACCAGCATACACTCTATGCTCTGGCCATTCTCAGTCCTTCGTCCAAGTGGTGTTTAACATGGAGCAGTACTGATTCATCAGCTGAGGGGGGAAACAGTACATTGTAAATCAGCAGCAGGTTTCCTTGCCCATGTCTGACCTGATGCCATGAGACTTCATTGGGTCCAGACTTGATGTTGAGGATTCCCAGGATAACTTCCTCCTGACTGTATAACATTGTGCCACCACATCTAGTGGTCTTCCTGCCAGTAGGAGAGGACATACCCAGGAATGGTGCTGTCTGGGACATTGAGGTATTATTCAGTGAATATGGCAATATCAGGCTATTGCTTGACCAGTCTGAGACAGCTCCCCCAATTTTGGCACAAGCCCCCAGATGTTAGTAAGGAGAACTTGGCAGGGTCAAGAATTCTGGGTTTGTCATTGGCATTTCTGGTGCTGAGGTCATCGCCAGGTGGTCCATCCCGTTTCATTCTTTTTTTATTATCTTTGTAGGTGTGGGCCAGACCAGGTCTAAGGATAGTCGATTTCCTCCCCTAAAGGATATTAGTGAACAAGGTGGGTTTTTATGATCATCAGTAAATACTGGCACACGCCCCAGGCAACCCCTATAAATACTGACACTTTTTTAAAAAAGTAAAATTTTATTTATTAGTGTCACAAGTACGCTTACATTAACACTCAATGAAGTTACTGTGAAAATCACCTGGTCGCCACACTCCGGCACCTGTTCAGGTACACTGAGGGAGAATTTAGCATAGCCAATGCACCTAACTAGCACGTCTTTTGGACTGTGGGAGGAAACCCACAGGGAAAATGTGCAGATTCCACACAATGACCCAAGCTGGGAATCGAACCAGGGTCCCTGGCGCAGAGAGGCAGTAGTGCTAACCACTGTGCCACTCCAGGGGACCTCCTGCAAATGCTGCTACACTCTCCCTGGAGTCACCCTGTAAGTACTGACATACTGTCCCTGGGAACCCCCTGTAAGTACTGACATACTGTCCCTGGGAACCCCCTGTAAATACTGACACACTCTCCCCGGCGAGCCCTTATAAATGCTGACACATCCACATTATCCCACTTGGAGGATAACCTGCCCATCCACCATTTGTAGTCATTGCTTCATCAATAGATTCTCTGTTCTGAACATGGCTGTCAAAAAACTAGAATCTTACAAAAAGAGTCTGCCAGAATTCCCACATTTTTGTTGTCTGTAATTATGGGCTTGGTGCCTAAACATTAAGGATGATGGTATTGCAGCAATGTTTGGAATCTATCTCCAGGACATTTGGATTTGTTTTCCCCTACGCTGCTCTGCAGCATAAAAAATGTTATGATTTAGTTATCCTCAAACATGTTTCCACTGTAATGATCCCTCCATTCCTGGCAATCGCCCTTCATGCTGCTCTCTTTGTCGTGCAGTTTGCAACTTGCCCCTGATATCCAGTAGGGTGATTAAAATTGCACCCTCCTCCTCTTCTGCCCCACTGTGCTGAAAAAAAAACTTATGTTTCTCAAGATGCTGCTATGTACAAGCCCAATAGCAATAACTATAGGAAAGTTCACTTCAATCTCCCAACCTCACTCAATTCAGGGCACAGTTGCCCTCTTGACAAGGCCCCCTCACATCCTTTTTGCTTCATTAGAAGCTAGGAAATGAAATATATTAATATTTCTTCCATTTTCTAATTTATTACAACAAATGTCCCATGAGCGTTTGTTGCAGCAACACAAACGCTTCAGGTCCCACTTACACTGGGCTTTCAGGCATCAGTTGTGGTTCTGAAGTAGTGAGTTGGAGTTTCCACCAATGACATAGTAAGAAAGAACTTCCATTTGTGTTATAATCCAGATCAGAAACTCCAAGCTATTTTATGAAATCAGCCTAGATCATAAGTTTTGCACTTTGAAATTTGGCATGGGTGAGCGTAAGATGTTTCACTCCAGGTATGATTCAAATGACCCACTAGGGGAGCTTTTAACGAACAAAGTTTTTTAAAGAATACAGTTAACATATAATAAAACAAATCAATAGCTTTTATTAATTACAAATAAGAAAAAATCCTGATATTGTATGTACCTTAACAGCTCAAAAGTACTGTTCCAACTAAATGAAACCCCTACAAACACATACCCCAATTAGGTTTAACACAGAAAATAAGAAAGCTCATGTGATGCTGGATTTTGCAGCTTTGGAACACCTGCTGTGAATCAGTCCTTTGGATGGAGAATTGAATCTGATTTCCCCATCCTGTAACCCCCAGCACACCTCGAGGTAGAGATAGAGCCACTGCTGGCCTCTGGCTTTTAGCCAGCAAACCACTTCAAGAGACAGAGGCACTCTTTGCCTTTAGTTACAAGGTAGCCAGCCACCAAGAGCTAAATTTCCAATACCAGGGAGAGACCCAGAAACTCACTGCTTGCAGTCTTGAGTCCAACAGCTTCTAACTAGCCAAACTGAAAGTGAAGTTCTGAGGAAAAAACTGTCCCACCTGACCTGTCAATCATTCTTCTCCCAACAATTCAAAGAGGTGGTAAACTCCAGGGCAGTGCATTAGGCCAAATTAAAAATAAACAAGTCAATTATATGATTCTAACAACAATAAAAGGACAGACAGCTCAGTGCCTGCTTAAAACAAAACTGCAGAGAAACAGGATTAAAATACATTCATTAAAGGCATAGTAATGTCACATGTCACTTTTCACAGTCTCAAGTTGCCCCAAAGAACTTTATAGCCATTGAAGTACTTCTTTGAAGTGTAGTAATTGCTGTGGAGGCGATCCTGTGATGCAGTGGATAGGGACCCTGCCACTGAGCCAGAAGCCTTGGGTTCAAGTCCATAGGACTTGAAGCCAAATTGGTTGAGTGTAACTTGTAAATTCTTCCAACATATGCCAATGGCAGGCAGTAAGAGTGAGAGATCTCCCTGGTCAGCCATATGATGGGAAGACAGTTGGAGCTTCTACCATCAGTATCCATAGCTCCAGGCTACAACGTGCATGTAGAAGTACTGTTGCCACAGACACTCAGACTCCTTATTGGCTGTATGGATCAAATTTGTGCCAGCAGTATGGGGTTTGATCCTCATTCTGTCTAGGCTGGATTGGGACCTGCCTTCTTGCTTTACCTGTGAAGGTGATGGTGCTGTAGGTTGGACCTGCAGAGAACTCGAGGAGAAAGTCTGTTGTGATGGAGGAAATATGTCAATCAATTTACGCATAGCACACCAAGTGACAATGACCAGACCTGTTTAAGCAGATCTGGATGCGAATTTTGAGATACAAATTAACCAGCCTTGAGCAGCCTAGCCCAATTTCCTTAAAGGGACCAGTAGGGTGTCACTCCTCCTAAGCCTCAAAAAAACTGCCCTGACCCACTGCATGCCTGTGCAAGGCCACCTGACTGGGATTGCCTCTCAAACCCATCACGGTCCCCACCAAGCTCTGATGGTTGGCCCAACCAACCCACCATACTCAGCTACTGAGCTAACTTGGTCTGGGGGCTTATTACTGGCAAACGAGGATCAGGCTGTACTCTGCCAGCTCACTTACTACCCACTGTGCACCTTAAACGGAAATGGAGCAGTAATATGCTGGGAAGCCACTGAAGGATGCAACTCATTGGGATTTCTTTGCCCTTAGACCGAGGCGAGTGCCTCTGATTTGGGTTCCTAATCTGCAACTACATGACTTCCAGTCTATCAGTACAAAGACATCAAAGAAAGCAGCATCAGCATAGTAATCTGCAATATAGACAACGAAATTGAGATAACTTTAAAAAAAAATCACTGGAAATCAGATATGCAGAAAATGTTTGAGACTGTTGTTAGGTGAAATAAACGTTGCTTGGTATGCAGTATTAAAAATTTATTTTTCGGTTAGCTAACTATTTCTTACCTCTTAGTGAAAGCAAGACTGTTTGAATGAAGGGACCCATTTTAAGCATTAATGTATCTTCTTTCAGTTGAACTGAGTGCCTTTCAAAATAAGATACGGCAGCACAAACATTGCTGGGCAGGGCAATTTTATTTAAATAATGAAATGCTGCAGGAATAAACACAGCGAAGCTGAGCACCAGGGTAGGAGGGAAGAGGCTAGAGTGGGTGAGGGACAAAACTAGATCAGCAAGATTGGTTTTGTTTTGAAAGACAGAGGCGCTTGGGTCAGAATTCCAATGACCGAGGATGAGGCAGTTGAAGGCTCGATCATCGCACATGAGATGAAGGAAGGATGTGGAAAAAATTGGAGTCAGAGGAACACCACTGGCCAAAAGAGAAAAGAGGGCTCAAGGAGATTTCATGACAGCCAGGACATTGGAAGGATTTATGGCCTATGGATTCTGAAATTGATGCTTTTGGAGGGGTTGGGGACACAGAAAAACAGGACAGATCTGTAGGTCCAGTGGAGATGGACAAACAGGACTCAGTGCAGGATAAGATATGTGTATCATGTCAGGTTGGACTAGTTGGCATTTATGAGTGGAAGTTGGGATCATTCAAGACGTCAGATCTGGAGATAAAGGCATCAGTTGCAGACTGAGTGACAAGTGTAGCAGAAGACGGTTCAAGACCATTGTTGATGCATAGGGCGCCTGTAATATAAAACCCTCAACTCAGTAAAATTGACAGAACTTGCATTCATGTACTACTTTTCACAACCATATACATCCTAAAGCACTTTACAGTCAAGGAAGCATATCTGAAGTGTAGTCACTGTTGTAATGTAGGAAAAGCCACAGCCAAATTCCACACAGCAAACTCCCACAGAGTAATGTGTTAACTGGGTTGATTGAGGGATAAAAATTGGCCAGGACACTGGGGATTAACTCCCTATCTTCTTTGAAGCAGTACCATTGAATCTTTGACTTGAGAGGACAGATGCAGCCTTGATATAACAACTCATCCGAAAGATGGCAATTCTGACAGTGCAGCACTTCCTTAGTACTGCACTGGGAGAGCCAGCCGCGATTATGTTCTCAAGTCTCTCGGGTAGGACTTGAACCTGCAACCTTTGAATGCAGAGGCAAGAGTGCCACCCATTGAGGCATGGCTGATAGCTAACGGTGCAAATGATCTGATCTAGTTGGGGAAGGGGGAATTGTATCAGCAACAAACATTTGAGGAAGGAGGTGAACAGGATGGTTTCAGGACCTGATTTTAGACAAGTAATATGGTTGCAGTCTATGGTCATGTAAAATGGTAACAAGATAGAACTGGCTGTCACATGAAAGCTGACTTTCATCTGCAGATGGGTCACCATTCAGCTATCGACAGAAGTAGTCTTAGTGATAGTCTGGAAGCAGGTCACCCTGTCGACCACAGATTGGCTTTGGCTTTGAAAAGCCCTGAAATATGATTTTTTTTTTGACAGAAGCAAAATCTAAGGCCTGGTTTTGCCTTTCTTTTGTAAACAAGTATTATCACTCAAAAACATTTAACTCTAGTCATCACTTTTGTGGTCTCTTTCACACGTTAGATCTACAGACAAGGCAACAATATTCAACTTCTTTGAAAAAGAACAAACACAATTTTCATTAAAGAGAGCCAGCTCTGAGAAGCAGAGGCTGCACAGCAATTTCTCCCTTTGCAATAGTGTGTTTGACAAAGTGGACACCAGCACATGGCTTATTGAGGTGTATAAAATTTCACAAAAACTCTGCACCAACATACAACTGCATCAGTCATAGTCACGTACGATTTAAGTTAAAATCCCACTGGGTGGCAATTTCCAAATCTTAATACACAGACCACTAAATTGGACCCTTGGCCAAAAGAACACTATGTTTGATAGCGACATTCATCTTTGCTGGTCAACACAGGCTAAAATTCCACATTTTTTGCAATCAGAATAACATTCACAAAAGGATGGAAAATTAATCTGACCCTACCCTTTTAAGGATCATATATAATTGCTCAAATTATATATGACTGGGTCATATATAATCTGTATCTTTTCCAAAACCCAAACAAGCCTTTCGAGAGCTTCCAAATGATTTTATATTGAGAAGATTTGAAACGAGTCAGACAACATGTTTGGCTGGTTTTACAGTTCTGTCTTTCACAAAGAACAAGTACAAAGAAAATTACAGCATAGGAACAGGCCCTTCAGCCCTCCAAGCCTGCACCAACCCCCCTTATCTTGAGGCTGTGCCCTCTAGTCCTGCTATCCCTTCTGAGCGGGAAGAACCTCTCCACCTCTACCCTATCCATCCCCTTCATCATCTTATATGTCTCAATAAGATCCCCCCTCATCCTTCTAAACTCCAACAAGTACAAGCCCAGTCTATTCAGCCTCTCTTCATAGCTCAACCCCCTCAACTCCGGTATCAGCCTAGTGAACCTCCTCTGCACTCCCTCCAAGGCCAAAATATCCTTGCGTAAGTGCGGCGACCAAAACTGCACACAGTACTCCAGCTGCGGCCTCACCAGTGCCCTGTACAGTTGCAGCAAGACCTCCCTACTTTTATATTCAATCCCCCTTGCTATGAAGGCCAGCATCCCATTCGCCTTCCTGACCACCTGTAGGCTGGGTTTTTGCGACTCATGCACAAGGACCCCCAGGTCCCTCTGCACCGTAGCATACTGCAGCTTTTCGCCCTTTAAGTAGTAGTCCTTCCTACTATTATTCCTGCCAAAGTGGATAACCTCACACTTGCCAACATTTTATTCCATCTGCCAGGTCCTCGCCCACTCGCTTAGCCTATCTAGATCCCTCTGCAGACTTTCTACACCCTCCGCACAATTTGCTTTTCCACTTATCTTTGTGTCATCAGCAAATTTTGACACCTTACACTCAGCTCCCTCCTCCAGATCATCTATGTAAATGGTAAATAGCTGAGGCCCCAGCACTGATCCCTGGGGCACTCCTCTAGTCACCAACCGCCAATCTGAATAGCACCCATTGACACCTACTCTGCCTCCTATTTGACTGCCAATCCTCTATCCACGTGAACACCTTACCCCCAACTCCATGCCCCCTAACCTTCTGTAACAACCTTTTGTGCGGCACCTTAAACGCCTTCTGAAAATCGAGAAACACCACATCCACCGGTTCCCCTCCGTCCACCGCACTAGACACATCCTCATAGGATTCCAATAAATTCGTCAGACACGACTTCCCCTTAACGAATCCGTGCTGCGTTTGCTCTATCAAACAATTGGTTGACAACAACAACAAGTGACAGGTTGCCTCTCAACCTCCGTCGCTCCAGTGAGAACAAACCAAGTTTGTCCAACCTGTCCTCATAGCGAATGCCCTCCATACCAGGCAACCTGGTAAATCTTTTCTGTACCATCTCCAAAGCCTCCACATCTTTCTGGTAGTGTGGCGACCAGAATTGAACACTGTATTCCAAGTGCAGCCTCACTAAGGTTCTATAAAGCTGCAACATGACTTGCCAATTTTTAAACTCAATACCCCAGCCGATGAAGGCAAGCATGCCGTATGCCTTATTGACTATCTTCGCCACCTGCATTGCCACTTAGTGACTTGTGTACCTGTACACCCAGGTCCCTCTGCCTATCAATACTCAAGGGTTCTACCACTTATTGTATATTTCTTATCTGTATTAGACCTTCCAAAATGCATTACCTCACATTTGTCCTTTTCTGCTTATTTACGAGGAAGATACTTGTATTGCAATGTTGGGAAAGGATTGACAGGCTAGGTATCTTTTCTCTTGAAAAGACCAATAGAGGTCTTTAAAATTCTGAAATAATTTGATTTCATGGATAGAGAGAGAATTCTTCCTCTTGTGGGAAGAGCAAAACTAGAGGCCATCAATATGGGATATCAACCACAAAAAACAATTCCGAGAAGGAATTCAGGGGGAACTCCCTAAATTCAGAGAGTAGGAGTGGTAGAGGAGAGCAGTACAAGATGCATTGAAGGGAAGCTAGATAAACACATGGGGGAAGAAAGGAATAGAAGGACATGAGAAGGATGAGAAAGGATGCAAGTGGACTCCAGTAAACATCAGTATGGACTGATTGGACCAAACAGCCTACTTCTGTGTTTTATATTCTATGCCACTTCTGTACCCTGAGGCAGGTTGGCAATCTACCCATGTCTTTTTACTACTCCTGGAATAATCACAACACATAATTAACAAGCGGATTCATCTGCTGTGAGTTCTCTCTGATGGAAGTGCTTCAGCATTTTGTACTACATTCAACCTGCTCAGCTAAAACCAAGAGCTCACATACACTGAAATCCTCATAATATACCCTGGTAGCTATTTTATTGTTCTCTGCTTTCCAGCTCTGCCTCAATAGCCAAATGGAGCTTGACCTGTCAAATGGCCCTATTTGCTGCTCAGTTGGGTAGTTTAAGAGTCAATCTTGCAAAGTATTTTCAAAATGTTCACATATGCTTCATACTCTGGTTTCTCTTCATCTTTCACCTTTTACTAAAAATTTCCAAGTTACTGTTAAAGATTTTGTTTTTAAATACAATTGATAGATTCACAAGCAACAGAGTCCACAAACTCTAACTGCCCAGCGTACTCTAACTGAGGCAGTCTGCAGAGTCTCATTCCCAAGACACTCAGGCTATTTCTATTCCAACAGTTTACTCCTCCTAATAGAATTCCTTTCTTCATATTATTTTTCATGAAGTAATATTGAATTGAATCCAAAATGATTCTGATACTTCAAATCACTTTTTCCACACCAGTTTCCAGCTCTGGCAAATTCACTACATTTCAGTCCCATCAAGTGAGTGGGAATAGGAAAAGGCAGCTAGAAAATGCAGGCTTCCTGCACAGTGTCATGCTTCAATACATGACAACCACAGCTCTGTACTTGATGGCAGAGCCACTGATTATGCTGCCTGCTGGCCAACTGTGACCCTTCAAAACCTCTTGTGGCTTTCTGACAGTGCTCTGTTTCCAATCTCACTTGGATTTTTAAAAATTCTTTTGTGGGATATGTGTCAGTGGCTAGGCCAGCATTTGTTGCCCAAGTGTAATTGCCCTTGAGAAAGTGGTGGTGAGCTGTCATCTTGAAACGCTGTAGTCCATGTGGTGTAGGTATAGCCACAGTGCTGTTAGGGAGTTCCAGGATTGTTATTGGATAGTCAGGTCAGTCCATGTGGTGTAGGTACACCCACAGTGCTGTTAGGGAGTTCCAGGATTGTTATTTGTACAGTCGGTCCATGTGGTGTAGGAATTTGACCAGCAACAGTGAAGAAACAGCTGACATATTTCCAAGTTTAAGTTTATTTATTAGTGTCACAAGCAGGCTTACATTAACACCGCAATGAAGTTACAATGAAAATCCCCTCATCCCCACACTCCGGCACCTATTTGGTACACTGGGGGAGAATTTAGCATGTTCAATGCACATAACCAGCGTGTCTTTCAGACTGTGGGAGGAAACTGAAGCACCCGGAGGAAACCCACGCAGACGCTGGGAGAATGATCTGGAGGAGGGAACCGAGTGTACAGTGTTGAAATTTGCTGATGACACCAAGATTGGTGGAACGGCAAATTGTGTGGAGGGTGTGGAAAGTCTGCAGAAGGATCTAGATAGGCTGGGCGAATGGGCCAGGAAATGGCAAATGGAATTTAATGTTGGCAAGTGTGAAGTTGTCCACTTTGGTAGGAATAATGGTAGGAAGGACTATTACTTACATGGTGAAAAACTGCAGCATGCGACGGTGCAGAGGGACCTCGGGGTCCTTATGCATGAGTCGCAAAAACCCAGTCTGCAGGTGCAGCAGGTGGTCAGGAAGGCGAATGGGATGCTGGCCTTCATAGGGAGGGGGATTGAATATAAAAGTAGGGAGGTCTTGCTGCAACTGTACAGGGCACTGGTGAGGCCGCAGCTGGAGTACTGTGTGCAGTTTTGGTCGCCGCACTTACGCAAGGATATTTTGGCCTTGGAGGGAGTGCAGAGGAGGTTTACTAGGCTGATACCGGAGTTGAGGGGGTTGAACTATGAGGAGAGGATGAATAAACTAGGCTTGTACTCGTTAGAGTTTAGAAGAATGAAGGGAGATCTCATTGAGACATATATGATGATCATTGGGATGGATAGGATAGAGGTGGAGAGGCTCTTCCCGCTCAGAAAGGACAGTAGGACTAGGGGGCACAGCCTCAAGATAAAGGGGGGGCAGTTTAGAATGGAGTTGAGGAGGAACTTCTTCACTCAAAGGGTGGTGAATCTCTGGAATTCTCTGCCCGTTGAAGTGGTGGAGGCTGCCTCGCTAAATATTTTTAAGACGCGGGTTGATAGGTTTTTGATAGGCAAGGGGATTAAGAGCCATGACAGATCAGCCATGATCTTATTGAATGGCGGGGCAGGCTCGAAGGGCTAGATGGCCTACTCCTGCTCCTATTTCTTATGTTCTTAGTTCTTATGAATGTGCAGACTATGACTCATGCCCAGAATTGAACCTGGGTCCATGGCTCTGAGGCAGCAGTGCTAACCACTGACAGGCTAGGTATCTAGGATGCTGAGTGACTTGCAGGGTAACTTCCAGGTGGTGGTACTCTTGCATCATGCATTTCCATGCTGCCTTTGTTGTGAGTTTGGAAGATAGTGTTCAAGGAGCCTTGGAGAGTTACTGCAGTGCTTCCTGTAGATGGTACACACCGCTGCCATTATGTGCTGATGGAGGGAGTGAATGTCTCAGGTGGTGGACGTTGTGCCAATCAAGTGTGCTTTGTGCTGGATGGTGTCAAATTTCTTGTGTTTTTGGAGGTGCACCCATCTCACTTGGAGGGTATTCCATCACACTTGTTAGTGGACAGGTTTTGGGAAATCAGGTGAGTTACTCACTGCAGAATTCCCAAAGTCTGACCTGATGTAGCCACTGCATTTATCATAGAATCCCTACAGTGCTGAAGGAGGCCATTCGGCCCATCACTTTCACTGACAACAATCCCACCCAAGGCCTATCCCCATAACCCCATCTATACACTATGCTAGTCCCTACAACATCAAGGGCTGTTTAGCATAGCCAATCAACCTAACCTGCACATCTTCAGAGTGTGGGAGGAAACCGGAGCACCTGGTGGAAACCCATGCAAACACAAGGAGAATGTACAAACTGCACACAGACAGACACCCAAGACTGGAATTGAAACTGGATTCCTGGTGCTGAGGCAGCAGCAATAATCACTGTGCCATCATGCCATCCTGTGATATGGCTGGTCCAATTAAATTTATGGTCTGATGGATTGCAGTCACTAAGATTTTACAGAATCGTTACAGTGCCATTTAGCCCATCGCGTCTGCACTGGTTCTCCAAATAAGCATTATGACTTTGTTTCTATTTAAGTAATGAGCAGGGGTACAGGAAAAGGCCAGAGAATGACAATCTAATGTCCTCTTGAATGCCTTGATTGAATCTGCCTCCACCGCACTTCCAGGCAGTGCATTCTAGACCCCAAGGAAAAAAACTTGCAAGAACTTTTTCACACATCACGTTTGCTTCTTTAAATCTGTCTTCTTACTCTCAATCTATTGCTAAAATATTTGAGTCACTGTGCTACAGCAAAGATTTCAATTGCTCCACAGCCCAGTCTGGGAAAGTCAACTCTTCAAATTCTCATTACTGACTTGGGAGATATAGAAATGGGTGGGTTATATTGATACCAGGATCTAGTTATTAATGTATATAACCATCTATCTGTTGTTATATGAATAGATTGGAGATGTTGGGACTGTTCTTAATAGCAGCATTGTTTGAAATCCTCCTCCCAAACAATAAGGTCAATTGTTAATAATTCCTCAAACTCTACATTGCAGCTATGGATGCAGTGCAGAGTTATGGCTGCCTTCTTTCAAATTGTTGTGGTGTTGGATTCTTAGCTCAAGTGGGCCCTCTGGTGGAGTTAAGATACTTGTCTCTTCCTCACAGCATGCAACCAGACAAAGGGGAAAACAAAGCAGAAACCTCTCCATACACCTCTTTCACAACCACTGGATTTCTCGATTTGTAGCTAAGGAGGTACACGAAGCGTAGTCACTGTTGTAAGGAATGAAATGCAGCAAGATCCCACAAGCAGCAAAGGTAATCACATCACCCGGGCGATGTTGATGGAGGGATAAATATTGGCCATGACACCATAAATAACTCTCATGCCCTTCTTTGAAATAGTAGCCATAGGATCTTTTACATCCAGCCAAGAATTTAAAGTCTTACCTGAAAGTCAGGAGCTTCGACATCGCAACACTCTCAACACTGCACAGGAACGTCAGCCTTGATTTGTGATGTCGTCTCTGGAGTGGGACTTGAACTCAGAACCTTGTGACTCAGAGGCAAGAGCACAACCAACTGAGGCATACCTGATACACATACTCCTGGAGTATGACAGTTTATAGAATTAAATAGCAATGGCATATCACATCCACTTAAGAGTGAGCACCCCTATTCAGAGAGGCTTGATTGTGAGATGAGAAACCAGCACAATTGACACTACTACACTCGTTAGTGAGCTATGGTATTCATCTAAGTATTAACAATTTTTATTGATATTTCATTCCTAATTCAGTTGAATAATGTGAAACTACAAGTCATATTTAGCAGATGTAATTATTTTTGAACACAAACAATGCATGATAATTATGCAATCGTGGCAGCTAGTCCACACATTACCCCTTGATCGCATCATTAGCAGCTGCATCTTCAGCTGAAGACTCGAATTCTCCTTCCTAATTTCCTTCCCTCCTTAATACTCTTCCGATGAAGCTTTTGGTCACCTCTTTGACGGCTGCAACGTTACTGTGTAATTCTGCTCTTTGCAACGCTTTACCATGTTGAAAGTGTATTGTAAATGCAAGTTTCTGCGGCTGTAGTCTGAGGCTACTCATGTAACCATGCAAATAAAATTAAAAAAGGACATTCTAAAATGTAGTTTTAGATATAGTACACAAATCAGTGGGAAAATGCCTAATCCATTGACATCAGGTTAATGGAAGTCTTTTCTGCCATGATCTGTCTCAGTACTTTTAAGTGGGCTCAGCTAATAACCCATTGTCCAGATAATGTACTTTCAATTTGATGAGAAAACAAAAATGTATTACAATTCTTCTGAGACCACAACTTTACAATTGAGTCAGCACATAAACATTCCTCAGATGAAGATTAATTCAAGAAACCAGTTAATTACTGCTGTGTTTGCCTCTAGTGGAAGATCAGGTTTTAAAATGACCCAAAAAGTTACTGTTCTTTTCGCATTATAGTTCAATGAGCTTTTCTATACAAACATAGAGACTAAATTCATTTTTTCTACTGACCTCTCAATTTAAACAACCTTGAAATGGAGAATGTTGGCAGTCAGTATTTTATGACCTGGGTAGGACTGAAGTGGTTTAAATGACTGCTGCAATTTTCTATTGAACTCCAAACATACATTTGGAGTTTCCCTAGTAGCAGAGGTATTTGGTTATTGTCCTGGGCAGGACTGTTTCTCATCAGATACTGTTCTGACCAAGATAATACATGAAGCTGAACTAATGCCCAGGAGCCTATCCAACAGCTTCTCACATTTCAATCTCTGTGACACAAGCAGCCAGAGACTACAAATCCATGAATGGCAGACAATGCAAGATATCAATTACTCTCTCAGCCAGCACCATTGAATCAGTCTTTAAATTTTCCAATAGCTTCCTTACATTTTCAAGCCATCCAGCGTTAATGCTCAATTCTTTCCATTTTTTCATTGAAATCTTCCCCACTCTATTGGGCATGTTTATCCACCCAGTCTGCCTTTTCCTAGTTATGTTCAAATGCATCTTGTGCACGTCATTGCTTCAGCACTTCATGTTATCTATCCAGTTGATCTTTCCCATCCTCCTCCTCCAAATCCACACAGTAGAATGGCCAGGGGAACTTCATGCAGTCAATGACATTCATCCTAAGAAAGCCAAAGGCATGCTGACATTCAGCACAATTAGTCTGATTGTTCATGTAGCAAAAGGTTGTGTTGAGGATTGCAAAAGTGGATGGGGAGGCTCAGAACTACATCAGAGCTGTGGCTTGGATTTCAGGATGAAAGAGGGGCAATGTGCATAAAATTACTGAAACACTAAATGTTGTTCCACTCTATAGATACTGCCAGACCTGCTGAGTTTCTCAAGCACTGTTTTTATTTCAGATTAGAGTTTATTTTGTAGATTTTGAAAAGCAATCAGGTTGACTATATTAAGTTCTTGTCAGTGCTGAAAGACATTGGAATAAACTGGAGATTGACAATTCAGAAACATACATGGGACAAACAATAAAAAGTGGAGCCAATGGGGAGTTGGAACTGTGTGCAGTTGGAAGAGAGGTTTAACAAGGATATAGTTATCACCTGTCTTTTTCAATGTCTATGCAGAAGAAACAGGATCCAAGTGTTAAGATTGGAAGAGGTGCATGCAAATGTTAGATTTGCAGCTGATGAAGTACTCTCTCCATGCTTACATTTGCTTTTAGTACTGTACCATCAATTTCCAAATTTAGAGTTCAAGATTTAGTTTGTAGTTTTTAAACTTGAGGTATCCTTCCTCAAAATGAGATAGCAGACTTGCCCCAAAAAGCATTCCATTAACCTGAATAAGTGTAGAATTACTGTAAACTGATTTGGAAAAGTAAAAAAATTTACAATATAGCATCATCTTTAAGGGGAAGCAGGATAAACCACAACTATAAACTGGGTTAAATGCAACACAAATTATGGGAAAATTCAAAAGAATCCATCATTAAGAGGCATTTAGTAATGCTTAGGTCATTGCAGGCAGCCAGTGTCAATTTGTTAAAGGGAAGCTGAGTTTCACAAATTTAATAGATTTTTTTTAACTAAATGACTGGATAAATATGAAGTAATGCAACAGGGATATATTGTTATTAAAGCGACGGAAGACATACTGGAAAAAAAAACTGAGCAAGGATATGAAACTGTCCTCGAGGAGAATGAGAGAAGGCCAAGTGAAATTTTAAAAAGACAAAAAACTCCAGCATGGAGAGAATTTCCCACTGGTTGGTGAATTAGTGATGAAAGATAATGAATTTAAAATAGTTACCAAGAGGTTAGAAGAAATTCCTAAAAAAGAATTGACGGACTAACCACTCCAGCTGCAAACTCAATTTAAGATGAAAGCATTTCAAACACTAACTGAGCACAAATATTAGCTCTCCTTAAATTGACAAAAACCTACATTGCTTTGATTTTTTATTTAAATAACAAAATGAATAGCCAATTGGACTGAACAGAAAAAAAGCAGAAGTATCCAGCTGTGCTGCACTATTAGTGCCAGTTAGCTGTCTACAGCACCTCCAGGGCGATTGCCTGACAAATTCATGAACAAGGAAGCTTTGCTGCCTGTGATGGTCGTGTGCACTAAGAGGTAGTTACTGTACAATTTAGGTACAAATACAAATGGCAGCATTACAATGACAATTGACAACAGACAACATCTTTCAATGATAGGAACCATGTATTATCAGAACCATCCAAAACCTGCTTTACTAATAGGACGTCATTGAAGTAATGATGGGGCAAGTGACAGTGGACATAAAACAAGACAAATCAAGTGCAGGATTAATATTCAGTTATTTATTTAATCCCCACAGTGACCCAAAACAAATCATGGTATTACACTGAGCTCCTATCTCACACAAACACAAATTCATGATGGCAAGGGCTAGCACAACAAGAGTCCTTATACCAGCTTCGTATGCAAGCTGCACACTTTTTGTTGTTGTATGTAAAAAGGTTGGGGCAGCATTTTCAAATGCCAACAGAACTATCGCCATTCTTTTGTTAAGACACAATCAAAAATCAGGCAGAACCACACAATTAATTTTGTTACAATATAAATCTCATCAATTCAGCCTGCACCCGAAAGTGCATTTACAATCCTGCAAATCAGATCAAAAAAGAAAGTTTGCCCTTCCCCCTAAAAATAAAAAACTCAGTTCAGAATGCAGAGAAAATGGACGTGGACTCTGAACTGCTCTGCTGCCAATGGTTACTTGGCCTATTATTCACACAGGGTTAGATTTTTTTTTAAGTTGCCCAACCTCCTGGCAATTTCCAAATCATTCAGAACAGTCTGGGATAATTAATAATAGTTTGCAATGTATGTTTCAGTTTATCCTGAGCTGTTTCGAGTCTACTGAAAACTCTACTGGAGAAAAGACCACCCAAATTTGCAGCATTTTTTTTCCTTTATAACCATAATAGATATTTGGGGAAACTGGCAACATTTCGTAAAACAGGATACAAAAAAAAAGGCAGAAACTAACTTCTAATAATCTATACAGTTTAAAATGGTTTAATTCAGGACCCCACACCCCCACCAATCTCCAGGTCTGTCCAATCAGCCCCAAGTACCTACAATGCTGTCTCAATGAACAGCAACAGCTGACAGTTGGGTGACTGCACCAACACTTGAGGCAACCTACTGCAATGCAAACAAGTGAGGCTTGGGATCCAAGTCGACTGGGAAGAATATAAATTTTACAGATACCTTTCAAATCTTCAGTACCAATTACTTTCACCTTGGTATGCTCTCGTTTGGATAGAAAATATAAAACCATACAAATAGCACAAATTTTTTTTTTTGTTTTTATTTTTTGGAGTAGTCTGCAGTCATAAATGCGAGTCCTGTGGTCCTCCCTCAGTGTAAGAATATAGGAGCTGGTGAAAAGGTCCCACGAGCTGCACTCTAAACAGCGCTGGGGAATGGGGCTCGCTGTCAGGTACAGACAACTATGTCAAAGGTCAGGTCAGTTCTGGGGTTACAGGTTACAAGAGGTCAATCTCCAGCTTCGTTCTCCTCATTGGTGCTGCCAGTGGTGGCACTGAGTGCAGATTGGGAAGCCTGGAGATGAAAAACAGATGTATTAAAATATTCCTTTGACAAAAATATTCCATTAATCACCAAGATAAGCCTTTTGAGAAGCCTGAAGCTCACATTCTCGATCAGTAAATGAGGGGCACCAACACATCCTAGATCAGGACACGAGTTTCATTGTTGGTCGCAAAGAACGAATCCTAAATGCAATAAAACTAACTTGCTAATGACAGCATCTTGATATAAACAGAGTTCCACAGATTCAAAAGTGGCTATGGTTCATCTGAATGTTTGTTACTGAGCTAATTGGTTGGTTGATACTTTTGCAGTATGTTGTGGGATCAACGGGTAGAAAATAAAGGCCGTCTTTCTCCATCAAGGGAAGTGCGAATAGGATCAGATTTCAGCGATACACGAAAGGTACCTTTGACAGATTTGTGCTGTCTCACTGCATTTAAGAATGTAATTCTTACGTTTCTTGCATAACAAAGTAACTGCAGTTCTTCAATTCATTCAGAGATTTGCACTAGTTGGAATACTCCACAACTGGAGGTTTATAGCTCACACTTTATTTTCAATCGTGAGGCTGTAAAGGAGATGTGACATACTTCGTACATAATGGGTACTGTGTTATATCGTTAGCATTTACCAGGTGTTTGTTTCATGCTTCCAGTCAATTATAAAACAAACTTATTAATTGCTTCAGCCTGCCCAAACTGTAGTGTGTGCAGGCTCCACCTACCTGAAGGCCATGTGCAATATGACAAGACTACACTGAGCTAGTAAGCAGATTTAATGCCATCATGCCATTAAGAAAAAATAGAAATTCACATGTTTTAAAACCCCCACAAAAGAAGATTGATTAGAAAACACAAACTAGATCCAATGATAGTTTTGCTGCAGTGAGTTTTAAGGGAAAAATTGGACGAGTTGTTTCTGGACAGTTCCTCCATTGCAAAAATACATGACTTACCACCTTCTTCTTCTTCCTCCTCTTTTGGTTCCTTCGGCTAACAGAACTTTGAAGTAGGGCCTGGAAGGGGTAAAAAGGAAAATAATTTTGATGTGAACCACATGGTTAGAGAGGGAAAAAAAAGTGAAAACTACATAACTCTAACTTTGTTATGAAGGATTCTATCATCACAGAGCAAAGAGTGGTCATGCAGAAGAACAGCAAAGAAGCATTTATTAGAATAGGGAGATTCATGGTTTAATGTGTGGCCATGATGCAATAGAAGTAGATTTGACATGGTTAGACATCAAACACTTGTTCCTTAAAAGCATCTTAGAAATTAGTTGAGCTTTATGAAATAGTATTGAGACACTCCAAGACAAACAGCTTAAAGAACAAATCAAAATTCCCATGAAAGCTTTCCTCGTGTGTTTTTAAAAATATTCTTTCATGGGATCTGGGTGCATCACTGACGAGGCCAGCATTTTTATTGCCCTTAAAAAGGTGGTAGTGAGCTGCCTTGCGGAACCACTACAGTCCACGCGGTGTAGGTACACCTGTCTTGCAGTTTGAGTGTGTGGGTAATGCTGGCAGTGATGTGCTGATCATGGTTTTCTGGGAACAAGAATAAAATTAGGCTACTTTCTGTTAGAAGTGATCACAGGGACTCGAATTTTGAGAGCCTGGTATTATTGATGAACTGATCAGACTCCAATTATTCAGGGTGGTTTTGCAAAATGCTATTAACACAACAGATAACTTTTTTTTGTTTCCACATAACATTTGGCATAATTCACCAACTGCTTGAAATTCAGGGTGTTGCAAGACTCTAGAATAAACAGAAATTGCTGGAAATACTCAACAGGTCAGGCAGCATCTGTGGAGAGAGTTAGCATTTCAGAAACTAACTTTTGTTTCTCTCTGCACAGATGCCGTCCTGACCTGTTCTATTTCTAGCATTTTCTATTTTGCTTCCAGAATTAACATCCACAGAATACCAATTTTGCTTGGGTATTCCAAGAGTTCTAGTTGGAAATGGCAAAACGCCAGGTCATATCACTAGTGCAAAACTTCCTGAAATCTTTTTAAATTAAAAAAGGACCAAGACAGTGCAGCCTGCACTTAAATCTGATTATGCTCCAACAGTAAGAAACAAGAGGAAGTGCAGAACCACAGCATTAAAACTAGATGAGAAGAGCATTTATTTGATAAACGAAGGAACAATGAACCGCAGGGATCGGTGCTGGGGCCTCAACTGTTTACCATCTACATAGGATGATCTGGAGGAGGGGACTGAGTGTAGGGTAACAAAGTTTGCAGATGACACAAAGATGAGTGGGAAAGCAAATTGCGTGGAGGATGTGGAAAGTCTGCAGAGAGATTTGGATAGGCTGAGCGAGTGGGCGAGGATCTGGCAGATGGAGTATAACATTGGCAAGTGTGAGGTTATCCACTTTGGAAGGAATAGTAGTAAAATAGACTATTATTTAAATGGTGAAAAATTACAACACACTACTGTGCAGAGGGATCTGGGGGTCCTTGTGCACGAATCGCAAAAACCTCACTCAGTCTGCAGGTGATCAAGAAGGCAAATGGTATGTTGGTCTTTAATCGCGAGGGGAAATGGAATATAAAAGCAGGGAGGTCTTGCTGCAATTGTACAGGATACTGGTGAGGCCGCACCTGGAGTACTGTGTGCAATTTTGGTCCCCTTATTTGCGAAAGGATATATTGGCCTTGGAGAGAGAGTACAGAGAAGGTTCACCAGGTTGATACTGGAGATGACGGGGTTAGCTTATGAGGAGAGATTGAGTAGATTAGGCCTGTACTCGTTGGAGTTTAGAAGGCTGAGGGGTGATCTTAGAGACATAAGATAATGAAGGGACTAGATAGGGTAGAGGCAGAGAGATTCTTTCCACTTAGAAAGGAAACAAGAACTAGAGGATACAACCTCAAAATAAGGGGGAGTCAGTTTAGAACAGAGTTGAGGAGGAACTACTTCTCTCAGAGGGTAATGAATCTCTGGAATTCTCTGCCCATTGAAGTAGTGGACACTACCTCGCTGAATATATTTAAATCACAGGTAGATAGGTTTCTGATAGACAGGGGAATTAAGTGTTATGGGGAGGAAGTGGGAAAGTGGAACTGATCCACTTCAGATCAGCCATGATCTTATTGAATGGCAGGGCAGGCTTGAGGGGCTAAATGGCCTACTCCTGCTCCTATTTCTTATGTTCCTATGAACTACCCAGAGCAGAACATGTGGGTAAAAGCTCATAGGACATTTTGCAATGATTTTGCACTATTTTGAAATCAGCTTTTGATTGCAGAAGGAATGGAAAACAAGGGCCGATATTAAAAAGGCACTTGCCTTTAGTTCAGGATCCTTCACATCCAATTCAGACTTGTAGAGCTCATTTTCAAATGTCCCACTGGTGATTCTCATTGGACCATTGGGCATGAGTAACACGGTGAACTTAAACTGAGCCACATACTCTCCTGGAAAAATACAACAAATCAGGTAAAGTGCACCATTTCAAATTCAGATTGCAAGTAAAAGGTTCAATATCACAAATCAGTGAATCGGATTTAAATAGCAAGTCCCCAATATTTCATTTAACCAAAAATGTAATCTAGTCACTGGTGTTGAAGCAAAAATCATAGAATCCCTACAGAAGGAGGCCATTCAACCCATCAAGTCTGCAGTTACCACAATCCCACCCAAGCCCTATTCCGGCAACCCCATGCATTTTACCCTGCTAATCCCCCTCATGCGAACAGACAGATTAGGGCAGCCGATCAACCTAACCTGCATATCTTTGGATTATAGGAGCAAACTAGAGTACCTGGAGGAAACCCAGGCATGCGGAGAATGTGCAAACTCCACAGAGACAGTGACCAGAGGCTAGAAATGAATCTGTGACCCAGGCGCTGAGAGGCAGCAATGCTAACCATAGTGCTGTGCAAATGTGCCACTTGAAAATTAAATTGAAAAGATTTCTAAGCCAGAAGACTGTTTGTGCACGTGGGGGGGGGGGGGGGGGGGGGAGAGAGAGAGAGAGAGAGAGAGAGAGAGAGAGAGAGACACAGAATAAGATCCAACACATGAACAGTCACCCACACAAGGCATCTGAAGGTGCCCAAACACCTGTGGAATCTCAGGTGGTCAATGGTTGCAGGGAAGCAGAGGGAAAACAAAGCCGAAGATTAGCACATGTGCTAGTCTTATCAAGGTCGACACCTTATTAAGGAAAGCTTCTTTGCAGTTCACAAAAAGTTTGAAATCAAGTATATAACATGCAGCATGTTTCTGCTTGCCTGGAGTTCCACCTTTTACTATTCCACCCTCCCATCTCCCACAAAAAGGTATAAAATATTGTTGAATTATAGTTCTGAAGATGTTAGGAAACAGGTTTTATCTCATCCACATACCCATGTGAGCAAGCATCACAGGCTGATCGATTGCAGGAGCAAAATAGCCCATTTAACAGGCAGTACCTTTACTTAACAATAAGAGGTGAAATTCCACTTTAAATTTGCTCGATGGGTACACAGTTCACAGGATCTCACCTTCCTTCTCATACAGCACACTGAATGGCTGAAGTAGCTCATGCTTGGCACATTCCATAACCCCCATTTTGGCTTTTTTCTCATCTTCAAATGCCCTTTGAAAAGACAAGCCATGGTTTTACAAACATTCTAATGAACTCTCCACCATAAAGCTGACTATTTCAAGGCTCAGGAAAAAAAAGCAAGTCTGCACATTAAATCAAATCAATTTACCCCTGATTAGACGAACAGTCACATGCTACACATCAGACATACCTCAGAGTGAAGGGCATTGCATCAAACCGCCTTTCAACCTCACTAAAAAAGGCACGAGATGTTTTCATTTTTAAACCATATTGCTGCGTTGGGTCCCTCTTGTACACAGTTGTTCTCTGACCTGCATCCTTTGCCTGGAAGCATATTAAAGTGGAGGTTGTTTTATAACACACTTTGAGAGTCAAGAGAATCAACTGGACATCATTCTTTTGGGATTATTCAATATCCATTTTTCCCTTCACACTACTCCAAGCTATTTGATCAACTTCACACTGTTTTCATATCCACTTTGCAATTTCTTTTTCTTTAAACAAAGGCCATTGAGGAATTTAGATTGTTCTAAGCCGTTAGCACAATTAAACACCCCCTGCAGTCAGGAACCAGAAGTGCAAAAGACAGCAACCGGAGGAAAAGTCTCCAGGCAGCCACAGACAAAAAAATCAAATAGTACGAGGTTTGGTCTTTGCAACAATGCTTGTTACAGCTAGGTCAAGTGTTTAATTAACAAGCAGTTAGGGGCAATATCCAAATATTCAGCCACACAAGTTGCATAGAAAATGTGAACAAAATTACTCTCATTGTGGAACCTGAAAAGCCATTTCAACCTCAGGACAATGATAATGCTGCACAGTGATTAACTGGGGAGCTTGTACTCAAACAGAATTCACACACTCCTAGAATTTTGCTTTGTCAGGGAGCAGGATAATTGATGCAACTAGGCTTACTTTCCAAAAAATCTTTAATTACTCATTAGGTTCACAGAAAGAATATTTATTGCAGATTAGTATATTTTCTATACAAAAGCTTTAAATCTCATGAAACTAATTAAGTCAATTCCAGACAACCAAACTTTAAAACATAATAATGCAACATGGTGTTCAAATGCAGAAATATAATGGTTCTCCATGGATGTTTTTTAAAGCACAAAAACACACACCCAATCAATCAGTACCACAATCTACTCAATACACCAGTTATTAATTCAAGACATCACTCCACAGTGATTTATATACACATCATGACTGCTCCACATTTTACTTGATGGCGAAAAGTGACAGTACTAGTTCACACTACGACCACTCACTCACGAGCAAGGTTTGATTCACAGCATTATTCTTTCACAATCCCAACCATAGCAAACCTTTCACTTCACAAGCAAATGGAAAAATCAAATTAAGGACCAGTTATGAAACAATTCCTCACCTTGCCTTCTCCAGTACTTATTAACACATCAACAGCATAAACTTCATGAACTTCAAATGCAGTCTTTTCGTGGTCTTTCCTATACAAGAAAAGGAACGGTCAGTCAACACCACTGAATTTTCCATGTTTCAGTAGATTGCTGTGGATATCTAAATTAGGATGTCCCTCATGATTACATGGAGAGCTTGTAGCAGACTGACTAGAAATCTAACCTTCAAAATGTCAATTAATTTATTAAACTCTGTGGCACAAGCACCTGTATAACATAGCTCCATGTAGAGTCATCATAAAGAAATTTATTGTGGTGAAGAGATCATTTATTATAGCATTCCTAGGATTGTTTTCTCAATATTTTGCAAGAAGCTTTGCTTAACTGGATTCTGGCTGATAGAACTGGGTGGCCAAAAGATTGAGGAACATTTAGGAAACAGTTAACCACGATACAATTCAGCTCAAATGTTACTAATAGCAAATAAAAGTCAAGAGCAAATGCCAATCAGGTTATTGCCACAATACCAAAATGGCCCTCGGCAGTCAGCAAGCACAACCCCCATCCTGAGCCAAACCTTCACCTGTCAAAGCAGACATGGTTGACTACATCATCCTAATCCAACATCATAACTGGTATCCAGCTAGGGGGAAGTGCACTTGCCTAGTTGCATTCTCATCAATCCAGTCGTTGCTAGAGTGTCACTTGCAATAGCTTCTCTTCTGACCCCTGCAGGTTAATTCTAACATCCCCCCAGTACCTATCCTTAGACTATTTCTCATTGATATGCTGCCTCTAAATAAATGTTAGACTGCTTGGTCAACATCCAGTAAACTCTTTCTCTACAGGACCATAGATCATTGCTGTATAATGCAGCTTTGGGGACTTCATTACAGAAATGATAGAAAAATAATGGAAAAGATAAAGTGTAGGTTCACAAGGAACTCAAGTACAGGTTAGACTCCTTCCATCACTCCCGCAGAACCAAGATTAAGGGTGACCCACAGGAAGTTATAAAATGCTATCTTTGATTAATTGTTTCTAGTGGTCAGTGAGATTAGGATGAAAAGGACACAGCAAAAGGAAATTAAATGGAAAGTTAAAAACTATTTAGAAACATAGAAGATAGGAACATGAGGTGGCCATTTGACCCTTAGAGTCTGCTCCGCCATTCATCATGATCATCCAACTCAATAGCCTAATCCTGCTTTCTCCCCCAAAAAATTACATAATGATTAGTGTGAAATTATCTGCCAAAATCTACTATTCAAGTAGAACCTGCAAGTACTTTGCAGAGGAATTAAAACATTACCTGAAAGTTATTCAAAATATATGGGGAGAAACTGGAGTGGAATTAGAGTAATTCATTTAGAGAGAAGAAAGCAACAGCATGGATTTAAATGGCTGAAATGAATGCTGCAGTGTAGAAACAGCCCAAAGATTCTACATCAGGACCAATTCTGAATTACAATATATACAAGCACTCAGCCTGCAAATGTATCATTCAGGGCCATTCTCTGTCAACGAGATGTAAACCTATCTGAACAGCAATTCTCACTGTACCTAGTGAACTGCAAACAATGCAGCTCCACTCGACAACCTTTAGACAGATTTAACATTAGAAATAGGATGGGTAAACTATATGGTGCCTCATGTTTACTCCGCCACTCAACATGACTGTGCCTGATTGTCTCCCTTTATCCAACAATCCCCTGGATAGAGAATTCCAAAAGATTCAAACCCTTTGGGTGAAGAAATCAGTCCTCATGAATGGCCCCTTATCCCAAGGCTGTGCCCTGGGTCTTAGGTTCCCCAGCCGAGGGAAAACAATCTCTGCACCTGCCCTGTCAATCTCTTTCAGGATCTTGGGTTTCAATGAGATCGCCTCTCATTCTTCTAAAAACCAATTTAATCAGCTTTGCATCCCAGGAAACAATCCTGCGAAGCTTTGATGCCAAATTAAGGCAACAGGATTAAATTGACAGCACAGTGCTGTTTAAATTTAAAGAGCATTCCAACTTTTTGCTCATTCTGGCTGATCAAAAATATTAATATCTGAATTGTGACAACTATTCTAAAAATCATCACACATACTGCACTGCAGCAATTAAACCAATTAGTTTAGACACCCAGAAACACCATTCCACTACCAGAAACTATTTAGAACACCTTTTCAGACCAATTTTTTAAAAACATTTCAAATAGAAAAAAGCATTAGAAAATAGGTGCAGGAGTAGGCCATTCGGCCCCTTGAGCCTGCACCACCATTCAATATGGTCATGCACTTTCAGTATCCCATTCCCACTTTCTCTCCATACTCCCTTGATCCCCCTAGCCACAAGGGCCACATCCAGCTCCCTCGAACATATCTAATGAACTAGCCCCAACAGCTTTCTGTGGTAGAGAAGTTCACAACCTGAGTGAAGAAGTTCTTCATCTCAGTCCTGAATGACTTATCCCTTATTCTTAGGCTGTGACCCATAGTTCTGTACATCCCCAACGTTGGGAACATTCTTCCTGCATCTAACCTGTCCAATCCCACCAGGATTTTATAAGTTTCTACAAGATCCCCTCTCACTCTGAGTACAAGCCCAGTCAATCCAGTCTCTTCATGTCAGTCCTGCCATTCCAGGTCTGGTGAGCCTTCGCTGATCTCACTCAAGAGCAAGAATGTCCTTCCTCAGACTAGGAGACCAAAACTGCACACAATACTCAAGGTGTGGCCTCACCAAGGCCCTGTATAACTGCAGTAAGACTGCTAAACTCAAATCCATTAGCTTTCCTCATTGCCTGCTGTACCTGCATGCCAACCTTCAGGTGACTGTTCCATGACACCCAGGTCACGTTGCACTTGCCCTTTTCTGAAACTGCCACCAGATAACAATCTTCCTTCCTGTTTTTGCCAAAGTGAATAACCTCACGTTTATCCACATTATATTGTACTTGCCCATTCAGCCAGCCTGTCCAAGTCACTCTGCAGCTTCTTAGCATCCTCCCCACAGCACACACTGCCACCTAGCTTACTGTCGTCTGCAAATTTGGAGATGTTGCATCCAATTCATTAATGTATATTGTGACTAGTTGGGGTCCCAGCACCGAACCCTGTGATACCCCATTCGTCACTGCCTGCCACTCTGAAAAGGACCTGTTTAGTCCCAGTCTCTGCTTCCTGTCTGCCAACCAGTTCTCTATCCACATCAATATGTTGCCCTCGGTACCATGAACTTTAATTTTGCTCACTAAAGTCTTGTGTGGGACCTTGTCAAAAGCCTTTTGAAAGTCCAGATACACAACATTCCCTGGTTCACTCTTGTCCACTCTAGTGGTCACATCCTCAAACAAAATTCTGTGAAATTTGTCAAGCACGATTTCCCTTTAGTGAATCCATGCTGACTTGGACTGATCCTGTCACCGCTTTCCAAATGCTTTGTTATTGCGTCTTTAATAACTGACTCCAGCATTTTCCTCTTCACCAATATCAGGCTAATCAATCCATAATTCCTGGTTTTCTCTCTCCCTCCTTCATTAAAAAAAGTGGGGTTTATATTTGCTATTCTCCAATCCACTGGAATTCTTCCAGAGTCTATAGAATGCTGGAAAATGATCACCAATGTGTCCACTGTTTCTAGGGCCACTTCATTGAGCACTCTGGGATGCAGAGCATCAGGCCCTTGGACTTTTTGGGTTTTAATCCCAGCAATTTCTCCAACACAATATTAAGGATTTCTTTTAGTTTTTCCTTCGTGCTTTAAGTACAAACAATTAAATGACATACATACGAACATATGCACAAATTAGGAGCAAGAGGAGACCTCTCGGCCCTGCTCTGCCATTCAATATCATGACTGATCTGATACTCAGTGAAATCAAAATTTCTTTGCCTCATCTGTTTTAAATGTGTAACCCTTTATTTTTAAACAGCGACTCCAAAGAGGAAACATCCTTTCCACATTCACCCTGTCAATACCCCTCAGAATTTTAAAAGATTTCAGTCAAGTTGCCTCTTACTTTTCTAAACTCCAGGGGATTCAAGTCTAGCTTGTCCAACCTTTCCTCACAATATAACCCATCCAATCCAGGTATTAGTCTGGTACATCTGACAAACAATAGTCCAGATGTGATCTCAACAATGCCCTGTACAACTGAAGCATAAACTCCCTTCCTTACCCCTGCAGTTTCTCACTATTTAAATAATGTTTTTTGTTTTTCCTGCCAAAATAGATAATTTCACTTTCCAACATTCTACTCCCTCTGCCAGGTCTTTGCCCACTCAAGACTCTTTATAGCTTCCTTATGTTCTCTTCACAACTTACTATCCTACCCATTTTTATGTCGACAAAGTCATCAACCATAGCTCCAATCCCTTCATCCAAGTCATTAGAATAAATTGTAAAAGATTGATGCCTGAGCACTGATACCTGTGGCATACCATTTGTTACACCTTGCCAACCAGAAAAAGACACACTTATGCTGACCTAAATAAATAATGAAAACCCAAGCTATGGAACAAAGTAAACCTGCTATGAATTCTCTCTGATCAGACTTACTTTTGCTGATCTGTGGGGTTCTGAATGATCGTTTTCTCCCCATCAATAACATGCTGTTTGAGTTGATGTGATAGCATGCCTGGAAGAGAGAAAAAAATTACAGCTCAAATTCTGGTGACATCAAAATCTAACCTGCATATATTTCACATTTCAACATGCTCTCAGGACATCAGAGCTTCAATTACAATGAATTACTTTTTGAATCTCAATATCGTAGTTATGCAAGCAAGAGCCACAAGATGTTATGATCAGAAAAGAGAGAAGAATGACTAGTTAACCTAGTTTTCATGGTATTGGTTAATCGAATATCAGCCAGGACTTTGAGTGCTGCATGGTGCAATGGCAGCCATTTGGACAGACTGATTGGGCTTCAGCTTAACATTGCATCAGAAACATGCTGAGTATAATTTCACCCCACTGTCAGATTAAGCTTGAAGAATACTACCAACTGAGCTAAAAAAAAAAATGGGTTCAAGCCTCACTGCAAGATTTGAGCACATAATCTAGGCTGACCCCTGCACCGTGATGCCAAATGAATGTGAAGGGATCATTTTTCAGCTACAAGGCCCCAACTAATTGAAAAGTTCAACCTGGTTCAGGAGTAGCAGAGTTATACAGACCAGGAATGCTCCAGGTTCCATCAGATCTGATCTCAACAAGACAATGGTTGTGCACTACAAACACCTTTGCATCTCAAATCGCGCAAGGAAAGGAAACAGCCTAGGATCCTGCCCTTGACTGTTATTCAGTGAACTCTGGGAGAAATCAGCATTTGTATACAACTTCAGGTTCATTGACGAAGCCTGTTGATTAATCCCATCATGACTCAGGCCTGACCATTTACGCAAAGTACCAGAAAGAGTCCCAGCAACCATGTCCAAACAGTTGATGCCTTCTGGACTTTTGAGTCAAGAAAATTGGAGGCTTTTATGTTAATTAAAGATGGGGACTGATTGCAGGAAATGAATCTGAATGCTTTTAAATCAAGAATTTCACTGTTCCTACTTTAGCCACTTATACTCATCCAAAACTATGATTCAGCATTAACCATTATGGAATTGTTGGGTGGTTGTAGAGGGTTGTTTTTCAAACTGGAGGCCTGTGACCAAAGATGTGTCTCAAGCATCAGTGCTGGGCCCACTGTTATTTGTCATTTAATGATCTGGATGAGAATATAGGGGGCATGGTTAGTAAGTTTGCAGGTGACACCAAAATTGGTGATGTGGTGGACAGTGAGGAAAGTTTTCTCCAATTGTAGCAGGATCTTGATCAATTGGGCCAGTGGGCTGATGAGTGGCAGATGGAGTTTAATTTAGACAAATGAGGTGATGCATTTTGGTAGATTGAACCAGGGCAGGACTTAGTTAATGGGAGGGCTTTTGGGAGAGTTACAGAACAAAGATCTAGGGGTACATGTTCATAGCTCCTTGAAAGTAGAGTCACAGGTGGACAGAGTGGTGAAGGCATTCGGCATGCTTGGTTTCACTGGTCAGAACATTGAATACAGGAGTTGGGACATCTTGAAGAAGTTGTACAAGACATTGGTAAGGCCACAATTGGAATACTGTGTACAGTTCTGGTCACCTTAAAGAATATTAAATTAGAAAAAAAGGGCAGAAAAGATTTACTAGGATTCTACCAGGACTTGATGGTTTGAGTTATGAGAGGCTGGATAGACTGGGACTTTTTGCCCTGGACCGTAGGAAGCTGAGGGTGATCTTATAGAATATAATAAGGGGCATAAGATCAGCTAGATAGTCAATATCTTTTCCCAAAGGTAGGGGAGTCTAAAACTATATAGGTTTAAGGTGAGTGAGGAAAGATACAAAAGGATCCAGAGGGGCAATTTCTTTTCAGAGGGTGGTGAGTGTCTGGAATGAGCCGCCAGAGGTGGTAGTAGTAGTAGTAGTAGAGGCAGGTACAATTTTGTCTTTTAAAAGACATTTAGACAGTTACCTGGGTACGATGGGTACAGAGGGATATGGGCCAAACACAGGAAACTGGGACGAGCTTAGGGGTTAAAAAAAAAAAGGGATGCATGGACAAGTTGGGCCAAAGGGCCTGTTTCCATGCTGTAAACCTGACTATGAATTGCAAACTCAACACAACCTATCACCTGGCATGGTTAATAAGAACCAAGAGCAGGAGTTCAATACTCGAGCCTGCTCTGCCATTTAAAAAGGATGATCGATCTTATCTTGGCCTCAACTCCACTTTCATAGAACACTACAGCACAAACAGGCCCTTCGGCCCACAAGTTGTGCCGATCACATCGATACCTACCAAGCCATAGAACTATCTGTAACTCCCAATGCCATTAGATCCCACCGAGTTTGCCGCTACCACCACCGACAGCAGCCGATTCCACTCACTCACCACCCTTTGAGTGAAAAACTTACCCCTAATATCTCCTCTGTACTTGCTTTCCAGCACCTTAAATCTGTGTCCTCTTGTAGCAACCATTTCAGCCCTGGGAAATAGCCTCCGAAAATCCACCCCATCTATTCCTCTCAACATTTTATAAACCTCTATCAGGTTGCCTCTCAACCTTTGTTTCTCCAGGGAGAAGAGACCTAGCTCCCTCAACTTAAGGCATGCCTCCCAATCCAGGCAACATCCTTGTAAATCTCCTCTGCACCCTCTCAATAGCTTCCACATCCTTCCTGTAGTGAGGCGATCAGAAATGCGCACAGTACTCCAAGTGGGGTCTGACAAGGGTCTTAAGTTGCAGCATTACCTCCCGACTCCTAAACTCAATCCCTCGATTAACGAAGGCCAGTACACCATACGCCTTCTTGACCACATCCTTCACCTGTGAGGCCAATTTAAGAGTCCTACGGACCCAGACCCCAAGATCCTTCTGCTCTTCAACACAACTAAGACTCCTACCCTTGATATTGTACTCCTGCATCCATCACGTTTGTCCTGCCAAAATGGACCACTACACATTTATCTGCGTTGAAGTCCATCTACCACTTCTCCGCCCAGTCTTGCATCTTATGTCACACTGCAACTTCTGACATCCCTCCGAACTGTCCACACCACCAACCTTTGTATCGTCGGCAAACTTACTAACCCATCCCTCCACTTCCTCATCCAGGTCATTTAAAATGACAAACAGCAAGGGTCCTAGAACAGATCCCTGGGGCACTCCACTGGTGACCAACCTCCATGCAAAAAAAAACCCCATCCACAACCACTCTCTGCCTTCTGCAGGCAAGCCAGTTCTGGATCCACAAAGCCAAAGCCCCTTGGATCCCATGCCCTGTCACCTTCTCAAGAAGTCTTGCATGGGGGACCTTATCAAACGCCTTGCTGAAGTCCATGTAAGCCACATCCACCGCTCTTCCTTCGTCAAGATGTTCAGTCACATTTTCAAAGAACTCAGTTAGGCTCATAAGGCACGACCTGCCCTTGACAAAGCTGTGCTGACTATTCCTGATCATTCTAAACTTCTAAATGCTCATAAATCTTGTCCCTCAGAATCCTCTCCATCAACTTACCAACCAGAGGTCAGACTCACCGGTTAGTAACTTCCTGGGCTATCCCTGTTCCCTTTCTTGAAAATAGGAACCACATCCGCAATCCTCCAAAACCTCTCCCGTCTCCATCGCCAGGGGCTCTGCAATCACTTCCCGCACCTCCCACAGTAACCTGGGGTACATCCCATCTGGTCCCAGCGACTTATCTGTCTTGATAGAATTTAAAAGTTCCCACACATCCTCTTTCTTAACATCCACATACTCAATCTTTTCAGTCTGCCGCAAACCTGTAGTACCACCTCCCAGATCACTTTCCACCTTGAATACCGAGGCAAAGTACTCATTAAAGCACCTCTGCCATTTCTTCCAGTTCCACAGACTTTTCCCCCTTCACTTTTTATATAGGTCCTATCCCTTCTCCTCATCCTTTCACTCTTCACATATTTGTAGAACGCCTTGGGATTCTCCTTAATCTTACCCATCAAGGCCTTCTCATGACCCCTTCTGGCTCTCCTAATTTCCTTTTTAAGCTCCTTTCTACAAGCCTTATACTCCTCTAGATCCTTAACATCTCCTAGCTCTCTGAACCTTTTATACACCTTTCTTTTCTTCCTGACCAGGTTCACCACAACTTTCCAAAACCTCCTTGTCTCACCGGAACGTTGTCACGCCGAGCTCTAGTCAAACATTCCTTGAAAATCTGCCACCTTTCCTGCCCATTCTCCATAACCCTTCATTACGTAACGTCTGCTCATCTCTTCCTTATTTACTCACTGTCATGCCATCCACCGCACTAAGATAGTGAATTCTACAGCTTCACGACCCTTTGAGTGTAGTTTCTCATTTGTTTTAAATCTACTACCCCTTATCCTAAAACTGTGACCTTTTATTCTAGATTGCCCCACAAGAGGAAGCATCCGCTCTATGTAGACTTTGTCAATACCTTTTATCAATGTAATACCTCAGTTAGATCTCCTCTCATTCCTCCAAACTCTGGGTATAGGCCTAAACCGCTCAATCTCTCTTCACAAGACAAACCCCATATACATGGGATCAACCTAGTGAACCTCCTCTGAACTACCTCTAATGCCACTACGTAAAGGTGGTACAGTGGTTAGCACTGCTGCCTCACAGCATCAGGGGCCCTGGTTCAAATTTCTCGCTTGGGTCACTGTGTGCCGTTTGCACATTCTTCCTGTGTCTGTGTAAGTTTCCTTTGTGCTACCAAATAAACCTGGTGTTCTGAGACTTCTTACTAGGTTTCCTCCCACAGTTCAAAGATGTGCAGGTTAGGTGGATTGGCCATGCTAAATTGTCCCTTAGTGTCAGGGGGACTAGCTAGGGTAAACGCATGGGGTTATGGGGATAGGCCTGGGTGGGATTGTGGTCGGTGCAGACTTGATGGGCCAAATGGCCTCCTTCTGCACTGTAGGATCTATGCTACATCTATATCCTTCCTCAAATAAGGGGACTAAAACTGTACACAGTACTTCACACAGTCTTGCCAATATCTTGCATAGTTGCAGAAACACTTCCTTACTCTTATACTCCATTCTTTTAGCTATGGACACAAAAAAGTTCCATTTGCTTTCCTCAGTACCTGAATACCAGTTCCCTGCAACTCAGATCTCTGAACCAAAGCACCCCAAAGTCTCTCCATTTAGATAACAAGTTGCCTTTCTATTTTCCTGACCAAAATGGATAATCTCACACTTATTCATGTTAAACACCATCTGCCATATTTTGGCCCACTCACCTAACCTATCTACACCCATTTGTACATTTTTCCATTGCAACTTACTATCCCAACTATTAGTGTCATCTGCAAATTTGGCTATATTACCTTCTATCACCGTATCCAAGTCATTAATATTGATTGTAAATACTTGAGATCTAAGAACTGAGCCTTGCTAGTTACATCTTCCAACAAGAGACCCATTTATCCTAACTCTCTGCCTTCTGTCAGTTAGCCAGTCTTCTACCAAGCTAATAATTACCCCCAACCCCAAGTGATCTTATCTTCTGAATTAACCTTTTGTGCGGCACTTTATCAAACACCTCCCTGAAGCCCAGATATACTATATCTGCAGGATCCCCATTATCCACTTGGCTTGTCACATCATCTTCAATAAACTCTAGCAAATTAGTCAAACACGATTAGTCATAAAACCGCACTGACTCTGAAGGATTGCATTTTGACTTTTCAGATGTCCTGTTATTAGTTAATGGATTCTAAATTTCCCAACAGATGCGGTCTGTATAGTTCCCTACTTTGTCTCCCTCCCTTTTTGACCAAGAATGTTAAATTAGCATTTTTCCAATCCAATGGAATCTTTCTTCCATCTAGTGAATTTGGAGCTATTATAATCAATGGATTCACCATCTCCACTACCACTTCCTTTAATAACCTAAATCCTACGGTATCAGGCCCTGGGGATCTGTCTGCCTCCAATCCCCAAGTTTGTTGGCTATTTCCCAATTGATGACGATTGTTCCAAATTCCTCCTTTTCTACTTTTTCTGCGTTACCTGTTACTATTGGGATAGTACAAGTGTCCTCCACCATGAAAACTGAGGCTTGGTATTGATTTAGCATCTGCACCATTTTAGTGTTCCCCACTATGAACTCCCTGGTCTCATCCTCCAAGGGCCCAACATTCACTTTTTTCTTATGCTCATTAGAAGCCTTTTTGATATTGTGTGCTGGTTTGCTTTCATAAATTTACCTTTGCTCTCATTACTTTTTTAGTAACCCTTTGCTGATCTTTAAAAGTTTCCCCAACCTCTCACCAGCCTTTGCAATATGATATGCCTTAGTTTATCTATGTTTTTAAACTTCCTTGCTTAGCCACGGATGATTCCCTCCCCCTTACAATCGTTTTTCCCCCTCTGGAATATATTTTAGTTGGAAGGAATTGAATGTCTCCTCAAAAAAACTGCCACTGCTCGTCAACTGTCTTACATTTCAGCTTTCCTGCCCAGTCCATTAGAGCCAAGCATGTTCTCATAATTACCTTTGTTTAACTCCAGAATGCAAGTGTGGGACTCCAGATTCTCTCCTCCCTCAAACCGTATTTTGAATTTTATCATATAATGATCACGCGATCCTTAACTAGAGGTCATTAATTAATCCCTCCTCATTACACTATCAAGATTAAGAATAGCCTGGTCTCTGGTTGGTTCCACAACATATTGCTGCAAGAACATTCTCTAATAGAATCATTTATTCTCCCTCAAGGTTATCCTCGCCATTTTGATTAATCCAGTCTATGCATATTAAAAATTTAAAAAATGGATTGTTGCCGTACCTTTCTTACAAGCCCCCAATATTTCCTGGTTTATACTGGGCCCCACTGCAGAACTACTGTTTGGGGGCCAAATAAATTACTCCCACCAGGGACTTTCCTATTTCTTCCCAGACTGATTCCACATCTTGATCTGCAGTGCTTATATCATTTCTCACTACAGCACCGATCCCTTTCTTTGGTAGCAAAGCAACACCACCTCGTTTTCTTTTCTAACTATTCTTCCTAAATACTTTTGGATCTAGGCCTGGTCTCCTGTAACCATGTCTCAGTAATTGTCACCAAATTGTTTCTATTTGCATCGTTAACTCATTAAATTTTGTTCCAAATGCATCATGTATTCAGATACAAAACCTTCAAGTTTGCTCGATCAATTTTCCCTACTCTCGTATAATTCCTTGTTGCAAAATGACATTCACATGTTGTCCTTCCTTTCATGGAACAGCTCCCTTCTTCCTGAATACTAACGCCAATGTCCCACGAATTCAAACCCATTTCTCCCATACCAATCTTTGAGCCATCGATTTACCTCTTCAATCCTATTGTCATGGCTCAGGTAGTAATCTGGAGATCTTTTCTTTGGTTCTGCTTTTTAATTTAGCCCCAGCTGCTCATATTTCCTAAGCAGAATCTTTATCCAACCCATGTCATTGTTACCTACGTGGGCCACGACAACTGGATCTTTCTCCCACTCCAAGTTCCTCTGCAGCCCAGATGAGATATTCCGACCCTGGCACCAGGTAGACAACACAACCTACAGTACTCTCAATCCTGGTCACAAAGAATTGTCAATGCCTCTCACTATACTGTCCCCAGTTATGATAACATTTCTCTCCCCGCCCCCCCCCCCACCCCCATTTAAATGGCTCCCTGTTTCATGGTGCTCAGTTTGCTCATCCTCCTTGCAGTCCCCATTCTTGTCCACGGAGAGCAAGGATCTCAAACCTGCTGGACAAGGCCTACGGCGCTTGCAACTCCACCTCCTAGATCCCTCTATCTGCTTCATTCACATTCCACATCCTCCTGTCCCTAACCACTGGCTGAATTAAAACAGTTAATCTAAGGGGTGTGACTGCCTCCTGAAGTACAGCGTCCAGGTATCTCTCCCCTCCCTGATGTGTCAGTATCTGGAACTCAGACTCCAGCTCATCAACGCTGAACCAAAGTTCCTCGAACAACCATCACTTACTACAGATGAGTTTGCTTGGAACCACAATTGGGTCTACCAGCTCCCACATCATGCAAGTACAACATCACCTGGCCCTCCATCCCCATTTTATTTAATTAGCTTTTAATTTAAGAAAAATTTTCAACTGAGTTTTTGGCTTCTTGATCCATAAAATGGTTCTCATCATCACCTTTAATCCGAAAGCAACTTAAAATACATAATTCAAGTTAGAAGTTACTAACCAATGAAACTGCATTTTTCTTGTGACATCACTGAGGATTAAATTTTCAAAGTCAACCCGCTACCCGAGTACAGAGTGTCCCTTGTCCCTTGCAGGTCCAGCTGTCTTCATTCCCAGAAAGTGTGTTATTGATCGTCATCTTCAAGTTCTCTGCTCAAAGTGAAGTCTGATCCACACATCACCAGAGCTGGGGCTAGGAGGCAGATCCCAAATCCACCCCATTTAGAATAGGGGATTGAACCCTGTGCTGTTAGCACCAACACATATGTCATAGTCTGGAGCTATGGATAGTGATGGTAGAGGCTCCAAGTTCTTTCCATCACATGGCTGACCATGAATCTCCCAGAATCTCCAACTTTTACTGCCGGTCATTGGCATAAATTGGAAAGATTTGCCAAGTTGATACTCGATCTGTTTGGCTGTTATGAACACACCTTCCGTGCCCATCAAATCCTGAAGCAGGACTTGAACCTGCAGCTTTTGGCCCCAAGGCAGGTATGCTACCCACTGTGCCACAAGATCTCCTGTTAACGGTACATCATTTCAAACATCTCTGGTTATTTAGTTTTAATACCTATAATTGCAAAAAGGTGACAAATGCGCCAATCATCTTCTCCCAAATTGAGAGCAGATTAATTGAAAAATGCTTATTCTTGAAAGTGAATACCAATAATGATTACTTACTCAGGTCTAACGTCCCTCCATCCACAAACCATGTATAGACAACACAAGCAACAGAAGATGATCTGCTGGAGCAAGCTGAACAGGAGGATCTTCCTGCATTGTGTCCCTACTACATAACTATCAGCAGGTCTTTTTGACTCCTCCATCAAACGTGACTACCAGTAATTGTTCTCCTCGAGGCTGAGTACATGCAGTATACTGGAAAACAAATTCACTGTACATTCTATGCACCCCGTCAATTGGGGAGGGGGTGACATATCAGGAATTTTACAAACCCACCCTGAATGTGGCCCAGGACACAGCCTCCCAATTCCCCCCCCCCAATGGCCTAACGATCATGTAGTTAATGAAAAGAGCAATCCCCTCCCGACTAGCCAACAATGGACATGTTTCAAGTTCTTTGAACGTAATAGCCCTTGCACTGAAGGGCTGTTCCAGTTTACAAAACGCTTAAAATAGTTGGAAACACTTTTTTTTGCAAGTTGGAAGAAGCACACATTCTCTTGGCAAATCAGTATCGGTAATCTCACCTTCTATTGGAGTGCAATTAAAGGACTGAGCAATCTTATTCCAAGCTTCTGTCACTTGAGTGTTCTGAGGCGAAAAAGAAAATTCCCTTTAATACCACTGCTCTTATAAAAATTCAACATAAAAAGTACATTTCTGATTCCAACAATCGATTCTCATGCTCTTTTCCTATTCAGGTCCATATCATGATTACTTATGACATCACCCTATTAGGCAGCAGGACTGAAATCACTGCTCTACAATGGGCCAACACAGGTGCCTCACGTGGGCTTGAAACTGGTCTTCAACTTGCCCCTCTCCCCATTTTCAAATAACGTTACCATCACCAGTACCCTGTTCAGTTTAGCCTCAAAGAAGCAAACTCATCCCTACCCTGAATCAAAGGACAGCCAAGTCAATATCAGGCCAAGGTTTGAACCTTGGCACACAGTTTTGAAACCTAAAGATTAAGTAATACAACCATCAAGTTGTCATAAGCATTGTTAGATCGCCTCAATAAATAATTCTGTCTAAAAACAAGGATGTGCGCTTCAAGGTGGGGGAAGGAAACAAACTTTAATATTCAATATGAAATATTCAATTTCAGCTATGACTGTGAATGGGATAAACAAGATCAGTTTTTAAATTAGTCTCCTTTTCCAGTTTCATACCTGATTGCCTGGCTTCACGAGCCGCAGAGCTGCTTCTGCGCAGTAGTGTGCAGCTTTAATGACATCAGCTTTGCGACCAGACATTGGAGTACCCTGGAAAATCAAGTATTTTGAATAAGGAAAGAGTACGGTGAAGGACACATAGTCTGAATGTACTATTAACCTAGAACTCTCCCCACCCCCACCCACCAAAAATAAAAGCAAATAATGCAGATGCTGGAGATATGAAATAAAAACAAAGTGCTGGAAAACAACAAATCTTGCAGCATCTGTGGAGAGGGAGAAGAGGGTTAATGTTGAGACTAATGACTTTTCTTTGGAATATGAAAAAAAGTCATTGAATTCAAAACATTAACTCTTTCACTCTCCACGGATGCTATCAGATCCTTTTCAGCACTTTAGTTTTTATTTATTTCCCTACAAATCTGCCCTAGTGGTCAGTCTGGATTAAAACCAAGCGATTTTGTTCCAAAATAGAGTTGTGTAAAAGCTGGTCCAGCCCATTTTAAAAAGGGAGAAGTGAACATAAGAACACCAATGAAACCATCACTAAAATTATTAATGCACTGTGGGAGGTACAAGATTGCCAGCTTCTGATGCCAAGGGATAGCAGCGAGCAGACCTGTAGCTATGATTATGGTATTGCACAATTGATCTTGGTCAATTTGTGAAGATCTGGAGGAATACAAGTGTTCTTTCAATCCCCCCCAGGGGGGAGCAGGCCACTGCTGTTCACCTGCTAATGGTGAATTTCAGACTACGATTGGAGGAGGCCTGTAAAAGACTACCTGCCCTCCCTGCTTGGTGGGAGCCATGGAACTCGTTTTAAAGTTTTAAAAAATTACTTCTTTAAACCATCGATTACAACATTTTTAAAATTTAAGGCAGTAAAATATTACTTCAATTTGTATCAAACATTTTGAAAATGGGCACAAGTTACAAGCACGCTGCCAAAACCAAACTCAGCGTCGCCACTGTGGATTCATCTCATTAACCTAAGTGGCTTCGTTATCCACCAGGCTTGGAACACTCCCTCTCCATACCAGGTAGGACATTACTTCTCCAGAAATAGTGCTCACAAATTAAACATACCTTATCAACACCAATAATAAAAGTGTGTGCCACGTTAGCAATGAATCCATCTACATGAACGCCCAAGTCACTGCAAAACAAAATTGGCATAAATCTTATCTGTAGCTCATGTACACAGAATATTGCAACTGCAAATATGCTATTCATTCACAGCTCCAAAGCTCCTCCATCACTACAAACACAGGTTTAAGGATGAAGAGCTTTCCCCAAGATGTCAGCTGGTGGAAGCATACAAGCCAAAAATACTCGAGTCATTCCCATCAGTCGAGGCAGGGTAGGGGTACTACAATTAGCTTCAGTGTGCCTGGATTGAGGAAGCAGGAAAGAGAACAAACAAAAAAAAGTGAAAAGACTCAAGCAGTATTGCCACCCTTAGATCAATATGCAGTTAACACTTCTGGAAAGTGAATGTCAAGTAAGAACTGGATTAGAACCTCCTGTTCCAATAGCATTATGCAATCTTTCACACCTATCTGAGCATTCAGATTAGATTTAATAATTAAAAAGACATCTCCGTTCGTGCCACACTCCCGTAGTTCTGTACCAGAATGTCATACTTAATTTCATGCTGAAATCCTAGATTAGGATTTGAACGTAACAATTTAATCCAAGCTGACATCTAAAATAGTGTCAGTTTTATAAACTTCACACCCATGTTCAAATGGCGAACACTGATTAGATCACAATAAACAGCAAGTCCCTGTTAAGTTGCCAGGCCTTAAGTCATTAGTTGCGCAGCTTTTAAGTATCAGCATTCCCGATTTGCGTCTTCGATTTCGATTTGCTGTTATTTTGCAGCTTTGCGCCTTCTTGTTGCGTGGCTTTGTGCGTTCTGCGGCATCATGATATTTAGTCTTGTGACCCGATTGGCGCCATTTTGAATCTTCATTTCTTTTTCAAAAACTCTGAAGCAAGTTCTCAAAGAATATCCAAACCAGCAGATTTTAGGTTTTTTTTGCGAGGAAGAAACTGAAGGCTGACTTACTTATTTCTATGCAGAAAAGGCCCATACCATGACTACGCAAGCAGATTTTAATTTTGGAGCACCAGGTATATGTCTTCTGTAGAGCTTTGCATTGCGTGAGGCAGTAAAGTCATTTTAAAGTCTGAGAGGCGCACATTTGGTACAGTACACAAATAAAATTCCTTTCCTTGTCTCAGGGCTTGTTTGGGTGAAGAATACAGGATGTAGTATTTACCCTTCAGAAGCCCAACTCTGCAACCTTCTGGCTAATTTGGAGCCCCAAGTTTGGCCCCTTTTCAACTTTGCAGCAAATGAGGTAGAGGCGCCATTTTAAAGCCAGTGAGAAGGGCATTGTCTAAAGATTGCTAATTACGCAAAGCCACCTCCACTGAAACTTTAGAGACCTCCAAAGCATCTCTGAAGAGGTCAAACATCTCCACCAGAGAGCATGAGCCTTCATCAAGAAAACGCAGAGACAAAGTCAAAGCGGCACGGAGCGCAAAAACCAGCAAACAACTCATCTAACTGACCCTCCAAGAAATATCTGACCAACATGTATAGTAGCAATCTGCAGATCATGCATTGGACTGATTAGTCACCTCAGAACACATCAAACTGAAGTAGAAGTCAGCCGCCTTATTGACAACACTCCCAGGCACCCAGCTTTCTACCCAACTGTTGGACAATTTCACATTTTCATGAAAAGGCTTGACATATTAAATCAAATACAGAAAGCAAGCTTGAAGATGTACTTACACTTTAACAAGATCTTCCTCCTTCAAGATGTAGTCAGGATCACTCTTGAGTGGAGAGTAGTGGCAAACACAGTTGTTCACTGATATACAGGTGGGAAAGGCAATTCCTTTAAATAAAACACGAGCCACGAACAGAATTAAATCTCTCACGGCCTCACAAATAGATTACCATTAGTGTTGACTTTGACACCTTTATAACAGAGAGGTTAACTAAAGGCAATTAAAAACATCAGGCTGTTCAGTTCATTCTATAACAGTTACCCATTGATCAAAACACAAGGTCTTTCCACCTCATTGGTGAGACTGCATGCCCCAAGGACAGCAACAAGATGTAAAGCAAATCTGGTAGATTATAGCCAATAAATTTAGGTTACTTTGAATTGTTTTTAAAAAAGAGATGCTTAGTGTTTCAGAGATCAATTTCACAAACACCTTTATTTATGATTACTTAGAAAACATGAGCACCTTTGTATCTTCATAACAAAGATTAATCACTTGAACAAATTTAAGTTTTGGCATCCTGATTGAAATCCTGCTGATTTTCTATTAACACTATGCATCAGTACAATGTTCCAGCCCATTACAAAGTACCTTTACCACACATGACATTGCTGAATAGTGTAAACACTCAAGTACATAATGCAGTGGATCACAACACACCTGTACTTAAAGGCCATAAATCACCCTGTGAGGCACTAACAGCAACAGCTTAGAAAATGCTTCATTATTGTGGGTAATTTACATAAGTATAGCTTCCAGTTTGAGGCCATTTTTATCTTTGAACATTTATAAATCCTTGATTGATATAAACATGATGTAAATGTTGCAGAGCAAAACTTTGACAATATTAATGCAAAAAGCACAATCTCAAACATGGGTGTCTCATAACATACCACACTGACATTAAAGAAGGGTTCGAGTGTCAAGTCACTTTACCTTTTTTCATTTCTTTCTCCTTCTTGAAAATTTTTCCTGTTTCTTCCATGATCATTTCATCGCCCTTCTCACACAGGGCTACAACAGACACTCCCACCTTTGCTGCATCCACCACCATCTTCAGAACACCTGCAGCAAAAAGACATGTATTAATGTTATAATCTTGGAAGATACAAATAAGGCCTGGGCCATTCAGCCCCTCAAGTCTGCTCTACTGTTTAAGATCATGGCTGATCTGATTGCAGCCTCTAATTTCCTGACTACCCACTACACCCTTTAACTCCCTTGTCAATCAATAATTTATTCAATTCAGTCTTAAAAGAATTCAACGACCTGGCTTCCACTACTCGGAGAACATTCCGCAGGCTAACGATCTTCAGAGAAAATTTCTCCTGAAGATGACATTCAACAGGAGATCCTGTATTTTTAAACTGTTCCTTAGTTATAGTCTCTCCCACAAGCAAATGCATTCTTTCATCATCCACCTGTTAATTTCCCTCAGCATCTTATATTTCAGTAAGATCACCTCATTCTTAACTCCACTGGATACCGGCCCAACTTATCTAACCTTTCCTCATAAGATAATCCCTTTATCCCAGAAATTGGTCTAGTGAACCTTCTCCAAACTGCTTCTGATGCAATTATCTTTCTCCAAATAAGGAGACAAAAGCTGTATACAGTATTCCAGATGTGGTTTCACCAATGTCCTGTATAACCATAGCAAAGTTTTCTTACTTTTATATTCCATTCCCTCCGCAATAAACAACAAGATTCCATTTGCCTGTACACTAACTTATGATTCATGTACCAAGCACCCAGATCCTTCTATCATAGTTCTGTAATCTCTCTCCATTTAAATAAAATGCTGCATTTCTTTTTTTCCTGCCAATAAAAATGGCCAAGTTCACATTCTCTCCCACCATTAGCCACATTTTTGCCTGCTTAAAAACTTACCTACATCCCTTTGCAGACTTCTGCCTTCTTCATAACTCACTTGTCTACCCACCATTGTTTTAGTAACCATACATTTGGCCCCTTCAAGTCATTTATAGAGATAGGGCCCCATCACTGATCCACATGACACTCCACTTCTCTTCATTTTGCCACCCAGACAAGGCTTCCAATTGTTATGACCTCAGGAGACACCAGGACATTTAAAAAAAAAAATTCCAAAAACAAACCCCAGGTACTTACTAAAATAACGAGGCCACCTGGTTCAAAAATCAAAATTACACACAAATCAAAGAACATGAATACCGTCTTAAATAGCAACAATAAAAGGTAAAATAAAAGCCCAATGAACTTGTCATTTTCTCTTCTGCAACCAGCTGCTTCTTAAACCCAAAACTGCTTGAATACAGAATACCCCTATAATTAACTTAAGTTAACCTTTTTTCTCCTTAATTGCTTATTTCCCAGATAAGCTGGTCACATCAATTATTGGAAGCCAGGTGCTTTCCCAAAAAAATCATACCCTGGGAAAACCCAGTTCTTAAAAGGGACCATCACTTCAATACCAAATGTAGGCTCATCATCCCCATTAAAGCACATGTTACCAGCAACACTTGAGCAGGGCAATTCATTAGCTTTAAAGCTTCAATATCTAAAATACACGAGGCCAGCAAATTCAGCACAACCTAGTCTTTGCCAATTAGACTTGGGTGTCAAAGATGGGGAGCACAGATCAGCAACAAATAGACTGCTTTAACGTCTCAGATAACTCCCCAATTGTACTGAGAAGAAATTAATTTATTATAGCTGCAGGGAATAAGAACATTTTATGCATGTTAAAGCCATATCAACTCACTTATAAAATTGGAAGCCCAAATGGTTCGGTCAACTCTTGGCTGTGCCACTAGAAAAAGAGGTTTGATGATACCGTGGTAAAAAACAAGTCTTGACTTAACTTTTTGGAATTGGTGCATAGAAGTTTCAATTTTATTTCAAAATGCTTAAATGACACACATTCTGAAGTAAAAACGTGAACTTGAATTTTCCTGCTACCTTGCGCCTATTGTTTTGTATATCCTTTTAAAATTTCTAATAGGTTGACCAATCAATTCGCCGACAGGAACATCAGCCAGCAGGTCACCAGTGAAAGCATGCTGCTGGATAGCACTTTCAACAGCTCCTTCCACTTCTCTGATGATTGAGCGTAGGGCTATAGAGCAGCAATTGGTCTATTTTGTGAACAGACATACCTGGGCAACTTTTCCACACCATCAGAAGCATGCTAGTGCTGTCATTGTCGTGGAACAGCTTCTTCTGGAGCAGATACAGCACTACAACCAGAATGTGGTCAGGGCCTGAAGCTATTCTTACGTGCTCAGTGCACTCAAGTGAATCAAATGCATTGAAAGATGGGCATACGTGCAAGGATAGGGACCTTAGGAGCAGGTAGAGGAAGATCATCCACCTGGCACTTCTGACAGAAAATGGCTGCAAACACCTCAGCCTCATCTCTTGCACTTGGCTGCTTGGGCTCCGCTGCTATCACGGAGTATATGGAGCATTGCAAAGCCACCTTCCTTCAGTCAGATGCTCAACTGTCCATTATTATTCATGCCTAGATTGCGACAGTGTTAGCCAAAATCTGAAACTCGGGGTTAACCTTAGGCTCCATCTGATTATATCTAACTGAAATATTATACTACCATTAAAACCTGAATTTTTTTAAAGAAAGTGTCATAAGTAGGCTTACATTAACACTGCATTTGACAAGTGGTACATGATTCTAAAAAAATTCTACCATAGATTCCAACAACTCTTATGGAATGAAAGAGACACTGAGCACCCATAAGCCCAATAGAGGTGGCTTTTAATTCTGCAAGAACAATGCGGTCTGCTCTTTAACATGGAGAACATAATGGTGACCATGCAGCCTGTTACGCAAATCCAAATGTTGATTTCACACCAACTGCAGTGTTACTGCAGCCAAATGCACAGCCAAAGCTGTAAAAAGCTATCTCCTTGACAGTTTCAAAGTAAATACTCAGTCCCCAAAGTCATCTAGTTTAGCTGTACTTATCCTACATCATCAACTCAAATTAGTACTGATAAGAATGAAGAGGAGCTACAAAAGCGGTGACATTTCCACCCAAGATAGCAAGCTTTATTTTTGGTTAAAACTTAAAACGTCTTATAATCACAGCGACACAGGACCAGGTGGTCCCTTCCATTCCAGTTTCTTGACCTCATTAGAGTTGCTAATCTAAAGCTAGGTGCTCTCAACTAAAAATAAACCTGGCATTACTTAGGAAACTCTTACAAATTGTCTTGCAAGCAACTTTCTGCACAGTTCAACAAGTATACCAGTCACTCACTTGCTCTTTTAATGGGGGTGGGGGGCAGGGCAAGGCAACGTTTTTATTCTAAAAAACATCACCTCCATGCTGTTTCTACATATTACAACTGATTGCATGTTAAGTCAAATTCAAAATTTTGAACTGAATCACTAGCCAGAGAAAGGTTTCAATCTGTCTTAACACCTGCATCCAAAATTTCTCTTAAACTATATAGCTTTTGTCACTTAATCTCACTACCGTTGGAAAGAACACATTTGGGGGGGGAATTCATTTTTGATATTTGGAAACTAGAAGGTCTTCTGAACGCATGTACCCAACAATGGATTGTAGCACACATGCATCAATTAAACTCTAATTGTCAACATATTTATCCCAAAATAGAATTCTTTCCATCACAACTCCAGCCCAACAAATTGAATAGCCACTGTGCAGAATAGATAAATAGAGATGCAGTATGCTGGGTAATTTTAGTTTCAATATACCATAAAAGTTTATGGAACAAGTTTGGCACATACATTACTTTAATCAGCAGAATGTAATGTTTAGCTTCTACACTGCAAACAGCTGTTCAACTACTGAGCACAGTTAATATATTTTGCCAATTAAGTCTGTCCTCTTGCCAGGGCATAGCTTCTACAAGTATTAGCAGCCCTCCACAAACGACCATTCTTCACAAAGGCCTAAACAATGGACACTGACTGATCATGGTGGTATCATAGCCATAGTCAAACTTGCCCTTATTTGGCATTTAGGCATGAACATCAAAAACTGGGCACTGAAATTACAAACAGAAGGCAAGTCAGGCTGCTCTTCTACACCTGAGATCAGGGGTGCTTCAACAACTTGAAGTTGCCATAGTAAAATCTATTAACTGAGCACAGATCAGGAATCAAGGCTGGAACCTTCTGATCTTTTTAGCCCAGTTGCACAACTAATTCAGCCATTATTGGAGCTGTTCAGTGGCTTATGTTCAAAATGTGTTTTTCTCCACCGATACCATCCTCTCCTGGAATACCTTTGACCAAGTTTGTCAAAGCCTGCATCTGAATAATGACTATGATAGACATTAATCAATTTGACCCAACGAGCCTTGATAGTGAATAATGGAGCGAGAGGAGTGCCATACAAACAAAACCAATCTGATCTTTATTTAATATGCATGCATAGATGCTTCCTTCAAGAGTCATTTGCTCCTATCCCAAGGACAACGAGAATCGTGGACTCCTTCCAAACCTCAGCACACAATCTGTAAGGAGTATAAAACCAGAGACACATGTAATCACCTATAGATCAGCACTCCTTAGGTCAGATTTAAGAACATCAACATCAGTGAGTTGGTTTACTGCTTACACATGGCCAACCTTGGCTTCCCTATTCTAAATGCAGAATCATAGACCCATAAAAAACTGGGCCTGTAATTTTACCTCTGGGTTAAGGATGCCAAAATTACTACAAACATAGAAGAGGAAATCCATCTCCTGGAATCAGATCAATTTTACACTTAAATTTCACTCTTAAGTAGCGCTAAACTGTTGTTTCCACAAGAATAAATAAAATACATTCGTTAGGTGGCACGTACTAAGTCAGTAACGTGATCTAGAGGTTCAACAACTAGCCAGGATGGCAGGATAATTTCAAGGCATTTGAACTCACAATGGAATTGCAAATTTGAAACAAACTTCAATTCTGCAAGTCAGCCTACAACACAAACATTAATAAATTTAAAACACTTTGGCAGATTGTCTGACATGATTTAATGTGTTTTTTATTCACAGGATTATACAGAATTCATTACTTTAACATAGGTTTTTCATTATGAAAATAATTCACACAGCCACTTTGTTTTATTGACACCTGGGTCATAAAGTTAGCAATTACACTATCAACTCCGACCACAAGCAAAGGTTATTTTATTCTCCACCTTCAATTATTCCGTGATGTCATACGGACACTTCCTGTCCCTCCATTTGTCAGGTCCACGTGCAACTTGATTTCAGAAGTAGAAATTTTATCAAAAACTCAGTGTTGAGTTCCAGTTGTTTATACAAGTTCTATAAAACTGTAAGCTTAACATAAGCTACAAGACATAAAACTATTTTTGGAGCAGTTTGCTGCAAGTGCCCCACACGCATCCAAAATCAGTTTCTTAATTTTATCTGAAAAGATGTACACAGAAAATTAAAATTTACCCTCACCATAGAAACTTTTTTTTTTGTTTAAAAATATGCATTGTGTAGCATTCTGGAAAGTCACTGGTTAATTGAATACCCATGTTGATCTCAGCAGCAGCCATAGGTGTGCTACAATTAGCCTGAATTATCAAGACTTGCGCAAAGGACACACGTGATGTCCATGTGGTCGAATAGCCCATGGCCACTCATGATTACGGCTCAGGCAACCGTGGGGCTAGCAATGCCTTAAATAGGAAATAAAGGGCTATGCATTTTAGGAAAGAAAGAATGAATTTTACATCTGCACATCCCAGGTCCAAACTGCAACTAAACACCTTTAGACGAAAAGGTTAGAAAATGTGATCCGAATTTTAAAAAAAAATGCCCAATAAATACTGATGTAGCCTCTGTTGAGAGAAACAGAATTAACGTTTCAAGTCCTTCCATGATGAACAGGGTCATGGACCCGAAACACTAACACTATTTCTCTCTTCACAAAGGCTGAGCATTTCCAGCATTTTGTACTTTATTACCCCCAACCCCATCTGGAAGCCTGACCCACACCGCTGAGGATTTCCAGCATTTTGTGCTCTATTCTCCGACGTCCAGCATCTGCCGTATTTTACTTTTGTATTTGTGATTGTATACAAGTCAACCAACGAGAGTTGTCTAGATTGTCAAGCAGCGCCTTTAGAAAAAGTATTTTCAACCTCCTTAATTCCTCATGGTAGAGAATAGGAGGAAACACGCTGGCTACTGCCAGAAGGCGCCAGATTCAGGCTCTTTGGCCACATTGCTTCGTTGTCAGACAGAAAGAGCGATTCAGGCCGGTGGAGGGTAGCCACCGTGCTTCACTCTGCCGCAGTAGATGGGCCGGGAAGCCACTTGGACAGGCCGGGCCGGAGCCTGTGTCGGTGCCGAGGCCTCCCCGTTCCCCATGCGCCCACATGGCAACAGCGCGCTCACACGGCTCGATTCTGCTGAGAGCTCTCCCCAACCCGGTGCCACCTGCCTCCCTCCCGTTTCCTTCCCGGAGAGCCCCACACTCACGGTTGGCGATGTCTCCGCCCATCTTGTATTTGGTGACCACCAGGTCCTCGGCAATGGTCTGTTCCTGGCTCTCATCGTCCGACATCTTTTCCCTCCTGTTACCCACAAGCCCGCGCGACTACTCTCCCGCCCACCACCTTTCCCCACACAGACCAACGCCGCCATGCTCCCTGGGAAATGTAGTCAGGCACCGCAGCCAATCCAGATTTTTATATTAAAGCTGGCATTGGCGCGAAACTACATCTCCCGGCGGGCACCACGACAACTGCGCATGCGGAAAGGAATACAGTGCCTCCGTCCTTACGGGGATTTTTTTGTAAGTTGGGTTCTCCCTCCCCCTCAGCCACACTCAGGAAACAGTAGAGCTTGCACCAAAGTGAAACAACCATCGAACTACTGCAAGATCAATTTGAACATTATAATGCTGTTATTATCAAATCTAAACCTGTTTACCTGTTTATGACATAGAAGAGGAACATGGGAGAAAAAAAAACCGCAAGTAGCTTGGTGATAAACACTCTGAGGAGAAGCTGCTTGGTGTCAATAATAAGATACTTCTGTCTGAATAAAGCCAATATGACCACTTCGCTCTGGTGACATATTTAGTAGGTACCTGTTTCATGTAGAAGTTCTGCACAAGTGATTTTCCAAACTTTTCTGTGAGAGATCACCTGTAAATGTAGAACTCCTGTCCAAGGGCCAACAGATTGGTGTCAGGGACCCAGGAATTTAATGGAGCAAGGAAAGCTGGTAAATATAGAATTACAAAAATTGACAACTTCAGAGGCTGAGGATTCTCAATATTGTAATATTCAATACAGTGACTTACATTGCATCAAAATGTGCCACTTGTCCAGCAATAATTGCAATTTTGCTTCTTTGTGAAAACCATAAGAAGTCATGATAAAAGTGTTATCACATTGTTTATAGAGTGGAACAGTCTTCCACAAATTCAGCTACTGCAAGTTTGTATTGCAGGACGTACCAGATCTGCTACAGTAAAACTCGTTGATGCTTTTCATAAGTTTATAAATGGTAAATATTTTAGAATGTTACTAAATAGTGAATGGTGTCCATTCACCAACTGGCCATCATATAATTCCCCATTTAGCTCTCTTGTTCCATTAGTAGTTGAAAAATGGATATTTTCTTTGCTTCCTGGAAATCAACCATGAGCATTAGTAAGCATCCACAACCACATTATTAAGATGTTTATGCACCTGCAACCATCATTGCAATACCATTAAGGGTAATCAACTTTGGTTTAATATTCAGCAAATCAGCAAAGACTCCCAGCTGGACCATAGGTCACTGCCACTGAAGTGATGCTTATCTGTAAATCCTGTGGAATTTGTCATAGCAACATTTAGGAACAGGAGTTGGCCATTTAATCCATCAAGCTTGTTCCACCATTCAATGGGATGCTGGCTGGCCTAACTCCAGACAGCTTGCCCCATGTCCTTTCAAATCTTGTTTAACAAAAATCTATCAGTCTCAGATTTAAAATTACCATTTGTGGAAGAGTGTTCCAAACTTCTCTTGCTCTTTGGTGTATAGAAGTGTCATAGTCATAGAATTATACAGCACAGAAAGAGGTCCTTCAGCCCATCATGTCTGTGCTAGGCATCAAGTACCTATCTTTTCTAATCCCATTTTCCAACATTTAGACCGTAGTGTTGTATGTTATGGCATTTCAAGTGCTCATCTAAATGTTTCTTAAATGTTGTGAATGTTCCTGTATTTGTCACCCCCTTCAGGTAGTGAGTTCCAGATTCCCACCACCCTTTGGGTGAAAACATTTTTCCTCCAATCCCTTCTAAATCTCCTGCCTGTTACCTTAAATTCATGCCCCCTGTATTATTGGAAGGGAAAATTTTCTTCCTATTTACCCTATTTATGGCTTTCACAATTTTATATACCTCAATCGGGTTTTCTCTTTCTTCCCCGCCCCCCCGTGCCAGCCTTCTCTCATCTAAGGAGAGCAAAATATACTTACAGTTCTATTATTAGCCCCTGCTCTTGTATTCTATGCCTTGTCTAATAAAAGTATCCCATATGCCTTATTAACCACCTTATCTACCAGTCCTACTGCCTTCAGGGACATATGGACATACACCCCAAGGTCCCTCTGGTCCTCTGTACTTCCTAGCGGCCCACTGTTCATTGTGTATTTCCTTGCCTTGTTAGTTCTTCCAAAACATCACCTCACACTTTTCACGGTTAAATTCTATTTGCTACTGTTCTGCCCATCTGATCAGCCCATCAATATCACCCTGTAATCTAAGACGTTCCTTCTCGCTATTTACGATACCACGATTTTTGTGTCATCTGCAAAGCATCAAACCCCCCCCATTCCCTCATTCCCATCTAGATCATTAATGTACACTACAAACAGCAAGGACCCAGCATCGATTCCTGCAGTAAACCGCTGCACACAGGCTTCCAGTCGCAAAACCAATCTTATGCCACAAAGCCAGTTTTGGATACAGTTTGCCAAGTTGCCCTGGATCCCATGGGTTCTTACCTTCATGATCAGTCTCTCATGTGGGACCTTGTCAAAAGCCTTACTAAAGTTCATGTAGACTACTTCAACTGCACTGCCCTCATCTACATATCTAGCCATCTCCTCAAAAAATTCAATCACATTTATTAGACATGATCTCCCATTGACTAAGCCATGTTGACTATGCTTGATTAATCCTTGCCTCTCCAAGTGGAGATTAATTCTGTCCCTCAGAATTTTTTCCAATAATTTCTCTATCACTGATGTTAGACTCACTGGCCTGTAATCATCTGGTTTTTCTCTACTTCGCTTCTTGAATAGTGGTAATGCATTAACTGTCCTTCAGTCCTCTGGCACCTCACCTCACAAGCCCTCCATATATACAGGATCTGTTCAAATGAGGAGGATCATAACAGACACCTCTAGATGCTGAAAGACGCCCTCACAAGAACAGGATATGGCGCTCGGCTCATCGATCGACAGTTCCGACGCGCCACAGCGAAAAACTGCACTGACCTCAGAAGACAAACACAGGACACGGCGGACAGAGTACCCTTCGTCATCCAATACTTTCCCGGAGCGGAGAAGCTACGACATATTCTCCAGAGCTTTCAACATGTCATCAATGAAGACAAACATCTCGCCAAGGCCATCCCCACACCCACCACTTCTTGCCTTCAAACAGCCGCACAAACTCAAACAGACCATTGTCTGCAGCAAACTACCCAGCCTTCAGGAAAACACAATCCTGTCACAGCAACCTCTGCAAGTCATGCCGGATCATCGACACAGATGCCATCATCATATGTAAGAACACCATCCACCAGGTACACGTTACATACACTTGCAACTCGGCCAATGTTGTCTACCTGATACGCTGCAGGAAAGGATGTCCCAAGGCATGGTACATTGGGGAGACCATGCAGACACTATGACAATGGATGAATGAACACCACTCGATAATCACCAGGCAAGACTGTTCTCTTCCTGTTGGGGAACACTTCAGCGGTCACGGGCATTCGGCCTCAGATCTCCGGGTAAGCATTCTCCAAGGTGGCCTTCACGACACATGACAACGCAGAGTCGCTGAGCAAAGACTGACGGCCAAGTTTCGCACACATGAGAATGGCCTCAGCTGGGATCTTGAGTTCATGTCACACTATCTGTAACCCTGATGACTTGCCTGGGCTTGCAAAATCACATTAACTGCCTGTCTGGAGACAATACACATCTCTTTCACCTGTGCTTAACCCTCTCTCCACTCACGTTGTCTGTACCTTTAAGACTTGATTACCTGTAAAAACTCGCATTCCAACCATTATTTTGTAAATTGAGTTTGTGCCTTTATATCCCCTGTTTGTGAACAGAACTCCCACTCACCTGATGAAGGAGGAGCGTTCCGAAAGCTTGTAGCTTGTGCTACCAAATGAACCTGTTGGACTTTAACCTGGTGTTGTGAGACTTCTTACTGTGCTTACCCAGTCCAATGTTGGCATCTCCAACATCACCTCACCTGTGGCCATAGAGGATTTGAAAATTATCAGAGCCCCTGCAATCTCCTCCATTGCCTCTCCTCCCTTGCCTCAGACAGCAGCCTGGAATGCAATTCATCCAGACCTGGGGGATTATCCAATTTTAATCCCAATAAAACTGTTAACACTTCCTTCTTCTCAATGCTAATCTGTTCAATTAAATTAAGCCCCCTCCCTGCTTCCTATACTTACATCTTCTTTCTCCATAGTGAACACAGATGCAAAATACTTACTTAATACCTCACCTACATATTTTAGTTCCACACACAAGTTGCCACTTTGGTCTCTAATGGACCCCACTCTTTTCCTGGTTAACTTCTTACTCTTAATATACTTACAAAAAAAAACTTGGGATTTTCCTTTATTTTGCCTGTCAGTGTTTTTTCCTGTCCACTATTTGCTCTCCTAATTTCATTTTTAAGTACCTCCCTGCACTTTCTATACTCCTCTGGGGCAACCACTGTTTTGAGCCCCCTGAATCTATCTACACAGTGTGTAGATAGACCAACAAGAGGCGAGGCCACATTGGATTTGGTACTAGGTAATGAACCAGGCCAGGTGTTAGATTTGGAGGTAGGTGAGCACTTCGGTGATAGTGACCACAATTCAGTTACATTTACATTAGCGATGGAAAGGGATAGATATATACTGCAGGGCAAGAGTTATAGCTCGGGGAAAGGAAATTATGATGCGATTAGGCAAGGTTTAGGATGGGGAAGAAATCTGCAGGGAATGGGCACAACTGAAATGTGGAAATTTAAATTGTTCAAGGAACAACTACTACGTGTCTGTGATAAGTATGTACCTGCCAGACGGAGGAAGTGGTCGATTGAGGGAACCATGGTTTACTAAAGAAGTTGAATCTCTTGTGAAGAAGAAGAGGGAGACTTATGTAAAGATGAGATGTGAAGGCTCAGTTAGTGCACTTGAGAGTTATAAATTAGCCAGGAAGGACCTAAAGAGAGAGCTAAGAAGAGCCAGGAGGGGACATGAGAAGTATTTGGCAGGTAGGATTAAGGAAAACCCTAAAGCTTTCTATAGGTATGTCAGGACTAAAAGAATGACGAGGGTAAGATTAGGGCCAGTCAGGGACAGTAATGGGAAATTGTGCGTGAAGTCTGAAGAGATAGGAGAGGCACAAAATGAATATTTTTCGTCAGTATTCACAAAGGAAAAAGACAATGTTGTCGAAGAGAATACTGAGATACAGGCTAACAGACTAGATGGAATTGAGGTTCGTAAGGAGGAGATGTTAGTAATTCTGGAAAGTGTAAAAATAGATAAGTCCCCTGGGCCAGATAGGATTTATCCTAGGATTCTTTGGGAAGCTAGGGAGGAGATTGCAGAACCTTTGGCTTTGACCTTTATGTCATTGTCTACAGGAATAGTGCCAGAAGACTGGAGGAGAGCAAATGTTGTCCCCTTGTTTAACAAGGGGAGTAGAGACAATCCTAGTAATTATAGACCAGTGAGCCTTACTTCTGTTGTGGGCAAAGTTTTGGAAAGGATTATAAGAGATAGGATTTATAATCATCTAGAAAGGAACGATTTGATTAGGGATAGTTAGCATGGTTTTGTGAAGGGTAGGTCGTGCCTCACAAACCTTATTGAGTTCTTTGAGAAGGTGACCAAAGAGGTGGATGAGGGTAAAGCAGTTGGTGTGGTGTATATGGATTTCAATAAAGCATTTGATAAGGTTACCCATAGTAAGCTATTGCAGAAGGTACGGAGACATGAGATTGAGGGTGATTTAGCAGTTTGGATCAGAAATTGGCTAGCTGCAAGAAGACAGAGGGTGGTGGTTGATGGGAAATGTTCATCCTGGAGTTCAGTTACTAGTGGTGTACCACAAGGACCTGTTTTGGGGCTGTTGCTGTTTGTCATTTTTATAAATGACCTGGGTGAGGGAGTAGAAGGATGGGTTAGTAAATTTGCGGATGACATTGAAGTCGGTGGAGTTGTGGACAGTACAGAAGGATGTTGCAGGTTACAGGGGGACATAGATAAGCTGCAGAGCTGGACTAAGAGGTGGCAAATGGAGTTTAATGTGGAAAAGTGTGAAGTGATTCACTTTGGAAGGAGTAACAGGAATACAGAGTACTGGGCTAATGGTAAGTTACTTGGTAGTGTAGATGAGCAGAGAGATCTCGGTGTCCGTGTGCATAGATCCCTGAACGTTGGCACCCAGGTTGGTCAGGTTGTTAAGAAGGCGTAAGAAGGTGTGTTAGCTTTTATTGGTAGAGGGATTGAGTTTCAGAGCCATGATGTCACATTGCAGCTATACAAAACTCTGGTACAGCCGCATTTGAATATTGCGTAGTTCTGGTCGCTGCATTATAGGAAGGATGTGGAAGCATATGGATGATAATGGAATAGTGTAGGTTAGATGGGCTTTAGATTTGTTTCACAGGTCGGTACAACATCGAGGGCTGACGGGCCTGTACTGCGCTGTAATGTTCTATGTTTTATGTTCTATTCCCATCCTATTCATCTTTGTCAGGACACCCCTTGAGGGTCACTGTTGTGTCTGCTTCCATGGGCTCCCTTTGCGGCGAGTTCTGGGCACTCACTACCCTCGGTGTAAAAAAGAACTTGCCTCGTACGTTTCTTTTGAACCTTGCCCCTCACACCTTAAACCAGTGCCGCCTAGTAATTGACTCTTCCACCCTGAGAAAAAGATTCTGACTATCCACTCTGCTCATGCCTCTCATAATTTTGAACACAGGAGTTGGGACGTCTTGTTGAAGTTGTACAGGACTTGATGTTTTGAGTTATAAGGAGAGGCTGGATAGACTGACACCCGCGACTTGGCTGGGTTTGCAAAACCTCACTTACTGTACTGTCTGGAGACAATACACATCTCTTTAACCTGTGCTCAGTGCTCCTTACATGCACGTTGTCGGCTACTTTAAGACTTGAATAGCAGGTTAGGTGTAAAGATTTGCATTCTAATAAGTAATCTGTAAACTGTCTGTGCTTTATATGCTCTGTCTGAGGCCAGAATTCTCCATTCACCCGACGAAGAGGTTAACCTTAAAAGCTCGTGAGTTTACTATCAAGTAAATCGGTTGGACTTAAACCTGGTGTTGTCAAACTTCTTACTGTGTTTACCCCAGTCCAACGCCGGCACATCCACATCATGACTTTTTCTCTGAAGCATAGGAGTCTTAAGGGTTGTCTTAAAGAGGTCTTTAAAATAATGGGGGGCATAGATTAGGTGAATAGTCAACATCTTTTCCCAAAGATAGGGGAGTCTAAAACTAGAGGGTATAGGTTTAAGATGAGAGGGGAGAGATACAGAAGTATGCAGAGGAGCAATATTTTCACTCAGAGGGTGGTGAGTGTCTGGAATGAGTTGGCAAAGATAGTAGTAGAGGCGGATACAATTTTGTCTTTGAAAAAGCATTTAAACAGGCACATGGGGAAGATGGGTATGGAGGGGTAATGGGCCAAATGCGGGTAAATGGGATTAGCTTAATGGTAAAATCTGGGCGGCATGGACAATTTGGGCCAAAGGGTCTGTTTCCATGCTGTAAACCTCTATGATTCTATGATTCTGCTGTAAGGCTTCTTTTTTTTCCCTTATCCAATCCTGTATTTTCCTTCTCTGGACTTTTTGGTCCCACTTTTTACCTTTACAGGAACGTGTTGGCTTTGTACTCTCTCTATTTGTTTTTTGAATGTTTTCTTTAAGCGTTTTCCTAATTTCACTCCTGAAAGGTAGAGCACTTATTTTTAGATGATGTGTCAAGTCCTAGACTCCCTAACCTGTGGAAATAATTTCTCTCTATCCTAAATTAATATCTTGAAAACTTCAATCAAATCATAAAATGGTTACAGCACACAAGGATTCCATTCAACCTGCCTTGCCCCATGCTAGCCCTCCTTAAGAGCTGTTCAGCTATTCAAATCCCCCTGCCTTTTTCTGCAAATTTGCTTTTTTCAGATAATTATCCAATTCCCTTTTGAAAACCATGATTGAATCTGTCCCACTACACTCCCAAACAGCGCACACTAGGTCCTAACCTCTCACTGCATGTAAAAGATTTTCCTCATGTTGCTGTTGCTGCTTTTGACAATCACCTTAAATTGGTGTCCACTGGTTCTTGACCCACTCTACCAATAGGAACAGTTTCTCCCTATCTACTCTATCCAAATCTTTCACAATTTTGAACACCGCTCTTAATTCCCCCTCAACCTTCTCTTCTCTACGGAGAACAGCTCCAGCTTTGCAAATCTATCTTTGTAATGAAATTCCTTAGCCTGGGAATAATTCTCATGAATCGCTTATGCACTCTCTCCAATGCCTTCACATCCTTCTAAATTCTAATCTCCAGTGAATATAACTCTAGATTGTGTAATTTATCCTCATAATTTAGCCTTTGGAGTCCAGGTATTATTCTGATAGGCCTACACTGCACTCCTTCAAGGTCTAAGATGTGGTGCCCAGAACTGTTCACAGTGACTCCAAGTGTGGTCTAACCCAGGCTTTGTATAGCTGAACCCGTTGTATTCCAGTTGTCTAGATACAAAGGCCAGCATTCTACTAGCCTTTTTGATTATTTTCTATACCTGTTTGTGACATTTTAAAGATTATGTACGCGAACTCAAAAAGAGTTTATAAGAGAGTGGACGTCCATTGGTGTTGTTCACAGTGAGTGAGAAAATCTGTTGTTTGGAGAGGAACACTGAGTTTGACAAGATTTGGGAGAGGTTATATATCGGAAGTTAAAGGGGCAGGAAGGCAGGCATTGTTGAAGAGGAAAGCAGTGAGTAGTTGGAGATGGAAAAATATTGGGGATCAGGTATTGAATTGAGCAATAAGAGCTCAGGGAGAGGCAATGAGTAGTTGAGGGGGTAGAGAGTGTTCCGGGTAATTGGAAGAATGAGTATTTTGGGTCAGATGGTGAGAATTCAGGTTGGTGACCAAGGACAAGCGAACATCTGGGGAGGAAATAGCGTTGAGAAGAACATAGTGGGCATTGAGAGAATGAACAGTGTGAAGAAAATAAACAAATAGGAGCTAGGCAATGGGAGCAGCAGTAGTGTGTGAGCAGAATACTTTTTCTTGCATAGCTGCAATAAGAAGGCATGTTTAAATTTCTAACCACTTACAAATTACACAACGGTAATCACATGCCTTTATGTGGACATGAAAAGCTTTATAAAATTAATTCATTTTCTCAAATTCAGATGAGGAAAGATATTATCCATCCCTTGCTGAGCGTCACTGAATTATGCTAACTCTCTGCTAATTAAAACTTATTTGAAGATTTTCATTACATAACTGTTAAATTGTCTTAATGAAAAATTTGCTGGAAGAAGACACAGTTGTTACCTTAAAAGAGTTCCTCTGAAGAACTGGTAGGCCTTGACATTTTGAGCAGTGTACTCTGCCATTTGACTGGAGGAATGATTGGAACAGGTGATCATATAGTGGAGGTTGGGACTGTGGATGGGATTTTATTGCTCATTGGTCAGGTTGAGGCTCTTCTCAGGAACTCTTTTAGAGCAAATGTTACATGGCGTAACTGTGAAATCATCTTGCTCTTTTTTTTGAAACAGTACCTGAGCATGATTATAGACATGGAAAAGAAGCAAAAAATCAGGTCAAATAAGCGAGGAGGTCCCCTGACCTGCCTGCTGTCCTGTGCCCCAGGTACATGATTTATGATCATATCTAACAGCTGATAATGTGTGAAACTTGAGTTGAAAATTCCAGAGAATAATTTTTACTGCTTTATTTTGTTAGAAACATTACTTGCAGCCAACTTGATTATTTGGCCTTTTCTGTGTTAAACAATGTATGTAAGGACATAAATTTGATTCAACTGGTAAATTGATATATAAGAACATAAGAAATAGGAGCAGGAGTAGGCCATCTAGCCCTTCGAGCCTGCCCCGCCATTCAATAAGATCATGACTGATCTGTCGTGGCTCAGTTCCACTTTCCCGCCCCCTCCCCATAACCCTTAATCCCCTCTCTTATCAAAAACCCATCAACCCGCGTCTTTAAAATATTTAGCGAGGCAGCCTCCACCACTTCAACGGGCAGAGAATTCCAGAGATTCACCACCCTTTGAGTGAAGAAGTTCCTCCTCAACTCTGTTCTAAACCACCCCCCTCTTTATCTTGAGGCTGTGCCCCCTAGTCCTACTGTCTTTTTTGAGCGGGAAGAGTCTCTCCACCTCTATCCTATCCATCCCATTCATCATCTTATACGTCTCAATGAGATCTCCCCTCATTCTTCTAAACTCTAACGAGTACAAGCCTAGTTTGTTCAGCCTCTCCTCATTGCTCAACCTCCTCAACTCCGGTATCAGCCTAGTAAACCTCCTCTGCACTCCCTCCAAGGCCAAAATATCTTTGCGCAGGTGCGGCGCCCAAAACTGCACACAGTACTCCAGCTGCGGCCTCACCAATGCCCTATACAGCTGCAGCAAGACCTCCCTACTTTTATATTCAATCCCCCTCGCTACGAAGGCCAGCATCCCATTTGCCTTCCTGACCACCTGCTGCACCTGCAAGCTGGGTTTTTGCGACTCATGCACAAGGACCCCAAGGTCCCTCTGCACCGTCGCCTGCTGCAGTTTTTCGCCACGTAAGTAATAGTCCTTCCTACCATTATTCCTACCAAAGTGGACCACCTCACACTTGCCAACATTAAATTCCATTTGCCATTTCCTGTCCCATTCGCCCAGCCTATCTAGATCCTTCTGCAGACTCTCCACACCCTCCTCACAATTTGCCGTTCCCCCAATCTTGGTGTCATCAGCAAATTTCGACACCCTACACTCGGTTCCCTCCTCCAGATCATCTATATAAATGGTAAATAGCTGAGGCCCCAGCACCGACCCCTGGGGCGCTCCACTAGTCACCACCCGTCAATCCGAATAGCACCCGTTGACCCCCACTCTCTGCCTCCTATTTGACAACCAATCCTCTATCCACGCTAACACCCTACCCCCAACTCCATGTCCCTCGACCTTCTGCAATAACCTTTTGTGAGGTACTTTGTCAAACGCCTTCTGAAAATCCAGAAAGACCACATCCACTGGCTCTCCTCTATCCACCGCCCTAGACACATCCTCATAGAACTCCAGTAAATTTGTCAGACACGACTTCCCTTTAATGAAACCGTGCTGCGTCTGCTCTATCAAGCAATTCCCCTCAAGATGCCTCGCAATTTCCTCCTTGATGACGGATTCTAACATTTTACCTACCACAGACGTTAAACTAACCGGCCTATAATTCCCCGCCTTTTGCCTGCCACCCTTCTTAAACAACGGCGTAACATTAGCCGTTTTCCAATCTTCCAGCACTTCCCCGGAATCCAGCGACGTTTGGAAAATAACCACCAAGGCATCCACTATCACCTCCGCCATTTCTTTCAGGTAGTCCATCAGCTGAAAGTAATTTGTGTTGTGCTGGAATTAATCTGTATAACAGCCAGCGTATTGCGAACATTTTGCAAGAAATGCAAATAAGATGCAACAGGAAAGTGTGAATCAAATTTTATGAAAGTTAGGGCAGGATTTTTTGGATGGCAGAATATCCCACCCCACCACCCAAAGAGTTGGCAAGGAACACACTGATCTGCTGCACTGCTGCAGCAATTTAACATTCAACAGGGTTTAATTGGCTAAGGATGAGACTGCCACCCCACCTGAGACAGAAATCCTGCCTCAGAGAGCTGCTGGCCAGCAGCTCTGTAGTCTCAGCAGTGCTAAATGAGTGGTGGCTATTGCTGGGGCTACAGCATCCCCAAAGATGAGCAAATGGAAGCTAAGTCTGGGGAATTCCCCCAGCGAGGGGATTAAGGGGAGTACGGAGCCAGGTTTGAGAAACCAGGTAGGGAGGGTTAAAAGTGGGGGCTAGGGGTGGGTAATGACCCTGTGGGGTGCCTCCAATGGACAAAGGGGTCTCTTACCAGTCTGTGTACCTGAAGCTGCTGGGCTTCCCACTTGATGTGAGCGTCCCTCTGCCATGGGTAAGATGGGGGGTGGGACACTAAAGTGACTGTTAATTACCTATTTTCTATGACCCCTGTAAAACAGGAGATAGGTCAGGAGCAGATGAGTTGCATTTTACGAGCCACCACCACCACCTCCAAACCGGGGAAGTGCAAGATTAATTCTGCTGGGTGTGAAATTTATTGTATTGTAGTGGCTCCTCAGTGTTGCTTTTGGTGAGTTGACTTTAAGTTATTTTATAACCATAGTTATCAGGGCCACTCATTTACAGCATCTGAATAAATGGGATTCTGTGCTTATTACATGATATTCTGGAATTTCAGGTATACCTTTCTGTGATCCTGTCCATTCTGGGAAAGTAACTCAGTGGCCTCAATTATTGCTTTGCATATGTATCACATTTTTATTTCACCTTTTTATCCCATTCAAGTACCTGAGTGAGATGGTGAGATTTACCAGAGTGAATGTAAGCTCATATTTTGCAGCATTTGAGCAGTGGGTGCTCATGAAATTACGTGCATTAGGGCACATGGACTTTGGTGGCCCTGGAATTTGACAGAACCGATGTGCAAGTTCTGTGGTTTAACAGATTTGCTTTGTGCACATTGCATTATTAAGAACATCACTCCCCCAACTGTTCCCCTCAGTGTATAGAGTTAGTGGCAATGGTCCTACATTTCACAACGTTACAGAACATTTCCATTCTTTATTATCCTGCACCACAACAAGGCTAACAGAAACAATGTGCCTCTAAGTTAGACTTTGTCATACTTTGTACACTTGTTTGTGTGGGTCAAATTCCCTATTCTTCCTGATGTTGGCACACTAACAGTGAAATACATCTGTATTTCCATAAACTATATTAAACCATATAGTTTGCATTTTAATCTACCAAATCTTAATGAAATGGATTCAGTCAACAGATTATAAATATCCCAATCACACTGTTATAATTGAGAGGTAAAATGAACTGATGGCTTTAATTGGTGGCCATCCTTTTTAATTTCTAATTGAACACATCTGCCCATCATGTTCCAGGTTGAAACTTTGCAACATCAATACACAAGCACAGTACACAATAATAATCTATTGGAGAGCTCATTAAAAATCTGTCTGAAGAACAGAGACAAAACTACTGTGCACAGCATCTGAACTGGGTTTGACAATTAGGCGAGTTGTGTATCCTCGACTCAGCAATTATTTGACAGGATCATGACCCAACTCCTTTCTCTTGCGAAGAGAGCACTTAAATTCAAAATTCTGGGTAGAAAATTCAGTCTCTTTTGACAAGTTCCTGACTTCGAACAGGCTGCAAATCAACAATCAGAGCTTCCAGGGGCAGACAGGAAGCAGAAATAAAAACTGAAAAGCCCATTACTGCTTCCAGTCCATTAGAAGGTGGCAGTAGCAGCACTCCTTTGGCAGCAAGGCATCTGCCACCCTATTGATCATTAGGAAGGAAATGTGGAATAAAAGAGAAAAACTTGGGTCCTGAAATGACACTGAGGGAAACTGGTGTACAGAAACATCTTGATTTGAAATTTCTCACTGTTATAGTTGAAGCAGTAACCTATTTATTTTACACATGTTGATACCCCTTGTAAAATAGCAGAGAAGGAATTCCAACTGTTGCATTAAGTATTCATACACTGCTACATCACAATATAATTCCAAGATTATTGAGAATAAGGGATTAAGTTAATAGCAAATGTTTACTTTGTGTTGCACTCTCTCTGAATAACAAACACCAGCCAGTCAGGCAGAATTTCACAGAACTGTAAAATATCTGGCATAGTCTGTACTTGGAATTTCATAGCACACACTGTCGCTCCAGTCAACCCAATTCGAGCAAGCAGGGCCCGTGGCTATTGCACAGTAATAGGAATAGTGGTAGTTCATTCTGTTCCAGAATTGTAGAATCCCTACGATGTGGAAAAAGGCCATTTGGTCCATTGAGTCTGCACCTACTCTCCAAAGAGCATTCCACCCAGGCTCTCCCCTCCGCCCTATCCCTGTTACCCTGCCTGTGCATTTACAATGGCCATTCCACCTAACCTGCACATCTTTGAACACTAAGAGGCAATTTAGCATTAGTAATCAAGTGAACCTACACATCTTTGAATACTAAGATGCAATTTAACATGGCCAATCCACCTAACCTGCACATCTTTGGACAGAGAGGAAACCAGAGCACCTGGAGGAAACTCACACAGACACTGTGTGGAGTTTGTACGTTCTCCCAGTCACCCAAGACCAGAATTGAACTCAGGTCCCTGGAGCTGTGAGGCAGCAGTGCTAACCACCATGCCACCAGTCAGATGCTTTGCAGAAATCTGAAATATCGGTTAATTTGAATCCAAAGTTACCATTATTGTTTGCTTACGATACTTCACCTTATGGAGTAGGGACAGTAGTTTCACATGTTATGTGTTCGGGAGAACAATGTTCAAATGCTTTTGCTTTGCGTACTCTGACTTGTGCTGAATCTAACTATGCTCAACTAGAAAGAGAAGCATCAAGTGTAATTTTTGGTGTACAGACACAGCAAACAAATCTTCAATTGAAAGAAGCAGATATTGATCAGCACATAACATCGGATTTATGGTTGTTTTTAAATCACCACAAATACGAACTGAAATATCTGTTTCATGACAGATACGATGGGGGTAGCCCAGTCACTCATTAGAACCATCTCGGACACAGCAGTGTTAACAAGTTGGACTAATTCTTCAACCTTGGGGTGAATTGCATGACATCACTCTTGTTTTGAGACTTTTTGATTGCCTTTAAGCTTTATTTTGAGTTACACTTGAACTCCCTTCATTGAGCCAAATGTCTCTTCGAATATACTGTTATATTTATCCAGAAAGTGCTGCAGATCTGTTGCTTCACTGACAAATCTGTCGATGAACTCCAGTTAAGTGTTATCTGCTCCAACCATGATCTTCCAGATAAAGCTGTAAAATTACCTTGGTCCACATAAAGAGGCAACTGCTCTGTTTAACCACTCAACCCTACATTGACCATGATGTAACCTTTTAATGGCGTGATCTCTTCTGAGTATGTCCTTAAAATCATAACATAAGAACATAAGAAATAGGAGCAGGAGTAGGCCATCTAGCCCTTTGAGCCTGCCCCGCCATTCAATAAGATCATGGCTGATTTGAAGTGGCTCAGTTCCACTTTCCCGCTTTCTCCCCATAACTCTTAATTCCCTTGCCTACCAAAAACCTATCTACCCGTGTCTTAAATATATTTAGCGAGGTAGCCTCCACCACTTCAACGGGCAGAGAATTCCAGAGATTCACCACCCTTTGAGTGAAGAAGTTCCTCCTCTACTCTGTTCTAAACTGCCCCCCCCCGCCTTATCTTGAGGCTGTGCCCCCTAGTCCTGCTGTCCTTTCTGAGCGGGAAGAATCTCTCCACCTCTACCCTATCCATCCCCTTCATTAACTTATACATCTTTATAAGATCCCCCCTCATCCTTCTAAACTCCAACGAGTACAGACCCAGTCTATTTAGTCTCTCTTCATAGTCCAACCCCCTCATCTCCTGGATCAGCCTAGTGAACCTCCTCTGCACTCCCTCCAAGGCCAAAATATCCTTGCGCAAGTGCAGCGACCAAAACTGCACACAGTACTCCAGCTGCGGCCTCACCAGTGCCCTGTACAGTTGCAGCAAGACCTCCCTGCTTTTATATTCTATCTCCCTCGCTATAAAGGCCAGCATCCCATTCGCCTTCTTGATCACCTGTTGCACCTGCAGACTGGGTTTTTGCGACTCATGCACAAGGACCCCCAGGTCCCTCTGTATTGTAGGATGCTGCAGCTTTTCGCCCTTTAAATAGTAATCCCTCCTACTGTTATTCCTGCCACAGTGGATAACCTCACACTTGCTAACATTGTACTCCATCTGCCAGGTCCTCGCCCACTCGCTCAGCCTATCTAGATCCCTCTGCAGACTTTCCACACCCTCCGCACAATTTGCTTTTCCACTCATCTTTGTGTTATCAGCAAATTTCAACACCCTACACTCAGCCCCCTCCTCCAGATCATCTATATAAATGGTAAATAGCTGAGGCCCCAGCACCGATCCCTGCAGCACTCCACTAGTTACCAACCGCCAATCCGAATAGCACCCATTGATACCAACTCTCTGCCTCCTATTAGACAACCAATCCTCTATCCACGCTAACACCTTATCCCCAACTCCATGCCCCCTAACATTCTGAAGCAACCTTTTGTGCGGCACCTTATCAAATGCCTTTTGAAAATCAAGAAACACCACATCCACCGGTTCCCCTCTGTCTACCGCTCTAGTGACATCCTCGTAGAATTCCAATAAATTCGTCAAACACAACTTCCCCTTAACGAATCCGTGCTGCGTCTGCTCTATCAAACAATTCTTCTCTAGGTGCCTGGCTATTTCTTCTTTGATGACGGATTCAAGCATTTTTCCAACAACAGACGTTAAACTAACCGGCCTATAATTCCCTGCCTTTTGCCTGCTACCTTTTTTAAACAGCGGTGTAACATTAGCCATTTTCCAATCTTCCGGCACTTCCCCGGAATCCAGCGAAGTTTGGTAAATAATCACTAAGGCGTCTACTATCACCTCTGCCATTTCCTTCAGAACCCTGGGATGCATTCCATCTGGTCCTGGGGACTTGTCCACCATCAGTCCCGCTAGTCGATCAAGCACTACCTCTCTAGTGACAGTAATTGCATTCAGGCCGTCAACTCCTACCATCCTTCTATCTTTAATATCCGGCAAACTATTTGCGTCCTCCTCCGTGAAGACCAAGGCAAAAAACTTATTTAAGGCCTTAGCCGTTTCCTCATCTCCCACCACTAAATCCCCCCTCTCATCCTCTAAGGGTCCAACATTCACTCTAGCCAGCCTCCTCTTTATATATTTGTAAAAACTCTTACTGTCCTTTTTTATATTGAGTGCTAGTTTAGCTTCATAGTCTATCCTTCCTTTCTTTATCAACTTCTTAGTCATTCTTTGTTGATTTTTAAACCTCTCCCAATCTTCTACTCGCCCACTACTTTTAGCCACTCTAAATGCATCAGCTTTTAATTTAATACTCTCCTTTATTTCCTTCGATAACCACGGCTGATTATCCCTTCTCCTAAGCTCCTTCTTTACCATTGGAATATATTTCTGCTGAGTACCAAAAAAGATCTCCTTAAAGATCCTCCACTGTTCCTCAGCAGTCCTACCGACCAATCTGCGCCCCCAATCTACATTTGCCAATTCCTCTCTCATCCTATCGTACAACAGAGGACACAGGTTCAGGACCCTACTTTCACATCCTCCATCTGCATCAAAAACTCACATCAGTTGGTTTTAAAGGAAGATGCTTCAGGTTTTGTTGGCATGTAGTCTTAGGAATTAAAGATGCTGCAGCACCAGTATCAGCCTGCATCCTAATAGTGATTCCAAAGTTAAGTGGACAACCTATGTGATTCACCCTGTATGGATAAGAGTTCAGTTGGAGCTCTTCGTCATACTTCTGGACATTTTCTTCTTCACAGTCATAATTCTTTTCCTCCATGTTGTACATTCTTTTTGTAGGATGCAACTTGCTCTTCTTCTTGAAGGTACCCAGATTGTTCTTACGAATATTCTTCTCGAGCCCAAAAATGTGACCCATTTTGCCACAATTCTTGCATTGACTACCCTTGCTCCAGCATTCACTCGCTGAATGGTCCATTTGGCACATCTCTGACATGCTTGTTGCTATTTTGACTTCTTATGGACAGTTCCCAACTTATGGATCTTCATTCCTGCACCAAATTGTGAAGCCTCTTTAGCAGCCAGTTCCATCGACACTGCAATTTCTACTACTGTCTTTAATGTCAAAGCATGTTCAGTAAACAATCTTCTTTGGATAGCCTCATTTTGGAGACCACAAACTATCTCGAAGAACATCTTCTAATGACTCACCAAACTCACACTGTTGTGCCAGCCTTTTTAAGAAGGCCACAAGTTGAGCAATGCTTTCACCTTCCACTTGATTCCCTCGGTGGAACCCGAACCATTCCAAGATGATCAGTGGCTTTGCAGAGTAATGCTCTTCAAGAATTTTTGTCAAGTCATCGTAAGTTTTTGTTCCTGACTTTGCTGGATGAACACAGTAAGAAATCTGACAACACCAGGTTAAGTCCAACCATTAAAAAATCAGTTGGACTTAACCTGGTGTTGTCAGATTTCTTACTATGTTTACCCCAGTCCAATGCCGGCATCTCCACGTCTTTGCTGGATGAAGCAAATTCAAGAGCAAATTGAAGGTTTTACTCCCGATTGTATTGGTACGAGCAACTCGTCTGCACTGTTATTTGCTTGAGCAAAATACGAAATGCTCGACATAGAAACTCCAAGGTTCATTTTCTTAATTGAAAGGTCTCATTGACACTAATTCACTTCGCTTAAAGGCACTTGCAACTCTAGAATGCTCTGTATATCTTTTGTTTCACTGTCTTCCCAGTACTCCCCTTTTAACCCTGGAGATCATTGACTTTGTCAAACGTCCCCAGTTGTACAAGAGAGCCCCTTTTTTAAATATGCCAGGTACTGCATGGAATCTTATTCTCTTATTGGAAAAAAACCCATCTTTGAAACCACATAGCACACACTGTCGCTGCAGTCAGCTCATTTCGTGCAAACAGGGGCCAGTGGCTACTACACAGTAATAGGAACAGCGATAGGTCATTTTGCTCCTTGAGTTCTTTCTCATCATAGTGGGTGCTTTCTTCTTACTTGTCTTCCTGCACTGGCACTTCAATCCTGTTGTTGCTTCTCCCCAGTCTTCTAATATTTGAAGAGGAAGGACCCACAATGTTCTTTTTTCTCTACTTAGAATCTTTTCACGATGTTTTCCATGAAAGAAAATCCCGACTTGTTGTCAGTTTTCTTTTTGTAATGCCCTATGTTAGGGATTGTGGGTTTTACACAAAAACAAAAGATGTGGTGCACACATGTAGATTCAAAGTAACACAAAACATGTTTATTCTAGGAGCTCTTGCTTGTACGAATTGAAACTAAAACAGCAGCCTGTGCAGCCCCCTAATGACATCACCATCAAATCATGTGATCAGCTGTTAAAGTAATCTGTAACCACTTAAATATATAAACAGGGGCAACAGTCTTTTCTAGCTTTCTATTGTCCTTCATGTGAAGAATTGCATCCTGATCTTCTCTCTTGAATCATTTGGCTTTCATTTTAAGAGTGTGCCCCTTGTTCTGGATCCTCCCATTAAAATAAATAATTTCCCTGCATCTGCCCTCTTGAATTCCTTCATCATTATAAATACCTTGATTAGATCATCCCTCAACCTTCTAAACTCCAGGGAACAGAAATCCAATCTGTGTCATTTGATTAGGCACTTTACGACCTTGCTGACTCAACATCATGTTTAACAATTTCAGATTGATCATTTGGACAAGAGGTGCTGATAATGATTTTACTACTTATTTACACTGGAAACCTGATCTTGCACACGGCTAGGATATTCCAGTGCCATGGCAGTGAATGGAGCTTTGGCTGAGTACCAAATTCTCCATTCTCGCTGGCAGCAGTGGCAGAATTAATGAAATTGGAGAATCCTCCCATTTTCCCCCCATCACAGACTTTACCTTTTGTTCTTTGCTCGCTCCTCCTTTCCTGCCTCTGTACTTGCCTCAAATTGGTAATAAAACTCCAGTTCTAACAAAAGGTCAGTGCCCAGAAACAAAAGATCATTGCCCAGAAACATTCATTGTTTTTCTTACCTCAGATGCTGCTAGACTTGTTAGATCTTTCAAGCACTTTTTGTTATTGTTTTGAGTTTAAGCAACCTGGCCTCATAATTTAACCCTTTAAATCCCACGTACTCAACTCAAAAGAGGGTCCTGGCGTAAAGTAGACAGGGGAAAGGGCAATGTTAAACTGCCCTGTCTAACCAGCACTGTGATTGTGTTTTGGATGTGTCTTTACAATTTACTTCTGATTTGCAGAGTCAAGTGAGAAGATTAGCAAGAATAATTACAATACATGGAACAAACACAGAAAAGTGGCTTTTACGAGCTGCCATCTCAGAAAACTAGTGCAGATTTTTTTAAAAACAAGTATTTATTTCAATTTCACACAAGGGGCTGAACACTCCAGAACTTCCAACCAGTCCCTTAAAGATTGTATAAAAACAGCATTAGGTACACAACAGAAATTAAGAAACTATCTTTATATTGATGTACAAAAGGAAGAGGTAATCTTCCTGTCTCACCTATTTTACGCAACAATAATTTTTTGTAATTAATACTCAGCAACTCATTGGTCACAAACTCAAGCTCTGAAAAAAAATCACTTCAATCTTGGTAGATCTTTAAAAAATAGAACATTAATTAAAAAGTTTATTTGACTGTTCTTCATTATAATCCACTTATATATTAAGCATTGGGCCTCAGAAAATGAAAATAAATCAGTCCTGTAGGTATTAGAACATGTTTGTATATTTCAAGGCACAGTGGATTTTAAGTAACCACAGAGTTAATTTGACATGAAACATCCCTTTTGAATATGTTAGAAAACTGCGAGCAATAGAATAAAGGCACTTCTTTTCTAGATATAAAAAGTATGTCCCCTCTTTCCTCTGAAGGCAGTGCTGAGTCCTGGGATCCAGCTGCCCTTCAGTATTTCACTCAAGCAGATATTCTCCTTTTGAGAGTCCAGGCCGCATGAATGTGCTATTCACCATGGGTAAGTGATCAAAGCTGAGCTCAGTTGTGTCCACACCAGACATCCACACTCTCTCACACACTTTCCAGTAGGAGGCAGTAAGTAGGAATGGGAAGCCTGGCTGACTTCTTCCTGTGCCTACTCATTGTCAATACCCACATGAAAAGAAAGGGACACTTGAATGAGATTTTGAGAGCAAGCTCCTCCTGAGCAACAGTTTGCATTTCAGGAGAGGACAGGAGAAATTTGGCTGTCTCATCAGTTTGGTGGATTAAGGCATCTTTTATTGATGCACTATATCATGCAGACCACAAGAGACAAACTTGATTCCTGGACCATACTGAATTTGCTGATCTCAGCAATGGCAGCAGCATTGGTCTAGAGAATGGATAAGGAAACATTCAGGTTTCTCGCTGCTTACTGCTATTCAGTGACCCCCGCCCCCACCATTGCCTTTTGATATATGCACAAGACAGACAGTCTAGGTGAGGATAGGATTAGGAGAATGTGTGATTGTAGAATATTCCACCAATAATCACCCCCATGAAGAATGGTCATTTGTGTGTGATTGTACACCACAGGCTGAATATGAAAGGGAAAATGTGTATAAAATTTGATAATGTAAGACACCTAGATAAGTACTAAATTTAAATTGCAACTAATCAGACCAGACCAGTGAATTTTGTAGTAGTTTTTCCCCGTCAGGTCACACCCAAAAACATTTGACACTAATTGGCTTGTATACTTGTCACTGCTGCTTCATTTGTGAAGGCAAGAAAAGAACATGCGGTATGGAACATTCATGGAAATCTACAAATATCCATAACAGCTCCTTAGATCTGTGCCTTGGTGATCTTTAGTCTCCATCAAGGTTCCTTGTTCAAACCACTGATCACACATCACTATCTTCAAGTATCCTGGCTCTGCATTTATATACATATAAAAATTTAAGATTTCACTCACTACAGTTCATGATAATCACATAATGGTAGAGGATGTTTGGTTGGGGGATGGGGGAGTGAGTGAAGCCTTTCCACAATAGTTAATAGTTGCTCAGGAACACACACTCAGATAGATGATAAATTTGAAAAGCAAATAAGATTTCTTACTACCTATCATGAAACAAATATAGAATTTAACAGGAACTATAGAATCACACCCATCACAAACATGCACAAACCTATTAAAAATTTGAGATCAAATTAAGCTTTGAACATCCAGATTTCAGACTTCTAGCCACACAGTGATACACCATGCAGTGCTATCTAAACAACTTTTATTTTGGAGCCACTCAGACTAATTTTTCGATTCAATAGTGAAGCCCCAAAATTCTTACCAAATCTGGCATCGAGGCCAATTTCTTCTACTGGATTCTATAGGCTCACATCTTCATTCACTTTTAGTGTCTTTGATTTTGGAATCACGATTATGTTAATTGCGACATTCTTCTGAAATTTCCTTGAAAACACGACATAGTCCCACCTTTCAGTAGCATAACACGCAGCCAACAGAAAGGCCCAGACTGCTCAAGCGGGAATACAAACAGCCCTTTCCTGACTGATAATTTGAGCATAGCGGCAGGGTCAGGATAAAGGGGACTAGTCTTTTTCTATCCACCCCACCCCAGAAAATCATTTTTAACATGTTATATTCCCTTTCCAGTTTATAAAATTACCCCTGATAGTCCTCTCACCCATTTCCCAAACTCCCTATACGGGCTCTGCCTTAGATGAATGACAATCAAAGATTAATGAAAAAAATACACTTCTGATCCACCACTTAAAACGTAATAAACAATTTCAAAGATAATTACTGAAAAATTACATAGGTGCCCAATTTCTAAGTACTAATCTCTGATCACAATCCTTTAACTGCCTTAAACATGAAAACCAAACTGTTGTACTTTAGTGCTGAGGCAAATGAACCAGCCAGTCAGTAGCTTCACTTACTGGGTTATGCAGAATTTTGATTCAGTTTGAGCCTCACAATCTTCATCTATCCTATGCGAGAGCTAACCTTGTGAAGAGGGAGGTAATTATATTTTCATTCTGCCCACTTGATTGTGCTGTCAGAATCAGTGATCCCTTTTCTGCTACAATAATGGCATCATAATAACGCTGGGAAGATAGTGGTATTATCACTGGACTATTAATCCAGAGACCCAGGGTAATGCTCTGGGGACCCAGGTTTGAATCACACCACAGCAGCTGGTGAAATTTGAATTCAATTTAAAAAAATCTGGAATTGAAAGTCCAATTGACTAATGTCCTTTAGGGACCATCTTGGCCTGGCCTACATGTGACTCCAGCAATGTCGTTGATTCTGCAAGTCACTCAATTTAAGGTGCAGTTAGGAATGGGCAATAAATGCTGGCCCAGCCAGCCCACATTCCACGAATGAATAAAAAAATTAACAGAGTGACTAGTAGCGGTTCTTCAGCTGAATAATGAACAGTGTACCATTGGAATCTGTGGTTCAATGATGTCCTGTTTTGCTTGATTAGCCTCCTTGACAAAGTCCCCTTTTGATCAATTCAAAAGCTGTATGTTCTGCAAGCAACAGCATCTTGAGCAGGCGAATATCAAGGATCGGGGCACTTCCACTAGATATACGAGGATTGGCCTTCTATGTTTTGTTATGAATCAACAGCACAGAAGCATTTCGACTGAATGGGCAAGGCATTGAAGCATCCCTTCCCTCCTTCACACTGTACATCAATGGCAGAAAATAGCAGTGCTCCATTCACTTACTAAAGGGGCTGGTTTTTCTCCATGCTCTATAAAAAGCATGCAACAAGGTGCAAGAAGACCGTTCATTCATGTGTTTGGCGGGTATCTAGTTTACTCATAACTCTCACATCCCCTGATGAAAACACAGCAACATTATTCCTGGACATTCACTGGTGTACATGAGAGAAAGGGAGAAAACAGACTGGATTCAAACTGGATGGCATTATACACAAGGGACATCAGTAATAAAGCAGTCTATATCTCTCTAGTTGGAGTGTAAACTATTTTGATTCAGAGATCTGGGATCTCCCGTTCTCCTTCTTCCTCCTCCCCATCTCGCCACCCCACATTCCAAAGTTCAGAAATCAACTATTTTTGCTTGTTGGGTTGTTAGATGTCTAAATAGGATCCTGAAGTTGGTCCTCTATGTCCTCTTTATTTCTGACTTTGCTGGAAGACTGCTATGCCAGTAGTCTGGATTATCAAAGGCATGAATGTCACCCTCAGTAACAAACACAGTACTGTCATCCAGGTATTCAGGGTTCTGCACAACGTTGACACAGCCATTGAGGTAGGCCCGTTTGTTCATGTACTCATACTCTTGGTGATCACTTGGTTTTGAGTCAGATTTCCTTTGTCTCTCGAGTGACTGGGTATCATTCAAGGGATCAACTTCATTGGGAGGCTTCAGCTTTTCTGTAGGCACAAAATAAATATTTGTGAATCAGCAGAAAAATGACAGCGGCTGAGAGATTTTTTTCCCCTGCTTCACTACTATAAGGCCCTGGTTCATGCTGATGTTCAGTTCTTTGGACCATGACTACATAAGAACATAAGAAATAGGAGCAGGAGTAGGCCAACTAGCCCTTCGAGCCTGCCCCGCCATTCAATAAGATCATGGCTGATCTGTCGCGGCTCAGTTCCACTTTCCCGCCCTCTCCCCATAACCCTTAATCCCCTCTCTTATCAAAAACCCATCAACCCGCGTCTTAAAAATATTTAGCGAGGCAGCCTCCACCACTTCAACGGGCAGAGAATTCCAGAGATTCACCACCCTTTGAGTGAAGAAGTTCCTCCTCAACTCCGTTCTAAACCGCCCCCCTTTTATCTTGAGGCTGTGCCCCCTAGTCCTACTGTCTTTTTTGAGCGGGAAGAGTCTCTCCACCTCTATCCTATCCATCCCATTCATCATCTTATACGTCTCAATGAGATCTCCCCTCATTCTTCTAAACTCTAACGAGTACAAGCCCAGTTTATTCAGCCTCTCCTCATTGCTCAACCTCCTCAACTCCGGTATCAGCCTAGTAAACCTCCTCTGCACTCCCTCCAAGGCCAAAATATCTTTGCGCAGGTGCGGCGCCCAAAACTGCACACAGTACTCCAGCTGCGGCCTCACCAATGCCCTATACAGCTGCAGCAAGACCTCCCTACTTTTATATTCAATCCCCCTCGCTATGAAGGCCAGCATCCCATTCGCCTTCCTGACCACCTGCTGCACCTGCAGGCTGGGTTTTTGCGACTCATGCACAAGGACCCCGAGGTCCCTCTGCACCGTCGCCTGCTGCAGTTTTTCGCCCCGTAAGTAATAGTCCTTCCTACCATTCTTCCTACCAAAGTGGACCACCTCACACTTGCCAACATTAAATTCCATTTGCCATTTCCTGGCCCATTCGCCCAGCCTATCTAGATCCTTCTGCAGACTCTCCACACCCTCCGCACAATTTGCCGTTCCCCCAATCTTGGTGTCATCAGCAAATTTCAACACCCTACACTCGGTTCCCTCCTCCAGATCATCTATATAAATGGTAAAAAGCTGAGGCCCCAGCACCGACCCCTGGGGCACTCCACTAGTCACCATCCGCCAATCCGAATAGCACCCGTTGACCCCCACTCTCTGCCTCCTATTTGACAACCAATCCTCTATCCACGCTAACACCCTACCCCCAACTCCATGTCCCTCGACCTTCTGCAATAACCTCTTGTGAGGTACTTTGTCAAACGCCTTCTGAAAATCTAGAAAGACCACATCCACCGGCTCTCCTCTATCCACCGCCCTAGACACATCCTCATAGAACTCCAGTAAATTTGTCAGACACGACTTCCCTTTAATGAAACGAAAGTCATCATAACCAAGCATTATCGTGTCCTCATCTGATGCCCACATGCTAGTGTTTCCAGAAGTGATCACTCGATAGCACTGAAGAGTGAAAGTCCTGTCTGATTTCAGTTCCCACTTAGAAGCCCAAGGAAAAATCAGATAACTCAGAACAGGTCATGGACTGAAAGCAGAACTTTCCCTGGTTTTATACTTCAGCACTAAATCAGATATTGCATTTGGCGGGAGGGGGTGCAGTTACCATGCTGCAAGATTTCTATATTAAGTGGGAAAAGCAGAATCTGGATGTGCAGTCAAATGGCAGAACAAACTTGCACTGTATATACACCTCACATCTTCGAAGCAAATCCCCAACCCATGAATTACTTCTGAATTACAGCCACACTTGGTATCCAAGCAACTACCACAGTCAATTATGCATAGCACAATCCCACATTCAGGAAATTAGCTAAATGACCCATTAACCTGCTCCTGGCAGTGTTGCTCGAGGGAGGAATGTTGGCTAAGACATAAAGTAAACTCCCTGCCCATCCATCCAAATAGTGGGATTTTTAATGTCCACTGGAATAAGTAGGTGAGGCTCTGGTTTATCTCATCCTAAAGCTGCATATCCTGACAGTGCAGTGCTCCATCTGTGTTGAGCTACTGTCAGCATAGGTTTTGTGCTGAGGTCCTGGAGTGGCATTCAAACCCACAAACTTCTGGCTGGGGTGGGAAATCTAGCACTGATCCCGATTGATGCAGAAATTACACCAAATTCAAGAGGCAGTTTAGTTCCTCTTTTCATACAGCAAGTCTTATTATTTGCAGTTTTCTTGAAAAACCCCACTCTTTTGTGGTCAAAATAGTCCTCAATGACTTACCAACTGTAGAGCTCCTTTGCTCTGGCATCACATAGCCATTAATGTCCACCTCTGCTTCATCAGATGGGGAAATCATCATGTTTGTGCCATTGGAGAAACGTGCACTGCTGTCCCTGGAGCGGTGGCCACGGAGCTGGAGCGTTCCATTCAAAGATATGTCTTCATATAGATCAAGTGAGGACGCTGTACCTCGGCCTTCCGAGGACTCCGAGATAGTTCGTGTCGTGGACTCATTCCGTATCCTTAGGGAGCGCTTTGACCCCAAATCTCCATTCTTCATCCCGGCCTAACAAATGAAAAGGTCACTTTGTTATATCTCACTGAATCTGGGAAAGTACATATCCTTCCTCATTATGGATTAAAGAACAACTTTATTGTAGGGATATCTACCTACTCCACGAGCCCCAAGTCTTTTCTCTATGTATTGGATTTTGTTGCTGCTCTCTCAAACTTTGATTTCAGCTAAACAGTGAATTTGATCCTGGTCAAAGAGATGTATTCACAGACCATTATAGGTCTTTTTCAAAAAAAGTGTAGTACACACCCCTGTTTTTCTTTTCAAAGTAATATGTTCACTCTCATACTCATATGTTCACTGTCATACAGTTCTCCTTGAACTATTGGACTATCTGCTTACACACCTCCACAATGTGAAACTCACTGAGACCCAAGGCATTATCGGTTGTATTCACTCTGGAGCTTAGAGTTATGCTTTAAGCACATTTTCAGGATCATTTTCTGTGTTTCTGTTGCAGAACTTCATATAAGGGCAACACATTTCAGGCAGTACGCCCAATTTATAGCCCAAAGAATTCCCTCATCGAACTAAATGGAGAATGATCTAGGTCACAAATCAATAGCACTGGTTCTCTATGAGCGAATGCTCAATATGCATTCTCATTTGATCTATACAAAGACATATCTTTGAATGGAACGCTCCAACTCCATGGCCACCGCTTAAGGGACAGTAGCCTGAAGTTCTACAGTGAGAGCACACACTCAAAAATGGCCTCTTTATTTTCAACACTGCTAATAGGAGGTCTCAGAACAATTTCTTGGGACAATGTGCAGGCAGTCTACTCTGCATCTACAGACTCCCTCCCTCCATCACCTGTACACTAGAGTAGCCTGGTTACCCACATAAGACATAAGATATTGGAACAGAATTAGGCCATTCGGCCCATCAAGTCTGCTCCACCATTCAATCATGGTTGATAGGTTTCTCCACCCCATTCTCCTGCCTTTTCCGTATAATCTTTGATTCCCTCACCAATCAAGAATTGGTAAAATGCGAGGCTAGGATTCTGCTAATCGGGAAAGGTGGGGCAGGTTCAATCAAATAAACGTGGGTGCAAGTCCCAAGAGGCAATGGTCTGACATTATTGATTCAAGCGAATAATTTTTTCTGGCATTGCATGTTTTTCACCTGTCTTGCTGCCACCACAAGAAAAAGCATTTGTTCAAAAGATATTAGATGACTGCTCAGTGCTTGCTACTGATGCTAGTTAACAATAACAACTATACTAAATATTCAAATTATTATGGCTCTAAAGATAATCCAGGTATGTCCATTAAAATAATAACATTAAGAATATTCCACAAGATCTTAATTATTTTTAATAATGTTATATTTGATGGTTTTCTTGTATGAACAGGAAATTATAGTTTGTTGGAAACTACAAATAAACCTCACTGTGGACCTACCTGTCGAGAACCGTCTGGACCAATCCCATTCATTGGCATATACCCTGCTGGCAAACTGTTGCTCTGCAAAAAGAAATGGAAGAAAAAAATGAAGTGGTATTTGTTAACAAGCGCAATCAATAGTGAACCAACTTGGGCCTTGGAATATCAGCATACAAATTCCAAATTGCTTTGAAATTTCTCCCTGTTATTTGGCAGAGGAAATTTGCAAGGAAAGGTATTTCAGACCTACATGTTAAGGATTAAACATGACTCACCCAAGGTATAATTTTAGGGGACTAGGGTCAAATCTAATTCAGTTTTGGAAGAGCCAACCATCTATTAGTACTAAAGGCACCAATTCTTTCTATGGTACAGGTCCACTGGTGTAGGGCAGTCTTCTCAAGTAGCCAGTTCTTCACATACTGGCTGAGATTGATAGTAGGCTATTAGGCCACAGAGGAAGGAAAATCCAGCAAAACTGAACCTAATGTTGCTTAATATTCTCACACACATACTGATCATTGCTGATGACACCAAGATTGGGGGAAAGGCAAATTGTGCGGAGGGTGTGGAGAGTCTGCAGAAGGATCTAGATAGGCTGGGCGAATGGGCCAGGAAATGGCAAATGGAATTTAATGTTGGCAAGTGTGAGGTGGTCCACTTTGGTAGGAAGAATGGTAGGAAGGACTATTACTTACGTGACGAAAAACTGCAGCAGGCGACGGTGCAGAGGGACCTCGGGGTCCTTGTGCATGAGTCGCAAAAACCCAGCCTGCAGGTGCAGCAGGTGGTCAGGAAGGCGAATGGGATGCTGGCCTTCATAGCGAGGGGGATTGAATATAAAAGTAGGGAGGTCTTGCTGCAGCTGTATAGGGCATTGGTGAGGCCGCAGCTGGAGTACTGTGTGCAGTTTTGGGCGCCGCACCTGCGCAAGGATATTTTGGCCTTGGAGGGAGTGCAGAGGAGGTTTACTAGGCTGATACCGGAGTTGAGGGGGTTGAGCTATGAGGAGAGGCTGAATAAACTAGGCTTGTACTCGTTAGAGTTTAGAAGAATGAGGGGAGATCTCATTGAGACGTATAAGATGATGAATGGGATGGATAGGATAGAGGTGGAAAGACTCTTCCCGCTCAAAAAAGACAGTAGGACTAGGGGGCACAGCCTCAAGATAAAGGGGGGGCGGTTCAGAACGGAGTTGAGGAGGAACTTCTTCACTCAAAGGGTGGTGAATCTCTGGAATTCTCTGCCCGTTGAAGTGGTGGAGGCTGCTCGCTAAATATTTTTAAGAAGCGGGTTGATGGGTTTTTGATAAGAGAGGGGATTAAGGGTTATGGGGAGAGGGCGGGAAAGTGGAACTGAGCCACGACAGATCAGCCATGATCTTATTGAATGGCGGGGCAGGCTCGAAGGGCCAGATGGCCTACTCCTGCTCCTATTTCTTATGTTCTTATGTTCTTATGATCAGCAGGGGCCATTGGGCTGTGATCAGGAGCAGACATTATTCTCTCCCTAGGCCAGGGGCCCTACCCCAGCTAAGATCATCCAACTGGTGTGTCAATTCTAGGATTTTGCTAGTCTATCCGGTAGCTCAGTTATCTACTGAACCATCCAAGAATCTGCTGTTTCTTATCACCATACTGAAATGTGACCAATGGCATCAGACTTCGAACTCTGTACATTGTAACACTGATGCAAAAGATCAACAGAGGGTGACTGATCCTCAGATTTGCTTTAGCTGCCTTTACTTGCTGCTCATTTTGTTCTGACTCTGGGGAACAAATGTTCAAGAGCTGGGTCTCTGTGCTTACACCATTAAATCTGGCCGCTCAATCTCAGTGGCAGCTATACGCTCGACTCTCAGTGGCTCTTTGACACCATTAAAATCAGAGAGAGAATCAGTGTCAGGAGCCAGCTGATGGAAGCCGCTTTTCCAGAATCAAAATGAAAACACCAGCATGGAATGGCTTCTTCTTCCTTGTAGGGAGTTCTCTCCACTCTTTCCATACTTCCTTTCTGTTGCAGTCAACTGTCAGGAAGAGCATTTGATTCCTTGTGTTCCACTTACTGGCTTGTCTATGAACCAAGACAAACCCCTCTCATATGAGATAGTCTGAGTGATGGGCATAGATTTAAATCACAGGAAACACACAATAGTTTAAGCTGCCTTGAGGCATCAACATTTAGGGCAGGTTAAAGAAGATGACCAATTGTCCAAAATAATTGCTGTCATCACAAATTCCTTGGTTTTTATCATCTTGTTTCATACCCTGCTGGATTCAATCCTCGATCTGAATCCTGATGTTGGGCCATCCACCATGGTTGCCATCAAATCCTCATCAAGGTCATCATAATCCATTAGGTCCTCCTCGTACTCGCGCAGAGTCCTATGTTCACCAGCATGTGTGTTGTTGGCCCGGTCATCACCCTGAGGAAAGATACAGAAAGGTTCAAGAAACAGCTGGTGGGTTAGGAGGGGCACAGAGTTCCACTGTTACATCATCAGAATACACACAACAATAGGAGGCAGTCCATCCCTAACTAACTCCTCCAGCCTGCACAAAGGTAGATTGGGAATTCAGAATGGAAATAGGAAAACTTGTAAAAACATTCCATCTTACCTGTCAAATTTAAAATACAGAAGGAACCAAAGCAATCTGTAACACTTGTGGCATGTAATGTTATTCTCATAAAGGCTCAAAATAGCTCAGTTAGTGTGTCTTTAGTTACTGTCTGTGCATCACATGTTTGTAAGACATTAGAATTTATTTAGGACCTTAACCATAAAAGCAGCATTGTTGCGGTTTGTTGCTGCCTGAATTCTAACATAGTTAAATTAAGTGGCAAATCTATGTAAACTAGCACTGTACTCGAGAGTTGCAATCTCCTCCTGTTCTATAACTGCCTCTAAGCTTTCTAGTCTTGTAACACTAGCCCCTTGTCTTGAGCATCCCCCATTCCTATTCACTCCACCATTGGTGACCATGCATTCCACTGATTGGGTCCTTTGCTCTAAAATTCCTTACACAAACTTCTTCACCTCCTTTAAGACCCTCATTAAAATCCATCTCTATGGTTGCCTGTCCTAATATCTCCTTTCTTGACTCAGGCTTTTTTCTTGTCAATATTTTTGACTGCATGAAAGCGCATTTTCTACACTGAAGGCACCCTATAAGCATTGGAAACACCAAAGTCATTGCCTTTGGTTCCCATCACATATTTTGTATCCTAGCAGTGACTTTTCACAGCAGCTATTTGCAGCTGAACTAGACTGTATTGTAAGCTCTATGGAATTCAAAGAAATTATTCTGTTTTCAGAGCTCCTTAAATACAACATTAGAGGTAGCTGACAAAACGTTGGAGAACTTCTTCCAATATTTTCAAGCGACTGGATGAGAACAAACCTCAATGACTAGGTATCTGGCCGGATCGCGAGCCATGCGGGAAAATTCTGCACCAAGCTCTTTGAACGTTGGTCGACTGTCCTCATCAATCATCCAGCCTGATTTAAAAACAAAGAAAATCACATTTGTTGCACCTTATATGTTTACTGAGGAGGAAAGCTGAGAGAGGAACAGGTACTGGAAAAATAAATAATAAGAGTGCAGGAAAAACTCAGCAGGTGTGGCAGCATCTGTAGGGAGAAGAACAGAGTTAATGTTTCAAGTTCGTATGGCTTCTTCAGAACTAAAAAAAATAAATTCTCACTTGTAATGAAGGGATAGGCTGAAGTGTAGATGTCTGAAACACTAGAATCCAAGGAGAAAGGGAAAAAAAGCAGGACAAATAACAATCAAAAGCAGTGTTTTAGTGAGGCAGCATGGAATTTCATTAGACTGAAATGCCTGTCATAATTCATGTCAAGTTTTCTATCACATGTTAATGTGTGAATGGATGGACCATGATCCGCTTCATAATGGACTCATCTGGCATCCTGTCTCAGCTTGTGTGGAGAATAACCGCTTAGATAATATGCTAGAGAGCTTTTGCTGTCTTTGTAACTGCAAACACACACAAAACACACCTCATGGTAAACCTTTTCAACTCTCTGTCATTACAACCCACATAGAATACAACAGCTCATCCTGAAGCCTATGTCCTAAGCTGTTCAACATTTCATTTCTTGATTTTGTTGTTGCTGTTTAAACGTGAATGTTATTTTAACTGGATAAGGTTAGCTGAGTAAACTTATTATTCATTTTAAGATTCAACTCTAATAATATATTCTTTGCAATCCAAATCTACATTGTATCAGAGCACAGAATCAATCTCTTTTGGTAAGCAACTAGTAACTTCGGCAGACTTTAGTAAGTAGTGGGGGCTGGACAGAGTAGATAGGGAGAAACCGTTCCCACTCACAAAAGGATCAAGAATAAGAGGGCACAGATTTAAAGTGATTTTCAAAAAAAGCAAATGCGATGTGAGAAAAAACATGTTCACATTGTGGTTGGGGTCTGTAATGCATTGCCCAGAAGTGTGGCAGAGGCAGGTCCAATCAAGGCATTCAAGAAAACATTAGGTGATCACATGAATAGAAACAAAGCTCAGGGTTAAGGGGAAAAAAGCAGGAGAATGATACTAAGTCATAATGCCCAACTGGAGAGCTGGTGCAGGCATGATGGTCTGAATAGCCTCCTTCTGTGCCATAACAATTCTGAGATTGTGTTATAACATAGACAACTTCCGTAAGAATGTGTCCATAAATTTTATTCTTTCCACTCCATACTAATATAATTTCTAAATAATAATTCCAACTCTGTTTGTTACTCTGCTTGTAACTTAGTTGTTTGTGAGATCAGATCTTGTTGACTTGCCTCCCTTGCTTTTTGTGTGTGTGAAAATACTTAAGTCCAGATCTTATACTTTTTCGCTACCTATTTTGAACCAATTTGGATGGAGGATAGCAAAAAAAAAACCTGACAGGGAGATTTTGCGCAGAATCTACCACTACTTCTAATATTTTCCAAGGGCTGATGTTAAAAATATCTATCTGTATTTGGATGTGTGTGTGAAAACAATTGGTTTGTAGAAATAAGCCATCTTGACATAACTCCTTATGGGTAAACCTTGGCACATCAGGAATAATGTTATCAGGTTCCTGGCATCCAGTGCCGCTAAAGACAACAGAGGGGGTGTGAAGATTTAAATTAAATAGAGTAATTGGATTACATGCCTCCTTTGAGCAATAAAACTGGAAGCTGATGAATAATTCGATTAAAATGACTACTTTCTGTAAAACGATCTGTTCCAGCTTTTTTTTTACTTTGGAACATCTTGTATCGTATTGCAAAAAGAGTATCAGAATATTTAATTGCACCTCATTAACTGACTGGAGATCAGTGGGAATTGAACTGACTAGATGCCAATGTGCCATACAAGGGTTGTCACTTATTTGCATTCAACTGTTTGGTGCGCACACCCTGGCAATTAAATAGAAAATTCTAGAATCGGTCCTCCCAAGTTGCTTTCAAAGTTATTTTAAAATCACATACTTACATTTTACCATGACCATATAGACATCAACGGTACAGATCTGAGGCTGCGGCAGGCGTTCACCTTTTTCCAAGAGGCCAGGGATTTCACGAACAGCAATTCCCTCATATGGTTTATTACCAAACGTCATCAGTTCCCAAACAGTGACGCCTGTGGAGAGCACACAATATTTCAAAGCTGGGAACCCAGTGCTAGAAATCAGTAAAAGGAATCTGATAAACTTTGGTTACCTTCTAGTTATTGTACAAGTGTAGGCAAATGGAGCTGAATGTCACTTCCAGAGTAATGTGCACAAATTTGGACGTACAAGCTTAGAAATTGCTGTTGATGCAAATTAAAGATTAACTTTAGGCTTTTGAGGGTTGCTTTTACATGGGTTTTCCTAATTTTAGTATTTTCCTAATTTTAATGCTTGCAACAATGGGTCAGAAGAAACAAGAATCCTCATAACAGGCTGAGAGCTCCAATTAGAAGCCATCCAAATAGCTGAAATTGCACTGCAGAGGCTAGGGCAGCTGTTACTGGAGCAATAAAGCTAAGGAATTGAGGACCACGAAAAGCCACCTTTACCAAACAGGTGCTGGAGACAAGGAACGGAGACATTGTTTGGAACTGATGGCATTCCCTTTCCCTGATACCACAGACATGGAGGAAGGTGGGAGAAAGTGTGAATGCAGCAGCAGCTGGGGCCCACAGGAGCTGGAAAGAGACCAGTAAAAAAGATGTCAGAGCCCAAGAAATGTATTACAGTAAGCCACCTTGAACTGGCCTGGAAGATGAGAAGCAGTTGAATTAGGTTGTTTTGGTACTATCCAACCATCAAAAAAGCAGGGCAAGAAATTCTCCATCTGAATGGGAACAGTTGTCACTTACATTACACTCTCAATCAGGAATTGTATAAGAAATCTGTGTGCACAGCAACAATTTTTAATGGTGTTTCACATATCCTCAATTGCCCCGAAGCTGCACCAATACACCTTTGCATACTTTTCATAGCCATGTAGTATCACTATCCCTAGTACTGATCTGCTTGCAGGGCAGGATAGTTTTTGTTATGGATAGGAGAGACAGTTCAAACTACACCAATTTCCTCTTTCCACCTGTCCATAAGGAGATGCTGTTTGAATTAGTTTTTAAAAGATTAAGCGGTGGCATGTTTTTCCAACTCCTCTGGTTTTGGGATCCAATTTTACTATTGATCTGCAGTAAATTCGAGTTAGGATTAACTCAGGTTTGTTTATTTTACACATTCAAAACCCGTGGAAGGAGGGTCCACAACATCTCCCTCTGCACATTCAGACAGTAAAGGGAAGGATTGAGAAAAGGATGTTTACACAACAAGGACTACAGGAATATGAATATCAGCTCATGTGAGCTCCAGGCTCCAAAGTCAGAGTGCAACGGGGAATTTGCTCATGTAAGCAGCCAAGTTCGGCTGACTGAAAACTGACATTGTAGGGTTCACTTTTTCATTGGAGCTGATGTCACAAGATGCAGTAGGCATGCATAGATTGAGTCAATTCTGTAGGCAGTGGTATGAAATCTTCCAGCAGAGTTAGGTTTGATGGGTTGGTTGTTCTGCCTGGAGCAGCCTGTTTCTTTGTCTCTTAAAACAGTAGACTGGCTGTGAAAACCAAAGATGTAATATTAAGCTTCCCAGAAGGCCAAAGGCTCAGGTCATATGGCTTTCCTTCTCCACAATGACCTCAAAAGGAATGTTTATCCAGTGTCTGGAATTGGCTTTGGTTTCAGGTCTAATGATGTCTCAATCATTAGTTGTTGAAAGAGGAGTCATTTATGTTGATGGTCTGACATTTGGGAAGCCACTGTCTCAGCAGACCCACCTACTCCACTAGCAAGGTTGGCTTACAAAATGAAAATAACATCTGTGTCATTCTCTTTGCAATCAGTCTGAACATTCTCAGGTGTCATGCTAGTCCGTCAATAGCTGTCTAGGTGTATTGATGTGTGACATTCCAGAAACTAAGAAAATAATTATTTTGTCCTTGAAATTCCTGGGGTTAGCTCCCAGACAGAGGGTCAACCCTATGATCAGGTGACTTGTAGCAGCCATCTGAATTTTCTTTGTTCAGCAGAAAAAGTCCAGTTTAGAAATAAAAATAGTAATAAGGGTAACATTTTAAAATATATAGTGGCGGGTTTCCTTCTATATCATAAGAATCCAGCACTGTTAATCGGAGAGAACACATCTGTACATGTGCTGGTTCCAAGCAACTTAAGCAGTTGATTGTTTTTGAGGAGGCCCCTGGAATCAACTGGCTGGTTGGGGACATCGAGGGAGTGGGGAATAAAGAAGACAGGTTTGATTCATCTGTTCATAGCCAGCACCATAATACTCATGTCCTGCAATGCCCTACTGAGTGACTGTCATATGGACAAACACTCGACTGCAGTAGCATCTTACTGCAATGGAAGATGCACTGCAGGAATTCACCAAGGCTCCTTGGTTAGGCAACAACTTCCAAACCTACGACTGCTACCATCTAGAAGGACAAGGGCAGCAGGTATATGGGAACACCACCACTTGCAAGCCTCAAAGCCACACACCATTCTGACTTGGAAATATATTACCATTCTTTCACTCTCGCTGGGTCAAATCCTGGAACTCCCTTCCCAACAGCACTGTGGGTTCAGTTCATGAAGGCAACTCACCACCACCTTCTCAAGGGTAATGAGGGATAGGCAATGGATGTTGACCTAGACAGTGATATCCACATTCCTTGAACAAAAAAAAATTATGCTTAAAGGTGATTATTGCAGGCTGTGTGGTGACATTTTTGTTCACTTGTGTATATTCCTGAAACTGGGAGATATGATAGCCATAGCCGGTATACCTGAGCAAACTGGCACTTCACAAAACACTATGTTATCAGCAAACATCTCTGGCAAGCAGAAGGATAGCTGCACAGACCCCAGAGGATGTAGGAGCAAGGTTCAATCCGGGGCCACATCCAACTATGAAGCACAACGGACAGTGCACGTGCCAGAAAACAGGCTGGATAAATCAGCCACAACAGCAGCAGCCTTGGCAGAATCTGATACAGGGCCCTAATGGTATACAGCACAAGGAGCTCTCAGGACAAAGGCTGCCAGTATAAACAATCAGCATGCTTACTCCTTTCACAAGGAACTGCTTAGGAGGAGTAGGTTCAGTCAGAAACAAAGTGCAAGCACTGTGGTAAATCACATTCGCACATCACACACTGGTCAAATAAATGCACAACAATGGATTTGAACATTGTGCTTACATATTTATTTGTCATGTGTTTTGAATGGTGACAAAAGTCCAGCAAAAGATGGAAGTAGATGTTATCTGACGAACTGTACAGGCAATGTTAAAGGTGGTGGTTTAGACACGATTATTTTGCAAATGTAGATTTGAGAAATAACACACATAGACTCCATCTTGAATTAGTGCCAGAAGCACTAGCTTTACATGCTGCATTGATGGGTTGGCATCAAATTAATTATTACTTGCATTCTCCTGCTCTTGCTCTGCCATATTATTTTTCAATCTGCATAGCAAGCTCTTTTTACAGGGTGAAGTAAAGGAGCATCTTACCAGACAACACTTGGTTAGAAAAAATCCAAATGGGAGAGGATAGTGGAAGCCACAGATCTGTCCAAGTCTCTGAAGCCTTGCTTTAAGATCCAGTGATTTTTCTGATTGTGGCACAAGAAATTTTATACCAACGTACTGCTTTTGTATATTTTTGGTGCAATGCTGCCCCCCAGGAGCTCTCTCTTTCTCTCTCCCCTTCAAGTAAAGTTTCATGGGTGATTGCAATAAAATGAAGGAATCAGGACAACATCTCGGGAAGCAGGCATTGATCTGCATGACTATGTTGGTGGTCAGGTACAAGTCACATGTTATGAAGTGATGGGATTTCCTTTTTCTTAAAGAGCACAGTATTGTGCAGAGGGGGCCTGAATGATAACACTGGTAGAACTGATGTGGAGTTGCCAAATAAACCTGTTGGCCTTTAACCTGGTGTTGTGAGACTTCTTACTCTGGGAAAGCCAGCAGTATGCAGGGTCATCAGAATGAGAATAGCCCATCGCATTGCTGCTGTGATAAAGTTGCTGGGACCTGCTAAATAATGTATCCATGACCTCTTGTCACAGTATTGAGGAAGCAGATGGCAAGTGCTAAACAACACTCACTAAATTACTGATTAGTGATGCTCCAATATCATAGTGTTTGATTTAAAGCCAACAGCAATTTCCAGCTTATATTTCCCTCTTCACCCACATATCTTGTCCAATTTAGGTTGTCAACCTATTCCTGGCCATTTGCCCGTACTCGTCTACTATCAGATCCCACAAGTGTGCTCCAGATAACTGGACCTTCAGTTTTTCTTCTGTATTTCTCCACGGGATGCACCTGGTTTCTACTTTAAGCCTTCCCTGAACACTGGTATCAGGAAGAAATCATTTGAGAATCTCAACGGTAAGCATAAAGGCACATTTAAACTGGATGTGTCAACCATGTATGACTGGCATCTGGTGATATTTTCCAACAGCTAGGTTATCTGATAACTAATTACACTACCTGACGCTGCACATTGAGGAATTCAGCCAAGAATGCTCCCCCTCACTGAGATGGAATTGAAGTTAAAAAAAATTGAAGTCACGTTTCTCAGTCAGTGGAGATTCAGTTCTCTGAGAAAAGACTCATTCACAGAAATATAGAAAATCTCAAGTCTGAAAAAGACCATAGGTCCACCTAGTCTGCCATCCTGCAGAAATAGCAGGTGTAATCAACATCTTTTACTTTAGATACTTGTCCAATTTGACCTTTCAGCCATCTAAGTTCTTGCTCTTCGTATGCTACTCCAAAAACAAATGTTTTATGCTCTGCCTGAATGTACACTTTCCCATTTTCTACCTGTATCTCTTGTTTTTAGTACACCACATATCACAACAGCACAACACATATCCCAGACTAAACCTGTATATCTATGAGTCTTACTATATTTGAAGACTTCAAACTCATCCCCTTTCAGTCTTCACCTCTCCAAAAATACTACGGGTTCAGCAAGTCTATTTTCAAATGTCTTGTTTTTTAGTCTTAATCATTCTAGTAGTTCTCTTTGTCACCTTCCCCAGCTTGGCTACATCATTCCTGCAGCAAGGCTTCTAGAACGACATATAATACTTCAGGTGTAGCCTGACCAACACTCACATAATGTCAGCTACACGTCATTCGCCCTGTTATGCAAACAGCATGCCATTAGCTTTCTTGACTCTGGCCTGATATCTTGAGGGATTTACCCTGGATGACTTCCAGATTCCTTTCCTGTTTTCCCATAATTCCTATCTTCCCTCTACTTACTTTATATCTCGAAACACATGACTTTACACATCTATATTAAACTGGCCCACCCCTGCAAACAATCCCAGTCCCTTTGTGAGCTCCCTCTTCCACCATATTAACCACTCCTACTATTCTGCTGTCATCCACAAACTGAAATGAAGCTACCAAAACGTTCTGAAGTGTTTGAAAACACAAAGTACCGATCCCAATCCTGCAGGACCTCAACTGTCACACCTCTTCAGATACAAAACTTGCTATTTATACACACACCCTTTGTCCCGTATGTACCAGCCATGGTTTGATCTCAACTCGTTTTCCATGAAACACTTTATCATAGCCTTTACTAATGCCCAGCTACACCACATTTTCACTGTAGCCATTGTTTACAACCTGAGCTACTATATCAAGAATTCTAATAAATTCTTTAGGACTTCATTGCTGTTCCTAGAATCTAAATTCCCTCTGACAATAGGACAAAAAAACACTTGACCCAAAAACCACCACCAGACTCTTGTTTTACTACAGTAGTTAAGATGCATTTGGAATCAAAAGTAGAAGTTGTTGAAAGTGCTTGGTTTAAAACTGCAGCACTGTAGCTTTTAAGTATAAAATAATGCTTCCATAAGTATATGACTCACCATAACTCCACACATCACTTTGATGGGTATATCTTCTAAAGTGGATGCTCTCTAGTGCCATCCATTTAATGGGCATCTACAGCAGGCAACAGACAGACAGACTCAAGAACAAAGCACAAAAGCTTGGGCAATTTCAAAAAAACATTAGGGCAAATTTATGATCCCCGGTGCAGAGATTCATGCGCCTGGAACACCTACAGGAATTTGGGTGGATACTTGATTCTCGTTCCTCCATGATTTTACTGCCCAACAAAATAAATTGGCAGAAAATCATGGACGTCATGAATCAAGTGCAAACCAAATTCCTACTGTGCACTCCCAGCACTTGAAGCTCCTCCACTGAAGGAGCTTTTTTAAAAAATATATACAGGTCAAATCTATGAGTCTAATCACAAGCATGTCGCCTTTTTTTTGTACTAAGATAATGTCATATACAAGTGGGTTTGTTTAAAAAAAAAACACAATGACAAATACCAAACTTTTGATCCTCGCAATGGATCTTTCAATGCCATAAAAATATTGAAAAGTTTCCAATCTTTGGATGGTCAGATCAAGGGTGTTGCTCCTGATCTCACTGATTGTCAAGTGAACCAGCTCACACAAGCCTTTTCGACTGCTCTGACATCCTGCATTGGAACAGTCTCTGTCCAAACCAAAGGAGCTAGTCAATTTTGGTGATTAAAGATAGGTGCAGATCTGGTTCAGTGATCTGTTAAACATATATTTTGCGCTTCTGTTGTTCTGATCAGATTTGTGCACCAGCTACCTGCCTTTACATTCTTAACACCAGTCCCCTTAACCTGACGACAGTGTGTGAGTCTATGATTCTGCCAGTGGAATAAAGGAGCCAGTTTCAACAATATAAAGTATATGTTACTGTAAATCAGCAATTTTTCACTGTCAAGTTGTTATATATAAATGGAGTGCCATTTCAATGTTAAACCCCTTGACCACATGTACTCTGAATGCCTCAGCATTTTGCGCAAAAGCATTGGCAACCCTAGATTGCACAAAAAAAATTCTTTCCCATTTTACAATTTTTTCCAGTGAGATTCCCTTTTAGATTAATGAAATGGGTTTGTGTAGAAATATGACTCATGACACACAGCACATAGATATGTAACGTCAATCAAACCATAGAACCATTAGGAAATGAGCACTGGAGACGTGTGGCACATTCTGAACAAAAAAGAAAGCTTTGCATTTATATAGCGCATTATCACATCTCAGATCTTCTCCAAAGTGCTTTATGTGCAATATAGTAATTTGAAATGCAGTTACTATTGCTTTGTACATAAATGGAGCAGCCAATTTGCGCACAGCAAGGTCCTACAAACAGCTATGAGATAAATGATGGTTAATCAGTTTTTGGTGGTATTAGTTGAGAGAGCATATTGGCCAGGACATCTGGGGAGCTGGCCTTCATTGAATACTGGCGTGGGATCTTCAGCATCCATGTGATCCAATGGAACAAGCTTGGTTTAACAGCTCAGTTTAAAGACAGTGAACAATTTGCTCTCTCATTACTATTTGCGCAACACCTGCTGTATAAAATGGCACAGAACTTCCAGAACAAGGCCGCCATGTCTCTTGTAGATGCTTTAAAAGTTTCTATATCTCTGCTGAAGTGCGAATAGCAAGATCAGACTTTGAAAGCGAGAGGACAACCCATTCATGCTTTCTGTTTGTAAGTGACAGAGACAGAGTATGTTCAAGACTGCGATCGATAGATTTTTCCATGGTCACCATGTACCTCACCCAAGTGTCTATTATTTATGAACTTTCTTTGTGGGTAGATTTGGATCTTTCTGAATGGATGAATTAAGGTGGGCTGAAGGGGCTTTCTCAAATGTAATTATCCTGGTGATATTGGGTGTCATTTGATGTGGATGGTGTGATAGGTATCCCAGTCCTTTCTTCACTAGGTGTAAACACACAGATACACTTTCAGCGGGAGTCATTAGGCAGCAGTTGGGAGCAAGAACTCTGGCTGATTATTCCCACCATAATTCAGAGCCCCTACCACCAACAACTGACTTAGCAGATGCTGGGGACCAAACCTAGGACATTCCTGGTCTGTTTGCCTCAGCTACTCACTCAATAAGCTCACAAGCCATTGGAGAGTTTTCACAATTACAAGGAGAAAGAGAATTTTCCTTCCAGATTTTGAAAGTAAATCTATGAAAACCTTTTCCCTGCACCATAATACGCAAACTCACTGGTATAGCAAGAACAACATTTGAACAAAAAGGAGCAATAAACCAAAAGCTTCTTATTTTCTACCTTGAAGTTAATTATGCAGCCATCAGCCTACTCACCTTCACTTCATCAAAGAAATATTTTTTCTCATCTAATGCCAGGAGGTTGGTAATACCAAAGTCTGTGATCTGGACGTGGCTGGGAGATTTTACCAGTACATTTCTAGCAGCCAGATTCCGATGGACCATCTTCTTCTCCTCCAGGTATCGCATACCCTGTGGTGATAATTTCAATTGGTTTAATAGGGACGTTAGCAGCTGGTGTGTAATCCAAGAGTCCATCATGAGCAAAGTTTGTCACCAGGGGCTCTTCAGCAATTAATTCTCAACCAGGGACACACAGAACCTATTCTGCTTCTCCCTTGCTAATCATGGGAGTCTCACGTAAACCAATAACTTGAAGTCTTGCTTACCTTAGCAATCTGAACACACCAGTTGAGAAGCAGCTGAGATTGGATGTTATCCTTGTTTTTGTGGAGATATTCGAGTAGAGAGCCAAGTGGCAGGAGCTGCGTGACCAACTTGAGTGGTGCCCCAGGGCAGATTCCAAGGAGCCGCAAGACATGGTGGTGTTCCAGACTGCCCACCATCAACATGTCCTATAAATAACACACCAATATAAAATATTAAACACCAACCAGCACACATACTAACATAAGCCTCTTTGCTCAAAATGCACACAAGTAATTAATGATGTTAGAAATACTGAGATCTATTTTCTCCAATAGCTGTCGATCTTCCACTCCCTTACTCAACTTGTAAGGCAGGGAATGAGAGAGACGCTGTCATATCTCTGTATGTGCCTAGACGTCAAATGTTGCTTGATAATGTTCCTCTATAATGCCTTGGGACGTTTTACTATGTTCAAGATGCTATATAAATGAAAGTAATTGTTGTTCAGCACTCCAGCTGTACATTCTAAATGGGTTCCCAATTGTTTTGTTTTAAATTTACTTTGGTTCCCCCTTTTTTCTGCAAATGTTCCCTCATTCTGTCAAAGGACTCTCTCTTTTCTGGAAATATAGTTCCACAAGTGTTAGGCAATCCATATGAGAGAAAATAAAATTAAATCCAATTTCTCCAATACTTTGTGAGGATATACTCTCCTATTGGTTCAGTGTGATACTGAGCCACTAAACACATTTATTTGGCTGGGATGAATTTACTGATATCAGCCCATTCTGCACTAGGGGTCGCAGTGGCACTTGGGCTAGAAAAGGGGAAGGGGGAATCAATCCGGGCTCTTTTCCCTGCTCATCATCCAGTGCTTTCGGCTTGGGCTCAGATGTGGTGCCCCCATGGTTGAATAGCCTGCCAATACTCATCTCGGTTTATACATGCCAAAAGATGACTTAAACGAGAAGTCAGAAGGCTGCTGGTCAGGAACCCAGTTGGGATTGTATGCAAATTCCCGTGTGAATTTTCACATAGATCTAGGGGAAGGGAGACTTACCTCGCTCATATTTCTTGGTGGCTCACAGCCACGCCCTTCCTGCAGGACCTTAATGGCCACGGGAATCTTCACGCTCTCGCCCTCGGGAATCCAGAGCCCCTGGGAGCAGAAACTTTATCAGACCATCAAGAATAAAGCAAAGATGCATTTCCATTAGCATCGTATGCGGCACAGCACCATGTGAACAGGCTAACATAGTCATTAGTTAAGTCAACCATCACTTCATCACTCAACTGATTCCACAAGATCTTTACCTGCAATTTCACATCCTGTTGCTGAAACTCTTTCCAGCCAAGAAATGGCCCTACATTTAAAATGAGCAACTTGATTCTATTCTGCATCATTTCTGTACTGACATCAATGCTTTGTATATCATTGAGAATACAAACATACAAATTAAGGGTAGGCCGCTCAGTCCCTCAAGAATCTAAAAGCCACTTGGAATAGAATCTGTTTTTGTGCAGGAAGTGAAAACAGCCCAGCACAACAAACAAGCTGTACACATTGATAACAACCCTTCCCAATTCTAGCACCATGCAGACAGATTAAGCAATACCAAAGCTCGATCTGAAGGGATTGATCATTTGTTTTGGTCTGTTTAACGTAAACTGCTCGGGCAAACTGGGCAGAAATCCATAAATCCCGAAGAATGAGCTTCCTGAAAAAGTAAGACTTCCACACGTGACAATTTCCTAATCTTGGTTGAGCAGAGACCAAAGGACATATTCATCTGTTTGCTAATGTTCATCAAGAAAGTGTGCTAACATGAGGATAACGTGGAGAAAATACCAAGTGGTTTCACAGGGGGCAAGAAAAAGATCGGGAAATTGGTCTTCCTTCTCCACTCCAATTTATCAATTATGGTAAATCATAAGGATTTTATCCTGGAGATGGTGGGGTCCCCTATTGGAATCAACAAGGGTTTTCCCACTTTATGCTAACAAGTACTTTCTTGATTGTGTTCTAATTGGAATGTAAAACTGTACATAATTGAAAACGTAAGGGGCCTTCAGCCATCAACCTCAAGATCTTCTCGCCCTTTTTCCACCATGTACTTAGAATTCAACTGGTTTAAGTATCACAGAATACTTTAGCACTACCTCAGAAAGATAGCCGTACGTTGAATCTGTAATTTTACATGTACTATTAGACTGAAAGTGTGGTGCTGTCCTGCTTCAACTCACCTTGTACACTGTTCCAAATACTCCAGACCCCAGCACCTTGACTTTCCGCAGTTCTGTCTCTTTCAGGATTCGTGTGTTTACCTGATTGGGTGAGTCAGCACTGGGATCAAGGGGATCGAGCATCTAATGAGAACAAACAAAATCACAAAGGCAAAGTGTCATCCTTCTGCCAATGGAAATGACTCCATGCAAGTCCATGAAATGAAAGGGGAGCTCTTTAAAAAATAAATTCCCCAAATGCTAATAAATTTTTAACAGTTCTTTCCTTTATGTCTCAGCCCAGACATACAAAGAGAGTCATTAGAGCTCCACACAATATTACTCTTGCAAAGCAATGTCAGCCTGAACACAGCTCCCATGGCACTCACATTCTGCACACTGTTCCTCTAAAGCTACCACTCTGTCCCAACTTTAGGTTGATTTCTTACCTCAGTCTCCAGATAACGACGCATTGCTCTCTTTTTCCGAATGATCTGCCTTCTCCAGTAAACGAGAGCCAGCAGCACCACAAGCATCACGGCCATCAGTCCTCCAACCACTGCTGCCACAATCTGAGGGATTTGTCTAGGTTCAAAACAAAGCACGTCAAAACAGGATGTGTCACACACACGGAGCATTAAAATCCTGTCATTATTTTCTTAAGTAGCTACATGCTAGCGAGAGGTTAGAACAAGGGCAGCCACACAGAGCTTTAAGGATGGCTTATCAAATTCACTAAAAGAAATTTTTAAAATGTCCAAATTGTTAACATTTGCAAAGATGAGCAAGGGCATTTGGAAAACAGACAGTGTGGTTTAGAGAACTCATGAACACATCTGTGAAAGCACAATGGTTAGCACTGCTGCTTCACAGCTCCAGGGACCTGGTTCCTGGCTTGGGTCAATGTCTGTGTGGAGTTTGCACATTCTCCTTGTGTCTGCGTGGGTTTCCTCCGGGTGCTCCGGTTTCCTCCCACAGTCCAAAGATGTGCGGGTTAGGTTGATTGGCCATGCTAAAATTGCCGTTAGTGTCCTGAGATGCATAGGTTAGAGGGATTAGTGGGTATAATATGTAGGGATATTGGGGTAGGGCCTGGGTGGGATTGTGGTCAGTGCAGACTCAATGGGCCAAATGGCCTCTTTCTGTACTGTAGGGATTCTAAGTTAATGTATCCCGGTAGTCTCTTGGTTACATTGCTTGTTTCACACCAGCATATTGCAAGGTCAAGTTCACCAAGGAACAAGCAACTTTCTCCTGATTCTTTCCCCCAGTTTTCTTTTTTTCCCGATGGCACTGATCCTTAAAGGGATGGTATGTTGCAGGTACCAGTTGCCCTCAGTACCTCCACAAGATGGCCATATTTTGTGATTCTACACAGTGAATGCCAACCATTTGGAAGTGGGATGGGGGGGGGGGGTGGAAGGGGGAAGAGTCATGGTCAAGCTACATCATGTCCTCAAATAACATCCACAGACTTCAACTTGCCAGCAAGAGCAACTGGCTAATGGCTGGGAGCAGGGATTCTGGCTGTATTTTATCCCTCCTTAATCCCAGAGGATTTGAAGCTAGTTGAATCCACCTGCTAACGTGACGCACTGATAACTTGCTAACTTCACCCTACAATGCAGATGTTGACCATGGTATGAATCAGAAGTCATACAACATCCTAACCACAAGTAGGAAGCAAAACACTAATTAATTTGATTGTGTTCTTTAAAGCTCTAGTGGAGAAGCAGAAGGAGCTGTAAAACAAAAGCCCACGAAGCAGACATATAGCAAACAAGACATTCAGAATCCAATGAGCTGGAATTCCCCAACTGAGGGAACACTAAGCTTTGCAAAAGAAATGTTGTTTAATCTGGAAAGGTGGGGTGGGGATTTTGTATTGTTATGACGAGAGATTTCAGTGCTCGTCAGCACCTCGTTGTCAACGTTCCACACTCCCAGGCAAGTACAATACATCCACTATCAGCATAAAGCTCCCTTGGTCCTAGCCACAGGCAGACACTTGCTACTGCACGGTGTGATATTTCTCATTTATCAAATCAGCAGTTCAATTTTGCACTGTCTGGATTTTAATCTTTCTTAAACTTTCAGAATCTTACAGCACAGAAAGAGGCCATTCAGCTCTTTTTGCCTGTGGCAGCCCTCTGTAGTCCCACTCCTGTGCTCTTTCCCACAGCTCTGCAAATATTTACCTTTCTATGGATGTACCCAATTCTCTTCTGACCATTAGTATTATCCCAATAATATTCCATTTAAATTCTGAGTTTATCATATTTGGACTTTCTCCAGATTGCATTCATCATTGTAGTTTATATCATTTGGAACACTTTTTTTTTTATTTTCAATCCTAGCAGTGAAAAAGTATAATCATTTCACTGTCTGTTCCTTTTGTTAATGGTTATCATATGTTACACTTGTGTTACTGATATGTTGCACTATTTTGAATACACAGTAAGGGAATCACTTTGGAAATGTTACCAAACTACAGTAAGATACTTCTAATGGGAGCTGACCTTAATCTATGGTTTATTTGGATTTGCATATTTTGCGAAGCATTTGAGCTTGTTTCTGTCTTTAGAATCTGGCAAAGTAACCTAGAATTCTTTTACAAAACAGAGGACATCCTTTGGCACGCTTCCTATTTTTCTCAGTATCGGAAATATCCAGGCAATGAGATACATTAAAACACTGAGGAAATCCCAGTGAAAACGTAGAATGATCCAGTCATAGAATGCCTACAGTGCCGGAGGAGGCCATTTGGCTCACTGAGTCCGCACCAAACACAATCCCACCAGGCCCTATTCCCGTAACTCCACATATTTACCCTGTTAACCTCCCTGACACTAGGGTCAATTTAGCTTGGCAAATCAATCTAACCCACACATCTCTGGACAACACTAAATCTAATTAACACCAAGGGTTTACTTTCAAAAATATGCAATAGCTGGCATCATCCATCACAGGCAGCACAGTGGCAAATGCTGCTGCCTCACAGCAACAGGGACCTGGGTTTGATTCCCAGCTTGGGTCACTATCTGTGTGGAGTTTGCACTTTCTCCCCGTGTCTGTGTGGGTTTCCTCCGGGTGCTCCGGTTTCCTCCAGCACTCCAAAGATGTGCAGGTTTGGTGGATTGGCCATGCTAAATTGTCCCTTTTCGGCCAAGATCAATATAGTATTGACATGCTGTGCTTGGTTGAAGTCATTAGGTTACATTTCAGCTTCATTTGAAGCAGTTTTTAAACCAGTATCTCGGCCTTTTGTCTAAGATGCAAATGAGACCAAGTCATGGAGGAGGAGCTATGCCTACTCCAATCAGCTTGGATCATGTAGATCAAACCCAAGGCAGGAGGTGAGAGCCCTGTCTTGTCAGCTTGGATCAGGAATATCTCAACTTGTTGAGACTCTGAATTGGACTTAATTGGATTGAATTGGAATAGGAATAAAAACAACAAAAAGAAAATTGTCCCTGAGTGTCAGGGGTCTAGCTAGGGTAAATGCATGGAGTTATGGGGCTAGGCCAAGTGGGATTGTGGTCGCTGCAGACTTGATAGTCCGAATGGCCTCCTTCTGCACTGTAGGAATCTATGATTCTATGATCAAATGAGTAAGTTGGCTGGCTAGCCAGCAATTGCCCATCCCTAATTGCCCTTGAGGAGGTGGCGCTGAGCCACCCTCTTGAATTGCTGCAGTCCATGTGGTGTAGGTATACCCACAGTGGTGTTCATGAGGGAGTTCCTGGATTTTGACCCAGTGACAGTGAAAGAACAGCTGAAATATTTCTGAGTCAGGATGGTGTGCAGCTTGGAGAGGAACTTGCCAATGGTGGTGTTTAACATTGCAAATGCTGTGTTCATTGAGTGTAAGCTCTAGTTGTGCTTTAAGAGCAGCTGATACTGTTTGAGAAAGGGTAGGGCACTTATTTAAGAACCAGTTTCCACGTGTGTGGGAACAATGGGGCAGGGAAAAGTAATCAGCACTTCCATTGTACTGAGTTTTCTTAATAAACTAATGTTAAAGACAGACTGGCTCCAGCTTCTTCCTTTGCCAGATGGATGTTCACTGAATTAACATGGTGTTCCCGTGCATCTGCTGTCTGTTTTTCAACATGGTAGAGTTGGTGGGTTTGGGGGATGCTTTTGTAGAAACCATGGCACCATGCATCTTGTAGATGGTACACACTGCACCAGTGTTTAAGGTCATGTGAATGACCTTATGAGTGAACGTTTGATCTGTGCTCTAGTGAAACATTGAAACTCTATCTTGCTTTGTATAATTAAGGATTGGCAGTAATAAATTCAATCTTCCTATTTATCCCTTCTTGAGGAATGTTGCGAGTGTTTCTCTTTCTTAGCCTTTAATAAGAAGCTAAGCATGTTTTTGTGGGCTAACTTTCACAAATACATTTTAGAATGGGAGCCAGACACTGAGTAGTGATTAAAAAAGGACACTATTACTGTTTTGTACTGGTCTGATTCTCCAATTTGTTCTGTGTTTTTTTTCTGTTAAGCCTAATCCACTAAGCTTCTGAGAAACAGTTATGCTGCATTTCCAGTGACAGGGAGGGAAGAACAGCGAGAAACTCAAGGGATTTGGAGAATTATATTTTGCTTCTGATATCACACTTCTTCTCTAGACATACTGAGCAAGAGCAAAGGCTGGTGGAGGAATCCATGATCTTTTAATGTTATGTGAGCAGGTGATTTCTCCAAAGGCAGTGAAAAGGTTTGAACAGTGACATTGTGACACAAGAGACCAGCATGAATGGTGTCTGCAGCAAAATGATTTGGTCTCCCTTAGTGGAAGAAAGGAACATTTGGGATTTCTCATACATGTAAGGATAGACATACTTTTTGTCTCTCCATGTTTTGCACCCTGGACAAGTATTATGCCTGCGTTTAAATCGACACAATAGATTAAGGAAATAATTCATGCTCCCCCAGAACTTTATCCTACTTTTCAAACTGAGGAGGCAGGCAGTACTGTTCTGTAATAAGACAATGAGAGAGAGGACAGTTGACATTTCCTCCTCCCTTTGTCTGAGAAAGTGACTCACCTAAACTGATCACCAAATCTATTCCTACTGGCAGCTCAGTGTGTGGGAAATTGTGGGCACGTACTGAAAGCTCTGGCCCTGTGGTCTAGAAAATGGTAGATTGCTATATGGTCTTATCAGCTGCCTGTTCCATGTTTGTATCTATCCAAACTGAAAGTCAGATTCTTCCACATAAATACATGGTACAATAGAAAACATAAGATAATGTAACTACCCTTAAACATGAATTCATACCAAACACTGCACACCTCAAAAGGTGCAAGTCAAATTCACACTGTTTGCTTGAGTGTACAGCCAAAAATACCTCATCTGTAGGAATTCTCTCGAATCAGGCTCAATAGGAAAGTTTCAGATCAGCAAAGAATGCAGCAGATCCATCCACTGCTTTCTTTTCCAAATTTCTCTCCTGCAACTTGAGATCAGCTGACACAGAAGACAGACCTGGGGTCAAACATGAGACCTGTGTGGCTCAGTACCAGATTTGCACCCTACAACTGAGCCACCAGGGCAGCCAAATACAATGGATTACCAAAATGTATTCTAGGGAGCCAGCAGCTGAATGACTTTTCAGCCCACTCTCAACAAGGAATTCTTACAGATAAGGCTTGGAAAGGAGGAAACACCAGCAACCAAAAGCAGGACAATGGGAAAGCATACTACAGTGCAGTGATCAAAACTGTGGTTAATAAAAGCACTTCCCAAAGACACACAAGAAGCATCACAACTCTGGGACATGGGGGTGACAGCAGTAGACAATGTAATTGACTGGCTGTTAGATTCTGCACAAATTATTACAAATAAATGGTTATTTTCTGTGGCACTCTGATCAATAGGGGTGATTTTTAGTGAGTGCCATGACATTGAGTGAAACATTGAGATTTGATGGACAAGTTATTCAGCCCTTCGTATCCTGCAAAATACTAGAACTGATCACAATATCCTTTCTTGTCTTGGGTAATATAAAGAGACTGAAGGAGGAGGCATCAGACATTGAACGGGTAACTTCCAACACAGACATAATTTCAAATTCCAGCCTCGAAAACAAGGACCTCTCCTACTGCAGATCCTCCTTTTTCCTGAAGCCTGTGCTGTGGAGCCTAGTTTTGACTCAGGCCGCAGTGACACTACAGGTTTAGTGCTGGTGCACTGTATCACCAAAGCTACCTTGGTTTTTTTGTGTGAAATGTTGGGATACCCATTATTTACTTCACCCTGACTTCCCCTAAACCTTGCCCATTTCTTGGGATGTTTGTCACCAGCAAACTGCTAAGCTTAAGGCTGATTTTATTTTTCCTTCTTTTTGTTCTGTCCATTCTTCTCCTCAGGCTATGCCTCCTTGACAGGAATTAGTTTTACAGGCATGAGCTATGACATGTCATCCAAGTGACCATTCTTCGTGTACGAACCAAGCCAGTGAGTGTCAGTGGTCCAGGTGACCATGCATCATGTATACAGCTGAGCTTATTCACTGGATGGTGATAAGGAATGGGAAGCCTGGCTGATTTCCCCCATTTCTCACTCCATAGCCAATTTTTTGATCATAGAAAACCCACAGTGCAGTAGGAGACCATTCGGCCCATCAAATCTGCACTGACCACAATCCCACTCCAGCCTTCTTCCCGTACCCTGCTAATCCCCGATGTCAAATATAGTATCCTATTTTCTAAGTCCATTACGATTAGCTTGCTGGACACATTAGAAATGGTGAGATAGTGGCATAGTGGTAATGTCATTGGACTAGTGACCCAAAGGTCTAAGCTAATGCTCTGTGGATACAAGTTCAAATCCCATTAAATTCGGTTTATAGAATTATTTTAAAAAGCTAGTCTCAGCAAGTGACCACAAAGCTATCATCAATTGTTGTAAAAATCCATCTGGTTCACTAATCTCTTTTAAAAAAGGAAATCTGCTGTCCTTACCCAGTCTGGCCTACATTTGACTTCATTTGGTTGACTCTTACTGCATGCCCTTTAGCAAGCCAGGAGGTTCAAGGGCAATTAGAGATGGACAACAAATGCTGGCTTTGCCAACGATGCCCACATTGACCTCATCCCATGAAAGAATGAAGAGGAAAAAAAAACACATGAAGACCTAGATCTTTTTCTTGGTCAGGATATGTCATACCTTTAAAACATGAATCACTAGGGGGAACTCATAAGTACCATTCAGTAGAACAGAAAATAGTCAAATTTTCTCTTCAAATCTGTCCCCTTTGCCATCCAAATGTAATGTTACACTCATGTCACAGCTCTGATCTGGAGGTGGAATGGTGGGGGGAGATGTTACCTATTGTGTAATGCTTTAATGGGAGCCATCCAAGGATAGCGAGCGCAGTCCAACACAGTAGGACCCTTACACCTGGATTTAAGCAGAATAAAAGGTGAAAGTCACAAGGCAGCATGCATATACATATACAGACAACTGTACCTATGGACAACTTTGCCACAGTCCGCGGCCTCTGAACTTCGGCACCTGGTGTCATGGCAACAACAAAAGAAAACAAGTAAAACCCACAAAAGTAGTTTTCAGGCTGCTGTTCAGGAAAGAAGCAACATTTTGAAACAGTATAGGCACCATAAATTCCTGTGGAGCCAACCCTAGAAACTCAAAACATACATTTTTCAGTCTATCAATGTACATTTTGCTCCTTCACTTACAGAAAAACAAAATCTGCCAACAAGTCTAACTGAGAGGTTGTCAGGTGAGTACAGCTGCCAGGAAGGGGTGTGCCAGCAAAGCTCTGCCTCCCTCCCCTCCTTCTCTTCTCTCTCCACCCCCCCCTCCCCCCCCCCCCCCCCACACACACACACACACACACACACACACACACACACGGACGCCGGCTGTGATTGGGAATGTGCAGATCAAAACCTTTCCTCATTCCTACCATACTGTGGCACACAGACGCAAGGTAACATCACTAAGTGAATACATTGTAAATAGCCAGTCTTTGTAAGTTCATTGCATGAATGACTGAAAGATTTTTTTTTAAATACTCCAATTTTATTCTCCTGAAAGTACTGAGTCCTTGCTGGAGTACCTTTGCACAAGCCCAAGTAGCTATTATTCATGCATGAGTGTTAATAATAAGTATTGCTTGCTACTCACTACATGAGGCATCATGGTCATATCTGATCCTGTCCTGATCCTTATGTCCAAATGTGTAGTCTCAGCAAGGGTCAGTTATTGCATACCAATCAGACCTGGGAATCTTGGATGATTTTTCCTACCCCCATCCAAGGTCCTGAGAGTATTTGCTGCTCCAGCTGAGGGATGGAGTCAGTCTATTCAGCACAGAGGTGATACTCACATCCATTGTGTGTGACGGTTCCCATCCCCCTCATCTTTTGGGCTGTGGGTGCCCATAAAAACCCTCCCACAGCTTGTCAGATGGTCAATCAGCTTGCAAATCCTTCTAGTGCTTCACACTGTTTCCCAAAGGAAAGAGGACAAATATACAAAAACAGCAATGTTTGAAGAGTTTGAATTCACAGCTAGTTACTCTGTACCCACCCCTGTGTACAGTTCTCGTGGCAGGGTTTGCATTCTTTGTTCTCATCCGGGTATTTGAAGATGAGACCTCTCTCTCCCTGGATTCCCTCAGGACACTTTGCCACACAGTTGGGTCCGTCTTTGTAATGAGCACATTGAAAGCAGTGAGCTGGGCCCTGGAGAGAGCAGGAAAGTAGACATGGTTAGATCAGGAAAAAAATGAGTTTTTTTTTGATAAATGGCACTCTCTCTTTTTCCTGTGTTGTCAAGAGTCCGCACTCCATCTGCTATTGTAACTCCTCCTAACCTGGGAGCTCAAAACCATGGATTCCTCATTCTATCAGTCTCTCTCTCTCTCTCTGTCTGTCCTCCCCCCTCCCCTGCCCCAATCTACAATCTGATCTTCATAACAATGAATTGCTACTCACCGATACAATTTTCCTCCTAATGCACCACATAGTAAGCAGCAATCAAATAAGAACAATGAAGTCCTGGGAGGAAATCTCCCACCATCTTCTTTGTCCATGACACAAAGCACAGGAGGAAATAAATGAAGGCTATGAAAGAAAACATTGCTTTCCAGCCATAACAGCATTTCAAAAGTGTCACTACTTTTAATCTTTACCCCGTACCGTCTTGGATATCTCCTTTCAAATGAAACAACAGGTTGATAACCACCCCAGTCTCAGGACCAGAGGGGATGCTGGATGATGGGAACTGGATTCAAAGTTTACAGCCAATTGGTGTTGAACTGGCAATTGCTGGTGCCTTCTAATGAGTAACGTGGGTGGCATGGACGCCCAGTGGTTAACACTGCTGCCTCACAGCGCCAGGAATCTGGGTTCAATTCTGGGTCAAGTCAATTCAATCTGGGTCACTGTCTGTGTCGAGTTTGCACATTCTTCCAATGTCTAAATGGGTTTCTCTGGGTGCTCCAGTTTCCTCCGACACTCCAAAGATGTGCAAATTGCCCCTTAGCCTCCTAAGATGTCTAGGTTAGATGGATTAGCCATTAGGCTGGTTAAAATATTCCATCAGAGAATTGGTGCAGACTTGATGGACCATATGGCCTCCCTCTGCACTATAGGGATTCTATGAACCCAAAGGATACGGAGCTTTAATACAGGTCTCTCTCCTCCAATTGACTCCACCCACAATATTGAAATATTCTTCCAAATTAACTTTTACAAAGTAAGTATGAAAAACAAAGCAAGATAGGAACATAGCACCTAGCTGTCTGCCTCCCCCTCCCCATAACCCTTGCTGATCAAAATCTGTCCCACCCAGCCTTGAATATATCCAATTCCCCTATCTCCATTGTTTTCTGGACAAGAAAATTCCACATAACCATTTGAAATAAAAAAAATTATCCAAATTTCCACTTTAAATAGTAGACCCCCTTATTCCTAAGCTGTGTTCCACAAGTGGGAACAACCTCCTGGGAACCACATTATCAAATTTTCAGATTCTTACATGCTTAAATAAAATCATGTTTCATTCATCTAAACTTTTCTTCATAAGACAAGCTCCTCATCCCAGGAATAAGTCGAGTGAACGTTCTCTGAACTGCTTCTAATACGATTATATCCTTTTTCAAATAAGGAGACCAAAACTGTACACATATTCCAGATGTGGTCTCACCACAGCCCTGTACAGTTGTAGTAAAACTTCCCAACTATTATATTCTGTTTCCTTTGCAATAAACGATAGGGAGACACATAGGTTCAGCACTGCTGCCTCACAGCACCGGGGACCCGGGTTTAATTCCGGCCTTGGGTCACTGTCTGTGTGGAGTTTGCACCTTCTCCCATGTCTGTGTGGGTTTCCTCCGGGTGCATCAGTTTCCTCCCACACTCCAAAGATGTGAAGATTAGGTTGATTGGCCATGCCAAAATTGCCCCTTAGTATCAGGGGGATTAGCAAGGCAAATACGTGGTGTTACGGGGATAGGACCTGGGTGGGATTGTCAGTGCAAGCTCAATGGGCTGAATGGTCTCCTTCTGCACTGTCGGGATTCTATGATTCCATTTAGAACATAAGAACATAAGAAATAGGAGCAGGTGGGGGGGCGGTTTAGAACGGAGTTGAGGAGGAACTTCTTCACTCAAAGGGTGGTGAATCTCTGGAATTCTCTACCCGTTGAAGTGGTGGAGGCTGCCTCGCTAAATATTTTTAAGAAGCGGGTTGATGGGTTTTTGATAAGCGAGGGGATTAAGGGTTATGGGGAGAGGGCGGGAATGTGGAACTGAGCCACGACAGATCAGCCATGATCTTATTGAATGGCGGGGCAGGCTCGAAGGGCCTGATGGCCTACTCCTGCTCCTATTTCTTATGTTCTTATGTTCTTATCTAGCCCTTCGAGCCTGCCCCGCCATTCAATAAGATCATGGCTGATCTGTCGCGGCTCAGTTCCACTTTCCCGCCCTCTCCCCATAACCCTTAATCCCCTCTCTTATCAAAAACCCATCAACCCGCGTCTTAAAAATATTTAGCGAGGCAGCCTCCACCACTTCAACGGGCAGAGAATTCCAGAGATTCACCACCCTTTGAGTGAAGAAGTTCCTCCTCAACTCCGTTCTAAACCGCCCCCCTTTTATCTTGAGGCTGTGCCCCCTAGTCCTACTGTCTTTTTTGAGCGGGAAGAGTCTCTCCACCTCTATCCTATCCATCCCATTCATCATCTTATACGTCTCAATGAGATCTCCCCTCATTCTTCTAAACTCTAACGAGTACAAGCCCAGTTTATTCAGCCTCTCCTCATTGCTCAACCCCCTCAACTCCGGTATCAGCCTAGTAAACCTCCTCTGCACTCCCTCCAAGGCCAAAATATCTTTGCGCAGGTGTGGCGCCCAAAACTGCACACAGTACTCCAGCTGCGGCCTCACCAATGCCCTATACAGCCGCAGCAAGACCTCCCTACTTTTATATTCAATCCCCCTCGCTATGAAGACCAGCATCCCACTCGCCTTCCTGACCACCTGCTGCACCTGCAAGCTGGGTTTTTGCGACTCATGCACAAGGACCCCGAGGTCCCTCTGCACCGTCGCCTGCTGCAGTTTTTCGCCCCGTAAGTAATAGTCCTTCCTACCATTCTTCCTACCAAAGTGGACCACCTCACACTTGCCAACATTAAATTCCATTTGCCATTTCCTGGCCCATTCGCCCAGCCTATCTAGATCCTTCTGCAGACTCTCCACACTCTCTGCACAATTTGCCGTTCCCCCAATCTTGGTGTCATCAGCAAATTTCGACACTCTACACTCGGTTCCCTCCTCCAGATCATCTATATAAATGGTAAAAAGCTGAGGCCCCAGCACCGACCCCTGGGGCGCTCCACTAGTCACCATCCGCCAATCCGAATAGCACCCGTTGATCCCCACTCTCTGCCTCCTATTTGACAACCAATCCTCTATCCACGCTAACACCCTACCCCCAACTCCATGTCCCTCGACCTTCTGCAATAACCTCTTGTGAGGTACTTTGTCAAACGCCTTCTGAAAATCTAGAAAGACCACATCCACCGGCTCTCCTCTATCCACCGCCCTAGACACATCCTCATAGAACTCCAGTAAATTTGTCAGACACGACTTCCCTTTAATGAAACCGTGCTGCGTCTGCTCTATCAAGCAATTCCCTTCAAGATGCCTTGCAATTTCCTCCTTAATGACAGATTCTAACATTTTACCTACCACAGATGTTAAACTAACCGGCCTATAATTCCCCGCCTTTTGCCTGGCACCCTTCTTAAACAACGGCGTAACATTAGCTGTTTTCCAATCATCCGGCACTTCCCTGGAATCCAGCGACGTCTGGAAAATAACCACCAAGGCAATCCACTATCACCTCCGCCATTTCTTTCAGAACCCTCGGATGCATTCCATCCGGTCCTGGGGACTTGTCCACAATCAGCCCCTCCAGTCTGTCGAGCACCGCCTCTCTAGTAACAGTAATGTCATTAAGACCCTCCAGTCCTACCACCTTTCCATCGCAAACACCCAGCAAATTATTCACGTCCTCCTCCGTGAAGACAGAAACAAAAAAGTTATTCAATACCTTAGCCATATCCCCATCCCATTTGCCTTCCTAAAAGCTTGCTGTACCTGTGTACCAACGTTTTGTGATTCATGAACCAGGACACCCAGATCCCTCTGTAGCACCGAGTTCTGTAATCGCTCTCCATTTTAATAGTAAATTGCTTTTCTATTATTCCTGCTACTTGTGGTCAGTTCTGACACAGTGTGTCAGTTTTCCTCATACCGTTCCATTGCAGGTGGGGCCTCCCTCAATCTTCTTACACTCCGGGTGACACTGCACACACATGGAACCATCAGCATACTCTCGTTGGTCCCTGTAGAAGCAACAGTAGATCAGGTATTGATTCTGCATACTTTCCAGCAACAAGTTTAAGATCCCTCCATGATATTCTCAGCTCACATCAACCTGCAATTGTTTGCATCCATGTACTCCTTGTTCACAATGTTAGATTTGACAAAGAAACTGATTTGATTTGTTCTACAATCTTCCATTTACAGCACTGACATATTTATTAAATGAATCCAATGTCGTGACCACAACCACTGTTCCTGACAACCCTGTCAAGCTGTTGAGATCCATGTTGAATAAATGGACAGCTGGGAGGGTGTTACCAAGGCTTGCCTCAGTTAGTAACACTGGTTGGAATTCTCCAGCCCCCTCCCCCCTGCGGGTTTTCTCATGGCAGAGGAGACTCGCTACTAACCACCAGCAGGGATCTTACAGTCCCACCAAAGTCAATGGCAAATTGCATGGCTCGTCTATTCCACTGCCTGGGAACCTGCAGCAGGAGTCAATTTCAGTGGGACTGAAAGATCCACCGGCTGGAAGGGCTGGAAATTTTTTCTAAGTCAGAAAGTCGTAGGTTTAGGCACCCCATCTCCCCCAATTCTAGGATTTGAGTAAGTAATCTAGGCTGATATTCCAATAGAGTATTGAGGAAATGTTGCACCGTCAGAGGTGCAGTTAAACAGAGGCCTGTCCCAAATGATTCCAGTGGACATTAAAGATTGCTTGGCACTTTTTGAAAATGAACAGGAAGATAGCCCATCGTCCTGGCCAACATTCCTCCCTCAACACCACTGTCAAACCTCAGATTTACTGATCAATCACTTCATTGCTGTTAGTGGAAAGAGATTAAAAGTTTTTTCTCTCTTTGAGGGTCTTGACTCTTTGGAACTCACTTCCTCAAAAGGCAGTGGAAGCACATTTTGAAGAAGAGGTAGATTTTTAAGGCAAAGGTAGATCAATTCTTGGTTACAAGGGGGGTAATAGGTTATTGGGAGTAGATGGGAATGTGGAGTTGACATTACAGATCAGGCTGGAGGAGCCGAGTGGCTTATTCTTGCTCAGAATTTGTATTTATGCTTGTATGAATCTGGGGTGATCAGGTGATATCTTAAGTACAGCATTCGGAAAGTACATGTTAAAAAGCGACATGAGTAAACATTTGGTATCAATGATATGGCTGGTGAAAAGGCATTGAATTTCTACACAGGTTCGAAGATCAGCAAGTAATTAAACAGTTTATCATTTTCTTTCCTCATCTGCAAGCATTTCTCAGTTTCTACAAACTTCAATTTGATGAACAAGTCTCCTCCATATCCCAGCTACGGATGTTACTCCCAGAGTGTCCAGCAAGGCTGCTCTGTCACAGGTAAACGGCCACAGCCCAATCCAGAACAGCAAGAACCCAAAAAAGAATATTCGTTTTAAAACTCAGGAAATTGTTGTCTTGCGAGACAACTTTAACATTTTGATTTACAGGCTTCTTTTAAAGTGAGTGATAACTGTTCTCTGAATGGGTGACCAAATTCTCTCTTTCAGGGGGCAGTAAGTGCAGAATACATAATAGCTGAGAGCATGTAACAAAGCTGGAATTTGAGAAGAATGGTTCAGTGGTTGATCAACATTATCGGAGTTCCAGGATACAATTTGCCTTTGAAATGCCCTCTTAGTCTTTACATCCCATACATAGTGCAATTTTAAGCAGCTTTTGGCATGACAGAGTGGGAATGCACCTATGATTGAATGACGTGATTTGAACTGAGATGTTATTGTACCACAGCAATAAAGGAATTCCTCTCTAGACAATGATAATGGAGTCAATTCATCGGACAAGCAGCATTTAGCAGGAAGCTCCCACATATGAGCTGGATCACATCTTTCAGAGGGACTTTTCCCAGTTCAGACTAGATTAGTTTGGGCTGCAGGCACTGCGTATCACTGAGGACAGGAAATGCTGGGGAAAGATAACTGAAACTCTCTTTCACCCCCAGTTCATACAGGATGATGAAATTAGATCCAGCAGCAGGGGATAGGTGGGCAGATAGGTCAATGCTAACAGGGCATTGCAGGAAGTAATTCCAGATAATACAGCGAGTGTCACAATAACCTACCCCTCCAGGAAATTACAGCTTTTCACACAGATTCCACCACGACTATAGAAGCCACACGACAAGCACTGACTGGGACCTGGGCCCCAACAGCCATCACTGGAACACAAAGGATCACACACCTTTTCCTCAGCCTCTGTGAATAAAGAGAGAAAAGAAAACACACAAACATTAATACAGGCATCCAGCAGGTTTGAGCCAATATTTAGATCTAATACAACTCCAAGCACCAATTTCAGTTAAGGCAAGGCTATTGTTTCCCAATCTCAAACATCCATCAAGAACTTGTTGTTTGCAAAGGATTCAGAGCAGACTGCCTTCCTGTCCCCCTGGTTTCACAATGGCACAGTGATGATACATCGTTCTGTTTGTTGTTACTGCCCATCGAGGCCCAAGTCTGCTCAGATTTTAGATGGAGCAGCGGAAACATTAGTTGATTTGTGTCTGAGGTTCAGGGAGGGAGGGAATAAAATTGAGCCAGGATTCCCATCTCAGATTGCTATGCAATGATTTCTCCACCTCCTGGATATGGACTTCAGATAGGGACAGGATGCACCACACAGTCAAAGAGCCATCGTACACTCAATAAGTTGGATGAGATGTCAGAGGGCGAGAACCAGGTTGTCACATTTAAATAAATATTTAAATATGCTGAGTCTGTTTGAGGCTGGATACTCTGTGCTCCCGGGTTTTTCCTACCTTGGGGCACAGCAAGGACCCGGCAAGAATCACTATTGATCTCCACAAATGGAGTGACGGCCACGCTAAACACATCAGCAAGCCCTTTTTAAAGAGCGCCTCAATCTCAAAGTGAAATTGAAGACCCCCCCTTCCTCCCACCATGGACATCGGGACCCTGCCTCCCCTCATTGAAGGGATGTTTCCCCACTCCCCTCCCCAACAAAGATCACGGGCATTGGGGCATTAGTGCCATCCCAATGGGTCCCCATTCATGATCCTCTTGTCCCCTCACTTGATGACCCCTGCCTTGACCCCTCCTTCATGCTCCCCCCCCCCCAGGCCCCGTCCCTGGCAGTGCCCACTTGGTAGTGTGTGGGTGCCAGTTGGTGATGCCAGGCTGGCACTACCAGATGGGCAGCACCCAGCCATGTCCCTGACCACCCAGGGGTTTCAATGGCCTCTGAGCCCCCCCCCGTCCCCCACACCAGGTGTGATGGCCATGCTGGTGTGGGGGACGGGGGGGGGCTCAGAGGCCATTGAAACCCCTGGGTGGTCAGGGACATGGCTGGGTGCTGCCCATCTGGTAGTGCCAGCCTGGCATCACCAACTGGCACCCACACACTACCAAGTGGGCACTGCCAGGGACGGGGCCTGGGGGGGGGGGGAGCATGAAGGAGGGGTCAAGGCAGGGGTCATCAAGTGAGGGGACAAGAGGATCATGAATGGGGACCCATTGGGATGGCACTAATGCCCCAATGCCCGTGATCTTTGTTGGGGAGGGGAGTGGGGAAACATCCCTTCAATGAGGGGGGGCAGGGTCCCGATGTCCATGGTGGGAGGAAGGGGGGGTCTTCAATTTCACTTTGAGACTGAGGCGCTCTTTAAAAAGGGCACCTGATCTCTGTGAAGCTGGGCTTGCTGACATGTTTAGACCCCATCCCCTCAAAACCGATGCAAAAAACTCACCCCCTCTCAAAAAAATGACTACACGTGGACAGAAAATTGTGAAACATGCCGGTTTTCTCACCCAAAATGACACTTAGTCATTTTTTGACTAAGATATCTAATCTGAGAAAGGTATTAAGGCCTCTATAACAGTGACAACATTACTAAATGTCTTCACTGGCCTGCACAGGTGAAATGCAGAATATGCAATGAAAACAGGAAAAATGAGAGATGGAAGGAGCAGCACTGGCCAAACAAGCTGGCAGCCCACTTGTTTTTTTTTAAATCAGGAGAAGGTATTTTACCACCAACTGGTGAGCAAGTGGAATTTTCCATCCATCACTGACTTCACTGCTGAAACAATGACAGCAGTCTTCTGCAGTCCAGCCTCTGCATTAGTTGGAAATGCAGAGAGCTCGGGGCTGACTTCTAGGCACATTTTTCTTAATTCTCTTATCACTGATGTAACTAGGTAATTGTCTCCAAATAGAAGTTGTGTGTTTAACATACCAGCATTTGTTTTGGTATCAACTAAAACCAACAGAAAGAGTGCACCCTGCAGTTTGTTGCTGCTATTAAACTCCAGTCTGTGATTGTTCAGCCAAATTGTAAAACAAGTCAAGGAGCTGAAGTCAAGCTGTATGGTCTGAAGGAAGTTAGCAATCACAGTGAAAGCTCTAGCTGTCAAATTTGCTTCCTTTGTTCCAGCCTTTCACAGCTGTTCTTCTCCTTCTCTCCCAAACTCGTACTGGGAGTACGATGCCACAGCACCAACTCTTGCTCAAGGGGGTCATGACTCGTGTCAACAATTCAGTGAACATTGTTGGGCTGTTCATCTGTGTGAGGCACCATAACCAAGCAGACCTTATGTTCACCCGATGACGACAAACCCACACTTCAAGCAAGCGGTTGCTAGATCATAAGGTCTGGGACCCTTCACACTTGCCCTTTTCTAAATTAGGGTCCCTGACACGAATTGGAGCATCACGCCTAATGGTCTGCCTGCACTTGGCTAATTCAGGACAAAACCAGAGGTCTTATGGTGTACAGACAGTGAACAGAACTGCTGAGAGCCTCAATCCATGTTACTCTGTGGCAGGCCAAGTGGAGGTTCATGAGAGCAGTGACAGCTCTTTGACCTGCTAACTATCCACATGGGAAAGGATTCTACACTGCACTACTCTGATATACCTATGCCTCTTAAAGATAGTTCTGTGTTGCCAGACTACTTGTTTGACATCAAGTCCAGAGTGAGTTACTGGATAAAAGTGATAAAAGAGTGAGCCACAATTTCCCTCTTTTAAATATCGGGAAGACCAAAAGCATTGTTTTCAGACCCAGGCACAAATCCTGTTCCCTCACCAAGTCTCAGGCTGAATCAGTCTATTTATAACTTCTATGTCTGACTTGACCCTGAGCTGTCTGATCCATAACCACAGCATCACAAAGGTCGCATACCTCTAATTCCATAATATCATCTCTTGTGCTTCTGCATCAGCCAATTTGCTGCTGAAACCCTCATTTGTGGGCTTCTTACATCCAGGCTCAGCTATTCCAATGGGCTGGCCTGCCCTCTTCCACACTTTGTAACCATGAACTCATCCAAAACGTTGTCTCCCATATCCTAACTTGCGCCAAGCTCAATTAACGCCACTATCCCTGTGCTTGCTGACCTACACTGGTTCCCAGTGTACCAACACCTCAATTTAAAAATTCTCATCCTTGTGTTCAAATCCCTCACTCCTCCCTATCAATTTTAATCTCCTCCAGGCTTACAACCCTCCAACGAATCTGCATTCCTTCAACTCTGGCTTCCTTTGCCCCTTTCACTTCCTACACCCCACCATTGGCAGCTGTCTCTTCTATTGCTTAGACCCTAACCTCTGGAATTCCTCTCTAAACCCCTCTCTAGTTCTTTTAAGACACTCCTTAAAACTTACCTTTTTGACCAAATATTTGGCCACCTGTCCCAATATCTCCTTATATTGCTTATTGTCAAATTTTGTTTGATAATGTTGCAATAAAGCACGGTAGGAGGTTTTGCTGTGTTAAAGATGCTAAATAAATACAAACTGCTGTTGAGCTTCAGAGGAAAGTGTCCCCCTCACTTACTGCAGGTTGCTTCTGGTTTGTTTTTCTTGATGGTGGCTGGAAGGGCTAGTGTCCTCCGACGGTATAGCGCTGTCCAGTTCAATGTATGATAGTAGCAGAGTAACTTATTGAAAGCCACATACACCTGCCCAGCGCCAATCTCCTTCAGCGACTGAAACCCAAGAGATGTCACTTGCTTCAGCTTCATGATCATCAGAGAAAAACCACGGCTGTAAAACAGGACAATGAGGAGCACAGTGAGAGCTCTTGGAACCAGCTATGGTAGCATTTCACTTGATTTCACTCATCTATTCCCACCCTCGTGCAGCCGTATCTAAGAGGACACCTCTGATCAGAAGCTCACCGTGTAGGGGATCAGAGGCACAAAGCCATGTTCTAGTGTTCCAGGGCCGGCCAGGCACGTTCCCACAGCGTGATGAGAAACTGACCGAAACTCTCATTCGTTATAGGTACAAAAGCATAGTGGCTATGTTACTGAACTAGTAATCCAGAGGCCTGGCCTCATGATCCAGAGACACGAGTTCAAATCCCACTGCAGCTGCCGGGGAATTTCAATTCAGTTAATTAAATAAATCTGGAATTAAAAAGTTGGTATTGGTAATGGTGACTATAAAACACCTAGATTGTTGGAAAAACCCCATTTGGTTCACTGCCCATATCAAATTTGGCCTACATGTGATTGTATGTAATTAGACCCACAGCAATGTGATTGCTGCCTCTGAAATGGTCTGACAAGCCACTCAGTTGTGCTCAAGGGGCGATCAGGGAAGGATAAAAAAAATGCTGGTCTTGTCAGTGACACTTGCATCCCAGGAATGAATTTTTAAAAAAAATCACAATCACAATCAAAACTCCATCCCCTCCTGTCCTGACAGCTCAGAGTCGCACAAGCACAGACTCCACATGTGCCAGTGTGTCACCGAAATGAGACCACTTGGAGGGGGGGGGGGGGGGGGGGAGGGGTGTGCAGTGGCAAAGGAAATCACAGCTGAGTCCAATCCTGTTCTCACCCCATATGCACCAACTTGCGCTTTGCAACTGGAGCCACTGGATTTTGATCAGAAGCAGGATTCTGAACCGACATTTCACCACGTCCTCTCCCTTACCAGGATCCAGGCTGCTGAACTACCCTGGGCAACCCTTCAGCTATCCTGCTGAGATTGGCTGCCTTCACATTACTAAGCTTTCAGTTTTGTGAATTCTTACTTGTAGAGTGTCCTCCCTCCAATAGTAGTTAGATTGGAAAAGACACTGAAATCCGTCATGTTTTGTGGCCAGGACTGGATATTCAAGTAACCTGGAAACAGAATGTAGGCATGACTTTAAACAACTTTAGCAATTAACAGACCTCACGCTCAAACATCAGCCTTGCAGTATCATTGTTTTAGATTATTTGAGTAAAATTCTGTCCCAGCTCATTCTAAATATTCCAGAGTAGCTTCTTTTGTAAATGTTTTGCATCTTTGGCTGAGATTTCTGCCTGGCTCTACTCTGTTGTCTGTGAATCACTCTATAACTAGGCACAGACGTGTGCAAGAACAACCCAGAGCTGATTATCCCCCCCCTCTGCATTTTCCTTCATGTCTAATTTTCAAAGTCCAAGAATATTTGGCAGCCCTTTGGTCCCATGCCAAGAATGAACCTTGCTATGATCAACTTGGCGTTAAATAGACTACCCAGTAATCTATGCTCAGCTTTTCAAGCTTGTACCTGGTGTAAGCTGTACTAGCATAATATTGTTCAAAAGTCTAGTACCTTCAGGGCTCTATCTGGGATGGGTCAGACAGCAATACTTAAAATTTGCAGATCTCTGGCTTATATCAAAGCACAGCAATACTGGTGTTATGTAATGTACTTACAATATAATGCTCAGGTCTGCACCCAGAATGGGCTGAGATGGAGGCACATAAGGTTAAAACTTATAGCCATCAGATACCCAGAATGAAGTACTGATCCAGTCATTAGAAGTGATTAGCAAGTACTTAGAGCAGAGGTTCCCAACCACTATGCTGTGGCACACAGGAAGCTTGCAAGTGTGCCGCAGCCAGCTGCGGGTTTTAAACAGAGCAGGAGCCCAGGAAAGATGGAGATAAAACTCAGGGACTGCGCCGGTGGGGAGGAGTGGGCGTGATCCAGGCCCGTGTCTGCTTTGGTAACCGCCTTCTGGATGAGTTTCCTTTGTTTCTTTTAAATTTGGTGAATGCTTTTTATTTTTTTTTCTTCCACCCTCCAATCTCCAAGCACTAGTGGACACGTACATCTCATGTGGCCCCCATTCTGAGATATTTGTTTTGTTATGGCAAGTTGTGGGTATGTTGTTCATGCTACTTCTGCAATTTCTCAGAGTCTGAGTAATTTTCATGCTTTTTAAAAGAAACAGCTTCTGTTTTAAACTCTGTTGACACACACAACATCACTAGCTGATTGGATGGAAAGTGTGGGGATTCCCTTGTGTCTCTGACCTGATTGGTTAATGAGATTTCCCAGCAGGCAAAACTACTCAGGAAAGTTGTCAGAGGAAAAGACACTTGGAAGAGCTGGACTATCTCCCTTTACTTTTTTGAAAAAGAAGATTCAATTTGCTTAAGGTGTGGATGGTTGTCTGTGATTAAAGCCATGCTGGTCTAATCCAAGTAAAGGACCGAGGAGTTAAATCTGGGAGATTTCTCAATGGATTTTCCCTGAAAATGGACGGAAAACTCCGATAGTGTGAGCCTGAGCCCAACCCCTAGCATCAATCAACAGTGTCATCTTCACCAGGGTAGAGTCCTGACATCCTCACATATGAGGTAATGAAGGCTGCCTTTTCTGTAATAGATCTTAGAGGAGATATGCTGCACAAAGGGCTGTCAACTTGTTTCTTAATACCTAATGCAGTGAGTAATGCAAAAAGTAAAAGCCAGATTGTATTTATAGTAAACTGGAATGACCCACTAATTTGGCCACTATTTGGAACTATTAAATGAAATTGCAATCTTATATGTCTTAGCTCCCACAGTGTTCCTCCAAATTCTAATGAAAGATTATATTTAGTTTGTGGTGAGCAGGTTTGCTGGAAATCATTTACTCCCTCTCTAAGGCCAGTGTGGATTTTAGCAGTTTTTTCTTAAATAACAAATTTAACTGAACAGTTCAGGTCAATTTCCAGATATATCAAAGTCTCCTTGATTTTGAATGCAACGCATTTTGTTGATTTAGTTTGCAAGTAATGGTTTCTAATATTTCCTCTTTCTTCCTGACCATTGACTTGTTTAATTGAATTATTCTTAATTTTAAATGGGCATTTAAAATAATATATAAATAAATATAATTCAAGATTTGTTGCTGATTGTGATACCACTTTTCCAAATCTTTCTTTTTGAATGGCCTGAAATGGCAAATATCCGCATGGAACCTGCCAAAAACATAGCAGGCACTAACATTCCATCTCCATGGAAACGGGACTCCGGGTGACTGTGTCCCTTGTGTGTGGTTGTAGCCAATCACACACAAGTTCACTACATTGTGGGGTGTTTACGAGCAGTCAGTTCAGCAGAAAAATGTGGGTGTGGCGTGGAATTGTTTGTCTCATTGCAGTGTACCGTGTTACTGAAAAGTTGGGAGCCACTGGCTTAGAGCACTTGAGAGTTAATTTAGCTTAAGAACCAGCCTTCACATCAATGAACAGAATACGCAATCACCAAGCTACCAGACTCCACATCATAATTTTCCCCATCTGCCTAAGGTACCCACCTGTTATCTCTTGAACAGTTCTAAATACTTTCAGTTTTTCTGGATTGAGAGGTGCAATTTTGTGATACAGGTCCCTAAAACCAAACAAAAAAGCTGGAATTAAATTAATTCTAAAACTAAGGCATATTCTAGCATCTACAAATCAAGTGACCCTTATACCAAGTAAACCATCAGCAAAGCCAGTGACAAAAAAACTCAAAACACTTTGTAAATATGAGAGCAGCGATTTACTGTCAAATTACAAAGATAAAAAAAACTAAACATCAACATTCAAACACACTGAAAGCAGAAAGATCAGCTTTGCAACCAATTTTTTTTCTTCTTTCATGGTATGTGGGCATCTCTGGGTAGGCCTGCATTTATTGCCTATCCCTAATTGCCCTGGTTCAGACGGCATTTTTTAAGAGTCAACCACATTGCTGTGGGCCTGGAGTCACATGTAGGTCAGACCAAGTAAGGACAGCAGATTTCTTTCCTAACGGACATACTTGTTTTACAACAATCAACAATAATTTCATGGCTATCTTTACACTTAACTCCAGATTTTTATTGAATTTGAATTTCACTTTCTGCCGTGATGGAATTCAAACCCAGGTTCCCAGAGCATTACTCTGAGTCTTTAGATTATTAGTCCAGTAATATTATCACTACACTACAGTCTCCCCATTAAACTTAATCCATGGTGGGTGTGAATAGCACAATCCATTATCTCAATGAAGTTGGAAATAGTTTTCCAAGATGACTTAAACAAAGACAGAGCCAATCTAGTCGTTCAGCCAGAAATGGCCAAACTATTCAGATCAAAGGTCCCAGGTTTCAGAGTTGAAATGTTATAACTAACCTCTGGGCCAATAGAGGGGGGACGTTAGCTAGGGTTTCTGTAAGACAGATCAGACGACTGCTGAAAGATCAATTTTCTGACGAGGAAGGGAGAATTGAATGATGGAGTGGAGAGAGATGGTGGTTTCTGTAAGGTGTGATTTGGTGAGAGAAAGACTCTGTTCCATTCAGCACTCCTCCGTATTGCCCACCACTGCCCCACCCCTAGGCAAATGGATCATTTGGGCTCCCAATCCCAAGTGACAACTTCAACCAAGTTGTGCGCAAAATGGGATGGGTTACAACTCTGCTAATAACATTCCCCCCACTCCATAGTCTCCATTCATTATTTCGCTACATGACAACGATGGATGAACATTTTCACAGCCACGAGGGTTGCATGGGATTCACATGACTACAATTTCTTGTCAGCCATCAGTCCAACCAAGTTTTCTTCCTTACCCGTTGATACCAGTGATGAGAAAGTCAAGATTTCCGGTGATCTTTGTGCAGTTGATAAACTGATCAATGTTGTTTGAATTCACCGTTTGATATCGACTTCCAGCCCCAGTTCCTGCACAAGCTGGTCACATAAGAAAGCAAAGATCGTGTTTGAGTAATGCAAGTTTTTTCTCTTTCAAGGCATACAGGCCAGAAGGGCCTAGGTTTAATTCCTGGTCTGTTCTGAATTAGCTGGTCCCAGCCAAAGTAGAAACTTGGCAATTTCCTGTCATGAAGTAGACCAATATTCACTGTCTAGTCTCACACAATGTTGAAGGGCTGCAGACATCTGTGGAACTGTATCCAAGAATCAGCAAAGGGGAAATTATCAAAATAAAGTCAGGAAAAGGCGAAAGCATAAAAGTCACATTGGTAACCTAAGTATGGTTGAATTTGCAATTTCTGTACACTCATCTTTTGTGCAATACAGTATCTAAAATGGATACTGTGGAATCCAAGCTGCAGAGTCACTAAGTGCCTGATGGTGGTGCTGTTGGAGAGTATTAACTTCTTTAAGCTCCACGTCAGCAGCCACAAAGTTTACACATTCTCTCTTTGCACCACCCCCCCAAATAAACAGTCCGACAGAGCAATGAGACAATTTGAATGGAGATGGGTAAATCTATTCTGCCCATCTTAGCCCATTCATCCAGAAAACCTCTGCACTTCTCCATGTATTAACTTCCAAATACTTCTTATATGATTCCAGAATGTTTTGTCTCCACTGTCTAAGCTAAAGTCCACACGTTGACTGCTCTGAATGAAGAACAACAGCCCTAAATTTGCCTTTTGCCTGTTTGAACCCATGGAATTACCCAATCACACCAATATTGACACCATATCGCCTTGTCCTATCACCATGGTTTCTTTTGAAGAAATGTTCTGTATGTATTTTCTCCATACAATTTACTATCTTGTAATGTGGTTGAAGAGCTCATTTTTTTTCCCCCTAATAATACAATCCTTTCACACTCAGAAACAGCTTAGTGGTTGTTCTCTGTTCTGCCTTCGGGATTTGAATGTTTCCCTTGTGTCTCACTGGTCAAATCTGGACACAGTAGTCAATGTGCAATCTGACCAGGGCACTGCTATTTTAGCACAAGACCCTCTGACTTATACTCTCCTGATTTAGCAGCATAGCTCAGCATTCCACTTACTTGGCTGATTACTGCTTCACACTAACTAGGTTATGTTAAATGCAAGCCTCCTAATAACATCTTTCAACTGAAAGCCAGTGACTCCAGATGTTTGTACCAAATATCAGAAGGTGTCATATTAACTTGCATTGATATAGCTCCTTTAAAATATCGTAGCAAGTAAAAATGCCAACAAGCAAACACACTTCAGCTAAATGATGCAAGGACATAAATAGGTTGATCTGTCTGCCAATCTCAACTTATTCTTCAGCTTCCCAAGACAGCGCAGTTAGTCAGTTCCTCCTTGATACTCTTCTATGTCCGAGTCGTAATTTCTCCCCTTTACATTTTCCAGTTTAATTTTCACTTCAATCTTCTTCACACATTCTTTCCACCGCTGTGATTTAGTACCAATCCATTTGCTACCTTTCCCTTTTTGTTCAGTGTTCCTTTGCCCACCTTTCTCTTTGTCAATCCAAAGTCTATTTCTGTTGTGTGTACTTTATTACACTAAAGAAAAAAAATCTGTGTCTCTTATTATTCTTGCCACTGATTACATGAGAAGACTATTGTGAATAAAATCTGCTTCAGTGGCTGTAGGTTCAAGCCCTACCTGAGATTTGAGCCTGTAATCTAGGCCAGCACTTCACCGCATTAGAAAGGCAGTTCTCCACGATCACTGGTGCCATCTTTTCAATCATAGAAAAATCATAGAATCCCTACAGTGCAAAAGGAGGTCTTTCGGCCTGCACCAACAACAATCCCACCTAGGCCCTATCCCCATAACCCTATATATTGACCTTGTTAGTCCCCCTGACACTAAGGGACAATTTAGCTCGACCAATCCACCTAACCTACACATCTTTGGAATGAGGGAGGAAACCAGAGCACCCGGAGCAAACCCACGCAAACACGGGGAGAATGTGCAAACTCCACACAGACAGTGACCCAAGACTGGAATCAAGCCTGGGTCCCTGGTGTTGTGAGTCAGCAGTGCTAACCACTGTGCCACCCCTGATGAGACAGAGGTTGAGACATTAAACCGAGGCCCGCATCAACCTATTGTAGTGGACTATCAAGACCCCTTGCTGTTATTTGAAGCCCAGGGAATCTGTCTCAACCAGCATCAAAAACAAACTTATCAATGATTCCTTCAGTTGCTGTTTGTGGGTCCTCTCTGTGTTACATTTGCCTACATAAAAGTAGTAGTTACACTTGAAAAGTAATGTATTGGTAGGACATCCTGAGGCATGAAAGTCACTGTTTAAAATCAACGTTCTTTCTGTGTCAGAGCCAGTGAGAGGACCCTGTTCTGCTACTAATGGCTCACTATCAATCAATATAAAATTCCTTAAACTGGCACTTATTTATTTATTTGGAATGTGGGAAGAAGACAGAACAAGCATGGTTCTGATGAAGGCTCCATATCGGAAACATAAACTCTATTCTCTGTTGACTATTTCTAGCCTTCTCTGCTTTTCTTTCAAATTTCCAACACATACAGATTTTATTTTTGAGAAAACCACAGATCATTCCCATCACAATGCTATTTTGTTTAAAATGCAATTCACCATTGCTTCTGTTAAAAACCACAAATTTGACAGAAGGAAGAAAGATCTTACCAGCAAGGTCTGGGTAAAGGCTGCACTCCTTTAAAGCTTTTTGCCTTGGTCTTCACGGAGGAGGACGCGAATAGTTTGCCGGATATTAAAGATAGAAGGATGGTAGGAGTTGAGGACCTGAATGCGATTACTGTCACTAGAGAGGTAGTGCTTGATAGACTAACGGGACTGATGGTGGACAAGTTCCCAGGACCGGATGGAATGCATCCCAGGGTTCTGAAGGAAATGGCAGAGGTGATAGTAGACGCCTTAGTGATTATTTACCAAAATTCAGTGGGTTCCGGGGAAGTGCCGGAAGATTGGAAAACGGCCAATGTTTCGCTGCTGTTTAAAAAAGGTAGCAGACAAAAGGCAGGGAATTATAGGCCGGTTAGTTTAACGTCTGTAATTGGAAAAATGCTTGAATCCGTCATCAAAGAAGAAATAGCGAGGCACCTAGAAAGGAATGGTTTGATAGAGCAGACGCAGCACGGATTCGTTAAGGGGAAGTCGTGTTTAACGTATTTCTATGAGGATGTGACTAGTGCGGTAGACAGAGGGGAACCGGTGGATGTGGTGTTTCTAGATTTTCAAAAGGCGTTTGATAAGGTGCCTCATAAAAGGTTGCTTCAGAAGGTTAGGGTGCACGGAGTTGTGGGTAAGGTGTTAGTGTGGATAGAGGATTGGCTGTCTAATAGGAGGCAGAGAGTTAGTATCAATGGGTGCTATTCTGATTGGCGGTCGGTGACTAGTGGAGTGCCGCAGGGATCGGTGCTGGGGCCTCAGCTATTTACCATTTATATAGATGATCTGGAGGAGGGGGCTGAGTGTAGGGTGACGAAATTTGCTGATGACACGAAGATGAGTGGAAAAGCAAATTGCACGGAGGGTGTGGAAAGTCTGCAGAGGGATCTGGATAGGCTGAGCGAGTGGGCGAGAACCTGGTAGATAGAGTATAACGTTAACAAGTGTGAGGTTATCCACTTTGGCAGAAATAATAGTCGGAGGGATTACTATTTAAAGGGCGAAAAGCTGCAGCATGCTACAGTGCAGAGGGACCTGGGGGTCCTTGTGCATGAGTCGCAAAAACCCAGTCTGCAGGTGCAACAGGTGATCAAGAAGGCGAATGGGATGCTGGCCTTTATAGCGAGGGGGATAGAATATAAAAGCAGGGAGGTCTTGCTGCAACTGTACAGGGCACTGGTGAGGCCGCAGCTGGAGTACTGTGTGCAGTTTTGGTCACCGCACTTGCGCAACGATATATTGGCCTTGGAGGGAGTGCAGAGGAGGTTCACTAGGCTGATACCGGAGATGAGGGGGTTGGACTATGAAGAGAGACTAAATAGACTGGGTCTGGACTCGTTGGAGTTTAGAAGGATGAGGGGGATCTTATAGAGACGTATAAGATAATGAAAGGGATGGATAGGGTAGAGGTAGAGAGATTCTTCCCGCTTAGAAAGGACAGCAGGATTAGAGGGCACAGCCTCAAGATAAGGGGGGGGGTCGGTTTAGATCGGAGTTGAGGAGGAACTTCTTCACTCAAAGGGTGGTGAATCTCTGGAATTCTCTGCCCGTTGAAGTGGTGGAGGCTACCTCGCTGAATATATTTAAGTCACGGGTAGATAGGTTTTTGATAGACAAGGGAATTAAGGGTTATGGGGAGAAAGCAGGAAAGTGGAACTGATCCACTTCAGATCAGCCATGATCTTATTGAATGGCGGGGCAGGCTCGAAGGGCTAGATGGCCTACTCCTGCTCCTATTTCTTATGTTCTTATGTTCTTAAAGCTGGACCCCTCACAGCTAACTGGCAACAGGGCAAAGAACAAAGAACAACACAGAATGGGAAACAGGCCCTTTGGCCCACCGAGCCCGCGTCGCCATCTTAACAAAGCATTTTCGTACACCTACCTTGACCCATGTGTATGCGTACGGTACCCCCATTGGAAACCAGATTCAGGGGAGAATAATTTAGGGACAATTTGTTACACTTGGCCTTTATTTCTACAGCTAGTGGTTTGACAGGATAATACAAGGGATGGGTGTTTGGTTTTTGTTAATTGTCACCAAAAATCTCCCATCTGCATTCATGGCTGGGTTCTCCATCCCTGAGGACATCTAATCATAGAATCACTACGGTGCAGAAGGACACCATTTGGCCCATTGAGTCTGCACCGACTCTCTGACAAAATATCATACCCAGACCCACCACCCCACCCTAACCTCACGCATTTACCATGGCTAATCCTCCTAGCCTTGGAAAATTAAAGGAGTAATTTATCATGGCCAATTCACCTAACCGACATATCTTTGAACTGAGAGAGAAGACGGGAGCACCCGGAGGGAACCCACACAAGCATGGGGGGAACATGCAAACTCCACACAGATAATCACCCAAGACCGGAATTGAACCCGGGTCCCTGGCACTGAGGCAGCAGCGCTAACCATTGTGCCATCCTGCCAAGTCAACCACATTACTGTGGATCTGGAGTCACATGTAGGCCAGACCAGGTAAAGACAACAGATTTCCTTCCTTAAAGGACATTAGTGAACCAGATGAGTTTTTAACCACAATCGACAATGGTTTCATGGTCATCATTAGATTTTTAATCCAGATTTTTATTGAGAATTCCAATTACACCATCTATGATTGTTGGACTTGAGCCCTGTTCCCCAGAGCATTACCCTGGGTCTCTGAATTACTAGTCCAGCAACAATACCGCTATGCCACCACCTCCCACTATATGCACATTTTAAAATGTCCAGGTAAATTAAACAACTTAATCTAAAACTGAATAGATACAAGGTTAAAAGAAAGATACTTCTGGTTTAAGTTGGGCATCTCAATATGAGATTGCACTGCAGACATTTAGAACAAACCTGCAAAGATTATCTTACTTGCCGGATTTCCAAGTTATCTCCAACTCCAAGTTATCTCCAAGTTCCAAATCACATCTCTTAAACACATTGCAGTTTGACAGGCTGGATGTAATTCAAGTGATAGAGCTTGAATCCCAATCAGCTATCAACTGATACAGTATTAACTGAGAGGGTGGAAATGTTTGTAACTTAAAGTGTATTTGTGCCCAGGTGAGGGAGGGAGTTTGGTCTGTACTGCTCACACTTCACCACTCACCTTTCGGACAGAGGCCGTCACACGGCTCACACATTTTCAGACCATTTTTCTCAACCTCCATCTTGTCACTGGGACAGGCACGAACACAAGAACTCTGATCGACGACAAAGTTCGCTGCAGAACAAAAGACAGGGTGAACTTTCCAGTTACATTCCATGAGCACTTGCCTCAAAGTGCCAGTAATGATTTCCAGCAGTTAAAAAACATTCACCACAAAGTAAATTAACCACCAGGGTCATTTTTAACTTTGGGCAAGGTGAATGACACCAAAATGGCTGCCCATTATCCACTCTGCCTGATTTTCCCTCCCAGTGCCTTTGATGGAAGGGAAAATTGAAATAATGTATAATGGGCTAATTCAAAATTGCCGACAGAAGATAAATTTGCAGGGTGATGGGGACAGAGCAGTGGAGTGGGACTATTTGGATAATTCTTTCAAAGAGCCAGGATAGGCACAAAAGGCCAAATGGTCTAATTCTGCATTCCGTGACTCTCCGTTTGTCGAGTGTCAACACAGTAGAATGAAACCCTATCCCAACACTCCCTTCAATGCTGGGAGTTGGGGATGGGGCAGTGTGGTAATGTAAAACCAAGATCCCAGAGCCATACAGAGCAGCAAGATTCCAGGTTCCACTCTGGTCTGTTGAGTTAGCTGATCTCAGCCTGGACACCAGTTGGAGGTGGATTGGGGCAGGTTGTTCTCTCAGGAAAGGGGGTCATTACCATAGATAGTCCAGTGGTCCGTTACAGACACTGCTCAGTGTTGCATGAGCTCTCCTGATGAATCCATGATTCATAGAGAATGAAGTGAAAGGAAAACAAATTTACATCAACAGTGTAAAAACCCGGTGCACTTACCAGGGCAGCTCTTCACACAGAAAGCTCCGTACATATATTTGGTGTCTGGGTTGCGCTCCAGCTGATAGGACTGCTTGTTGTAAATTAATGGCTTTGGACAGACTGGAACACAGGCATTGCTGTCATTAAAACGCCTGCATGCCTGTGGGAACATAGCCTCATGTAAGAAACAAACTGACTAGCGGAATAACCATTTCACACGCTGACATTTGTGCACACTGCAACCCTTCACTCACTCACATGCAGTGGCTGTCTCTTAGCCTGTCTCAATCTGTCAGAGTCTCACACCTCTTTCTGTTAATCCCCATTGCTCACTCTCCATCCCCGTCACTGGTCTCACTCTCTGCCTCTCAATCCCTGCCTCAATGGATTTCAGTTTCAATCACTCTGGCTATCAGTCCCATCACAGCAACTCGCCATTGTCCTCAGTCTCTCAATTCCCACTCACTCTCCCACTTTCATTCCAATTAGTGTCCACCAGACATTTAGTCCCTAGCACATACACTCTCACGCTCACTATGCAATGCTCATCCCACTCTTACATTCACCACATCAATTCTGCTTATACAATCATGCTTCCTCCCATTCACCTCTCAATTTCAACGCTATTTTCCTGATGGAGTTATTTCTGACTGTAACTGTGTGTCAGGACTATTACTGTCCCACACTCAAATCAACCACATGCAAGCCAGCACCTCCTGCCTGCAGAGGAAAAAGACAAGCATTTGCTTGTTCTTGGTTACATCATCATCTCCTAGTAAAATGGCACAGGCTCAGTTCTCACTCCTGATCAAGTCAGGTACAGTTAAAATTTACACTTAGTACGGCCTGATCTGCTGAGTGTTTTGAGGACTTCTGCTTTCTTTTCCAATTTCCAGTATTCGCAATATTTTGTTTCTGTATTAGAATTCCCATATAGCCACCCATTGACGAAAGAAAAATCCTTTCCAAGACTTACAAAACAGTCTGTATCTTTCGGCCCTGAACATCCACCAGCACACTCGCTGTGGCAGCATTCACTGGGGTTGTGTTGTCCGAAGCATCGGCCATTGCACTGAGGAGCGCACACTGATTTAGTCACTGAGGGAAAGAAAAAGGGAGAGAGTGGAAAACAGGAAAAAGCTCAAGGTTGACAATTCCAACTGTCGGAGAAAGCTTGGAATCACTACTACTTTTTGTACTTCTCAATTTTTTTCTCCTATTTACCTCAAGACATTGATTCATCCAGCCTTCCACAGAGGCCAGGTACCCTCCAGTACCTCACACAGGTAAACAATTGGAGTAGGACATCCAGCCCCTCAAGCCTGCTCCATTCTTCACTGTTGATCTTCTATCTCAACTCCACTTTCCCCTTTCCCATAATGCTTTAGTGTCCAAAAATGTATCAAACCACCCTCCCATCCATTGAGTCTGTCTACATTCCCCGCTGCTTCTGTAAAGCAGCCAGCAAAATCAAGGACCCCACACACCATAGATATACTCTCTAGCACCTTCTTCCATCCGTAAAAAGATACAAAAGTCTGAGAACATGTACTAACCGACTCAAGAACAGCTTCTTCCCTGCTGTCATCAGACTTTTCAATGGACCTACCTTATATTAAGCTGATCTTTCTCTTCACCCTATCTGTAACTGCAACACTATATTCTGCACCCTATTCATTACTTCTCCCCTATGTACTTTATGAATGGTATCTCTGGGCTACTGCCTGAACCGAGTGCAGACGGGCATAAGGTTGACAGGATTAAGGAAGTGAATGGGTGGCTCAGGGATTGGTGTGGGAGGAATGGGTTTGAATTTATGGGGCATTGGCACCAGTATTGGGGTAGGTGGGACCTGTTCGGGCAGGATGGGGTTGGTCTGAACCGTGCTGGGACCAGAGTGCTGGCGAATCGAGTAAAGAGGACTGTAGACAGGGCTTTAAACTAATTAGGGGGGGGAGAGTGCGAGGGTAGGTGACATTACAGGACAGGTAAGGGAAGAGGCCGAGGATGTCCCAATAATAGAGGGAGTAGGGGGCGTGAGTATAGTTGGTGGCGTTACAGCAAATAGGGTCCAGGTGAAGGCTGGGATGAAAGCGCTTTATCTGAATGCACGAAGCATTCGGAATAAAGTGGATGAGCTGGTGATGCAGATCGACACAAATGGATACGATCTGGTGGCCATTACAGAGACGTGGCTGCAGGGTGACAGGGACTGGGAGCTGAATGTACAGGGCTATCAAGTGTTTAGGAAGGATAGGCAGGAGGGAAAAGTGGGGGGTGTAGCTCTGCTGATTAAGGATAGCATCAAGGTGGTAGCAAGGGATGATATTGGAGCCAAGGAGCAGAAAGTGGAATCGTTGTGGGTGGAGATTAGGAACAGCAAAAGGAGGAAGACGCTGGTGGGTGTCGTCTATAGGCCCCCGAATAATGATCTGGAGGTGGGGCGGGCTGTTAACGCGCAAATAAGTGCGGCGTGCAGGAATGGGACGGCCGTAGTTATGGGGGATTTCAATCTGCATATTGATTGGTCGACCCACGTTGGACGCGGTGGGCTCGAGGAGGAGTTCTTGGAATGCTGCCGGGATAGTTTCCTTGAACAGTGTGTGTTGGAGCCGACGAGGGAGAGAGCTATCTTGGATCTGGTGCTATGTAATGAGGCGGGTAGAATTAGGGACCTTGCGGTGAAGGATCCTCTTGGGGAGAGTGATCATTGTATGGTGGAGTTTCTGGTGCAGATGGAGGAGGAGAAAGTGGGTTCCCGGACACGCGTACTTTGTTTGAATAGAGGGGAGTACGGTAGGATGAGAGAAGAATTGGCGAATGTGGACTGGGGGAGCGCGTTGGAAGGTAGGTCTGCTGAGGAGCAGTGGAGGATCTTTAAGGAGATCTTTCTTGGTGCTCAGCAGAAATTTATTCCGATGGTCAAAAAGGACTGTAGGAGGAGAGGTAATAAGCCGTGGATAACGAAGGAGGTGAAGGAAAGTGTTAAATTAAAAGCGGAGGAATTTAGAGTAGCTAAGAGTAGTGGGCGAGAAGAGGATTGGGAGAGGTTTAAATGTCAACAAAGATTGACAAAGAAGTTGATAAAGAAGGGTAGGAGAAACTATGAAGCTGGGCTAGCGCTTAATATAAAAAAGGATAGCAAGAGTTTTTATAAATATATAAAAAGGAAGAGGCTGGCTAGGGTGAACGTTGGTCCTTTAGAGGATGAGAAAGGGGACCTAGTGGTAGGGGATGGGGATATGGCTAAGGTATTGAATAACTTTTTTGTTTCTGTCTTCACGGAGGAGGACGTGAATAATTTGCCGGGTGTTAGTGATGGAAAGGTGGTAGGAATGGAGGGTCTTAATGACATTACTGTTACTAGAGAGGCGGTGCTCGACAGACTGGAGGGGCTGATTGTGGACAAGTCCCCAGGACCAGATGGAATGCATCCGAGGGTTCTGAAAGAAATGGCGGAGGTGATAGTGGATGCCTTGGTGGTTATTTTCCAGACGTCGCTGGATTCCGGGGAAGTGCCGGAGGATTGGAAAACGGCTAATGTTACGCCGTTGTTTAAGAAGGGTGCCAGGCAAAAGGCGGGGAATTATAGGCCGGTTCGTTTAACGTCTGTGGTAGGTAAAATGTTAGAATCCGTCATTAAGGAGGAAATTGCGGGGCATCTTGAAGGGAACTGCTTCATAGAACAGACGCAGCACGGTTTCATTAAAGGGAAGTCGTGTCTGACAAATTTACTGGAGTTCTATGAGGATGTGTCTAGGGCGGTGGATAGAGGAGAGCCGGTGGATGTGGTCTTTCTGGATTTTCAGAAGGCGTTTGACAAAGTACCTCACAAGAGGTTATTGCAGAAGGTCGAGGGACATGGAGTTGGGGGTAGGGTGTTAGCGTGGATAGAGGATTGGTTGTCAAATAGGAGGCAGAGAGTGGGGGTCAATGGGTGCTATTCGGATTGGCGGATGGTGACTAGTGGAGTGCCCCAGGGGTCGGTGCTGGGGCCTCAGCTTTTTACCATTTATATAGATGATCTGGAGGAGGGAACCGAGTGTAGGGTGTCGAAATTTGCTGATGACACCAAGATTGGGGGAACGGCAAATTGTGCGGAGGGTGTGGAGAGTCTGCAGAAGGATCTAGATAGGCTGGGCGAATGGGCCAGGAAATGGCAAATGGAATTTAATGTTGGCAAGTGTGAGGTGGTCCACTTTGGTAGGAATAATGGTAGGAAGGATTATTACTTACGTGGCGAAAAACTGCAGCAGGCGACGGTGCAGAGGGACCTCGGGGTCCTTGTGCATGAGTTGCAAAAACCCAGCTTGCAGGTGCAGCAGGTGGTCAGGAAGGCGAATGGGATGCTGGCCTTCATAGTGAGGGGGATTGAATATAAAAGTAGGGAGGTCTTGCTGCAGCTGTATAGGGCATTGGTGAGGCCGCAGCTGGAGTGCTGTGTGCAGTTTTGGGCGCCGCACCTGCGCAAAGATATTTTGGCCTTGGAGGGAGTGCAGAGGAGGTTTACTAGGCTGATTCCGGAGTTGAGGGGGTTGAGCTATGAGGAGAGGCTGAATAAACTAGGCTTGTACTCGTTAGAGTTTAGAAGAATGAGGGGAGATCTCATTGAGATGTATAAGATGATGAATGGGATGGATAGGATAGAGGTGGAGAGACTCTTCCCGCTCAAAAAAGACAGTAGGACTAGGGGGCACAGCCTCAAGATAAAGGGGGGGTGGTTTAGAACGGAGTTGAGGAGGAACTTCTTCACTCAAAGGGTGGTGAATCTCTGGAATTCTCTGCCCGTTGAAGTGGTGGAGGCTGCCTCGCTAAATATTTTTAAGACGCGGGTTGATGGGTTTTTGATAAGAGAGGGGATTAAGGGTTATGGGGAGAGGGCGGGAAAGTGGAACTGAGCCACAACAGATCAGCCATGATCTTATTGAATGGCGGGGCAGGCTCGAAGGGCTGGATGGCCTACTCCTGCTCCTATTTCTTATGTTCTTATGTTCTTATAACGAGTGAGAAACAATACTTTTCACTGTACTGTGACAATAATAAATCAAATCAGTATCAGTCTTGAACAACTGAACATCCACAGCTCTCTGGGGTAGAGAATTCCAAAGATTGACAACCCTTTGAGTGAAGACATTTCTTTTTATTTCAGTCCTAAATGGCCGAGATAACATTTTGACATTCTTATTTCAAATGGTAGAGCAGACAGGAGTGTCCAAACTCACCAGCTCTACCTGCAAAAAAAAACGTGCATTATCCGTTCTCTGGAACGACTCAAAGTACAAGTGCCATCAAGGTCTCTTACATCTACTGAACAGGCAGATGGGGGCTTTCAGTTTAACAGCTAATCCAAAAATTACACCTCCAACAATGTGGCATTTCAGCAGCACTGCATTCAAGAATCCACCTAGAATATGCACTCAAATCTTGGGATGACGCTTGAAAACCACAACCTTCACACACAGCGAGCCAAGCTGACACTAATTTATAATTGTCTGCAACTAATTTGGTTTACCTTTTAGAATACCTGCACTTTGAATGAGTTATTTAAATGAGTGAGCATGAGAAAACAAGGGGAGCTGGCAGCCTCCAACACGTGCGATCATATTTCTTTTAATTATTGCAAATTTTTTCCTCATCTCTTCATACTTGTATTCTATTCATCCGTTAAGTCTGGCGACTGCCAGAATGCATTGACATGTTTGAGAAACATGTGCTGTACTTGAATTGAGTTGCTATGGTGCAAATGTCTGTTACAATTCTTAAGTCAATCTTAAGCCGATGGATTGCACCTTAACCTGTCCATTTTCTGTACCTCACTATTACCTAGCAGCAGTAGGAACAGGAGTAGGCCCTTGAGCCTATTCTGCTGTTCAATTAGATCATAACTAACCTGTTTTCTAGCTCCATATATACAGTAACCGAAATGTTCAGTAATAGACAATATACTCACAAGTCTGACAGTCATCCTCACTAGGGCCCCAGCAATGTCCATTACAAGATGCATGACACTTGGCACCTGAAAAAAGAAGGAGAGGGGTCCTCTTATCAGGACAGCGATACATTTGAATGAACGAAAGCATGGGGAAGTAATTGCCTTTAATTCTGGGACCTCTGGCATTGGTCTGCAAAGAAATACAGGCCAAGACAAAATCGTAGCATCTTTCAGCACAGGAGGAGGCTATTCAACCCATCTTGCCTGTGTTGGTGCTGCATTTATACGCTGGCTGTGTGACTGGGGTCTGCCAATACCAGGTTAGGTGGATAGGGCCTGGGCTCAACTTTGGAAAACTACTTTAAGTTCTTAAATTGAGACAATTAGGGCAAGTTGATACAGATTCAAAGTTGTAAAAGGGCCATTTTCAGACTGAGATCAGAAATCCTTCTGCACATGAAAAGTGATTAGTGTATGGAACAAGCCATCGGGCAAAACCCCAGGGATCGTGCAAGAAAAAAATTGCAAGCTGAAATGGAGAGGGGACTTTCCAGACGTTCTAGATGAATGAACGAAGGTGGACCGATAGCCTTTCTCTTCCATCATTATCTTGGTGATCTTTAGTAATCCTGGACAAGCAAGGGTGATAAAGCACAGGGTTGCACTCACAAACCTCATGTAGCCAAAGTTTTACCCTGATGACTTAACATCTTGACAGAGGCGCAACAAGAATTAGGGCTTTCCAAGTTTGGGAAAGGCTCACCCTTCTGACGTATGTCAAGAGAGGGAAAGACTGAATGAAAGAGGAAAGTTAGTAAAAGCCTCAGTTCCAACTTCAAACACGTTCCATCCAATTTTTTCAGGTGATAAAAGACATGTTCACCTGCATTCTATAGCTGATTGCTTATTTCAACAATTTTTAAAACTTCATTTATGGGACGTGGGTGTCGCCGGCCAAGCTACCATTTGTTGTCCATCCCTAATTGCCCCGAGAAGGTGGTGGTGAGCCACCTCCTTGCTACAGTGTGTGTGCCGTAGGTACACCCACAGTGCTGTTAGGGAGGGAGTGCCAGGATTTTGACCCAGTGACAGTGAAGGAACAGCAATGTATTTCCAAGTTAGAATGGTGAGTGATTTGGAAGGGAACCTCCAGGTGATGGTGTTCCCAATTTTATATCTGATGCATACATTCCAACCTTTTTTGTTTAGCTAAAGAATATATAGCAAAGTTTTTAAAATCCTGAGTTTAAAACTAATTAAATTCATGGATTTTTCCTTTTCTTTGGGACATTCCTTTTCACATTGGTGCTTATTGGAAGTTTTGAAATATTCTGTCTCGACAGGTTCACAGTGACTGACCACAGTGTGAATGCGAACTGTGCAACATATTTGTGTCAGTTCAAGCCCCACTCCAGAGACTGGAGTGCATGATTGAGGATCACAATCTGAGGGGGATGCTGTGTTATCAGTTGAGATATTGAACCAAAATCCCCATCTATATCCTTTGGAGAAGACCAAAGGTTCCAAGGCAGATTTGGAGGCATGTCGGGGAGTTCTGATGTCTTGGCCAAGACTTATCCCCCACCAACACTGTCAAACCATCAACTAGTCAGTGATCACACTGCAGTTGGTGGAACTTTGCTAAGTGCAAATTTGCTTCTCCCACCCCATCCGCTTGTTAAACTGTACAGAGCAGAGCAATGTATCTGAACCCAAATCATATCACAAAATTGAATTGACATTGCTGCCCCTAGATTTTAAGGGGGGGTGAAATCCGTGCTTGTGAGTACATTATGTAAGGATAGAATTAGATTCTTCTGTAATGCCCCTATGGTTGAACAACAGCCTTTCACTGAGATTCACACATGAAGAATGGCCATTTAAGCAAAGTACTGGAGGGCAAGATACACATGGAAGTGTATACCAGCCAGAATCAATAGCTTTGGAAAGGAAAGGAGATTTATTAGGAGGAGGAGAACTTGTGCACAAAGAGTCAGAAAGTTTACGAGACAGAGTTTGACATTTGGAACATTAAGGCCTTTGCTTTTAATAAAAAGGACTAATTTACTGTGTGAAATTTGTGAAAGCATAGATTCCAAAAACGGGGTGACCCCAAATTGTTTATATGCTTACAGCCTTTTCTAAAATCTTCTGTCTCATTGAAGTCCGTTTTCTCTTTTGGATTGTGAAGGATATCAGCCCAGTCGATGGTCTGCGTGTGACACAGGAAGTTGTTGCTTTCCAAATAAACACCTCCGACCAGAATCTCTACCCAAACAAGAAGACGAGGAGAGAAAGTTTAGCAGGAAAACTATTAACTCGCCATCAAAAGTGTAAATCCAGGAATGCAAGACGATGGGAATGAGAGTATACAATCCAATGGTCACAGTTTTATTCGGGACAAATACAGGGAAAAAGTGTGAACATCGAGAATGAGTGCCAGTGCAGCAAAATCTCAAACACCAACCTTAAAAAAAATACAGGTGGCTGAAGATTTATAAAAACCATGTATGCTTTCTAAAAAGAAAATCAATTTGATATACTACAGCTGTTTTGAATCCAACAATTCATTTCAAATCTCCAAAGATCCTATATAGAACTCATTCTTCCTGTTCTGTTCTTTGGTTCAGAATATAATTTATTCCAACATGTAAAAAAGCTGCATGATAGCTAACAATTGGTGACATTACAAGCCAAAGTAAGCCCAGCCCAGCCCTATCAAGCCGGGAGGATGAGGGGAATATTCGTCAATGTCTACAACTACTTTGGCTCACACACTTTAAGAACTGGCTTGTTAAGTCCAATTACTCATCCCTTGCATTAATGTAACTTTTTGCCTTAATCTTTTAAGTAGGAATCTTTGTAATGTGCCACCAGTTGAATGGCACAAGAGTCGGACTACACTACAGGGGGGGCTGGAGATAGCAATCTGAATATAAAGGCTCTTTCCAAGGAGAAGGGAAAAGAAAACAACTTGAAGCCCTCTTTATACAACAACTGCAGTGTAAATGGCCACACACTCATGACATTGAAGGCGACAGTGTGCAAGTTGCTGTCGTAGGAGTTTCACTATGTATCTCTGATCAGAAGTGCCAGTAAAGTTAACCAGCTATTGGCACTTTGCTTCAGGCCCACCATTCTGATTCAGAACAGAGGTGGGCTAATTGCTCACCAACAACATATTTCCATCCTGCAACCTTCCCAAGGTTCCTGCGCTCCTCTAATTCCGACCTCTTGCATATTCTCAATTTAATCGTTCCACCGTTGATGGTTGTGCCTTTAGCTACATTGGCCCCAAGTTTTGGAATTGCCTCCCTAAACCTCTCCTCCATTCCACCTCTCTGCTCCTTTAAGATGCTCTTTAAAACCATGCTTTTGGTCATTTGACCTAATATCATCGTATGTAGCTCAGGGGTCATATTTTGCTGGGAAAATGCTCCTGTGGAATGCCCAGGATGTTTTACTGCATTAAAAGCACAATATAAATGAAAGTTGTTGTTGTCTGCAGTTGCTTTAAAATCTCATTTATGCACCTGTACTCTCCTCACTGTTGTAAAATTTGCCTTGTAATGTGATCAGGATGCCAGGGGAGTTAGAGGAACCAGCTCAATTAGTGAGCCACTTCCATGGAAGGACACTGGGTAAATAGGACATTAATGGTGATAACGGCAGGATAATTCATCGCAGCAAGACTTACAGTGAGCTTCCCTCAATGGCCTGATATGTAGCACAAAGCCACATCAATTTCTGGTCTGTGCTATGAGTGCAAATATCCTTTAATATGCTGAGTACTAACTGAGGCATTAAAATTATTCTCTAGGCTGAAAAAGGACAATCAGCCAGGGCTCTCACTATTCAGTGCATCTCAACTGCAAAGTGCATATACGGGGGCATCAGATGAGAACAGAATCAGACTCGACTGTGATGCCTCTATAGTTGAAAAACCCACTGACGCAGGGTATCCAGGTTCCATCTTGAGAAAAGGCATCTTGGATCAGGTGCTGGAGGGGTTCCTGACACCTGTGCAAGCAACCTCAAGGGGATTTTCACAGTAACTACATTGCAGTGTTAATGTAAGCCTACTTGTGATACTAAATAAACTTAAACTCTATTGTGAGGCAATATCTTCATGAGAAGAGGTGGGGCAGGTAGGGCTGATGGAGCTTTAGGGTGGCTGTCTGCTAGCTAGCTTTCACCATGCATGCCCTGTTTGCTGCCTTCCTTTATGAAGTTTGGCGTCAGTCCTGTTCCCCGGCTGAAAATCTGGTTTGACAGAAACTGCGTGTTTCTCACTGACTCATTGCAAATGTCACAACAAATAAATCTTTTAATTACATCTGTCAAGGATCATCCAAACCCATGTATTTAACAGAATTGAGTGAGCTGGAGGAAAGCACAAAGACATTTTTCGGTACAAAACAGTAATGTTTTTACCTGCCTAATTTGCAAGGTAGAAGGCTTCAGATCTGAAACAGCAATGGCTATTCCTCAACTTAATTCATTTCACTATTTCAGGGTTGGGAGCAGGATATTAATCTAAATTTCATTAGAGGGCAAGATTGGGCTCAACTATGATGTTCCCTTTGTTTGACTAACTCGCCAGTGCTCATGTCCATATTCTTATCAGTAGGCTAGAGCTTCCTGGGAGACTCAACCCCAGGAGAACAGGTGAAAATTCACAATATTTGTAAAGGTGCCATAGGCATCAAAGGTACTTGACTGGGGGACTTTGCCAAGTGCTGGAAGGGGAATTTATGTCTTGCCCTCTCTGTACGCACTCACTTATCCCCCCAACAGCTCCTCTTGAACCTCCATCCACCCTGCATTTCAACAATCCTACCTGTTAACTGTTTAAATCCAAGCTGCTTCAGCCCATGAACTCCATCCTTTCGATAATTGAGAATGACTGCGAGCGCGTATTTGTCATCGTACAGCGTTGTACCACGGATAATTCGTAGGTTTTCTAAAGGAAGATACTCAAACTGATTCAGGGCCACCAGCAAGTATCCAGTCACCTCCCGGATCGACTGTGCAGGGAGAGAAAGAAAAATGACATCAGTATACAGGGTGCAACCATTACGCGCCAACAGAAATCTTGCATTTAATGTAAAAAATTCAGTGCACCATTGGCTCAGTTGGCAAGTCAACTTCTAGCAACACCCTGGGGGGTTACTGTGGACCAGAAACTGAATGGGACTAGCCATGTTAATACTGTGGTTACATGAGCAAGTCAGAGGCTGGAAATCCTGTGGCGAGTAAAAGCCTGTCCACCATCTACAAGGCACAAGTCAGGAATGTGGTGGAATACTCCCCACTTGCCTGGATGGGTGCAGCTCCAACAACACTAAAGAAGCTCGACCCCATCCAGGAAAAAGCAGCCCCGCTTGATTGGCACCACATCCACAAACATTCACTTCCTCCACACCCACAAACAGTGGCAGCAGTGTGTACCATTTACAAGATGCACTGCAGGAATTCATCAAGGCTCCTGAGACAGCACCTTCCAAACCCATGACTGCTAGCATTTAGAAGGACAAGGCCAGTAAATACCTGGGAACACCACCATCTGGATGTTCCCCTCCAAGCCACTCACCATCCTGACTTGAAAATATATCACTGTTCCTTTACTGTTACTGGGTCAAAATCCTGGAACTCCCACCCTAACAACACTGTGGATGTACATATGCCACAAGGACTGCAGCAGTTCAAGAAGGCAGCTCACCACCACCTTCTCAGGGGGCAATTGTGGATGGACAATAAATGTGGGCCTAGCCAGTGAAGCCTACATCGTTTTAATGAATAAAAAAAAGCACACTCTTCAGTATCACTGTCTCAAAAATGTTGGATTCAATCTTTCACCAACACAAATGTGATGTATTTTCAGAGTTAGTAATTGTGATTAACACTCAATTTGTATCAAAGATCTGTTGAATTTTGCTCACATCTTTTTCCCTCTGTGCTGTAACCTATCTATGCTGCCCTTGTGGCGGTGTCAATTGAGGATTGCATTTAGCACTGATTTCTTCACAAATATCCTCCTGAGTATCACTACTCAACATTAAAATAATAATCAGAAATCTGGGTCTGACAATGCTCACACACAAGGTACTCAAGGGCAGCTAGCACCTTTATAATTATAAGCACTCAGGGTCTTAAAAAGAGAAAAAACTGGAGGGCCAAAACACATTTTGTTTCATTTTCAATGTCTTGAGCTTCCCTGAATTTGTTTGTACATTATATACAATGCAACTGCATAAATGGCCCACTGGCTACACTGTCCCATCAAAACACTCCCAGGACAAGCACAGCGTGACATACATTATAAATCTCCCTCTGCACTGTCTCCATCAAACACTCCCAGGACAGGTACAGCACGGGGTTAGATACAGAGTATAGCTCCCTCTACACTGTCCCCCCGTCAAACACTCCCAGGACAGGTACAGCACGGGGTTAGATACAGAGTAAATCTCCCTCTACACTGTCCCCCCATCAAACACTCCCAGGACAGGTACAGCACGGGGTTAGATACAGAGTAAAGCTCCCTCTACACTGTACCCCCATCAAACACTCCCAGGACAGGTACAGCACGGGGTTAGATACAGAGTAAAGCTCCCTCTACACTGTACCCCCATCAAACACTCCCAGGACAGGTACAGCACGGGGTTAGATACAGAGTAAAGCTCCCTCTACACTGTCCCCCATCAAACACTCCCAGGACAGGTACAGCACGGGGTTAGATACAGAGTAAAGCTCCCTCTACACTGTCCCCCCATCAAACACTCCCAGGACAGGTACAGCACGGGGTTAGATACAGAGTAAAGCTCCCTCTACACTGTCCCCATCAAATGCTGCCAGCACAGGTAGAGATTCAATAAAGAATAAAGCTCACTCATATTACTTTACCGTAGCCTTAGAAAGCCACTTCTTACTGCAATGTAAACTTTCAGGCATGCGCCATTCCAGTGTGGACTCCATTAGAACCCAGCTCCCATGAGCTGGGGGAAAAACATGCTGACTCCCAGTCTCCTGAGTTTAAACCTTTCTGACCTGTGCTACAACAGTAACACAAGTATCTTATTACAGTAGAACACATCTATCAGCCTTAACTAGTAGGTAACCCAGTATAAATATTGAACAGCACAGTGACACACGACCCATCAGTGGTGACAGTACCTGCAGGTACAGCATGGGAAAAGGACAACCTAAGCTCAGGTACTAGCGTGACCCACTTCAATGTAAGGCCTGGGGACACTGAAGATATTTCCACTGATCCCTACATAATGGACAAGAAAGATCCCACAAAGTGCCGCGTGATGGAAAGTTCGCTATGGGAACTCCAGGTTTGTCGTTTTATGCAGTCGTGTTTTTTGCCTCTTTGGTGTGTCTCACCCAGAAACCTGTCTTGTTCGTCCAGTCCCTGAAAACTCTTCTGTTTATTTGTCCATGGGTGGGGGGTGTCGCTGGCTAAGCATTTATTGCCCAGTCCTAATTGCCATTTGAAAAGGCAGTGGCGAGATGGCCTTCCTGAACCGCTGCAGCCCCTGAGTTGTAGGTACATCCACTGTGCTGTTGGGGAGGAAATTCCAGGATTTTTACCCAGCGACAGTGAAGGAACAGTGATATGTTTCCAAGTCAGGATGGAGGGGTACTTGCAGGTGATGGTGTTCCCACGTGTCTGCTTCCCTTCTTGATGCATTATGGAAAATACATCACTGATGTAATAAAGAGCTGCAGGAGGCCATTCAGCCCCTCCGGCCTATTCTGCAATTCAATGAGATTATGGTTGATGTATCTCAACATCACTTTCCTGCACTATCGCCATGTTCCTTAATTCCCCTCAGTCCAGAACTCTTCAATTGATGCCTTGAATCAATAACTGAGCACACAGCTCTTTCGCACAGACAATTCCAAAGAACCACTGGCCTCTGAGTGAAGATATTTTTCCTAATCTGCCAGCCCAGAATGGCTGACACCTTATCCTGAGACAATGACCCTGGCACCTCGCCATTCGCTTGAGCTTCTCCGCCCAGGGGGAAAACAGTCTCTCAGTATTTTCCCTGTCAAGCCCTCCAAGAATTATGTCTCAGAGATCACAGCTGGAATTCTCTGGCCCTTTGCACCCCACTGTCAGTGTGGACGGAGAACTTGGCCAAATCTCTGTCCACTGCAGCGGGACTGGAGAACCCCGCTGGCACGATTGGCTAGAGAATCCCGCCCCACAGGTCCACTTTTTACTCTATCTTTTACCATTGGCGATGGAAAGGGGTAGGTATATACCACAGGGCAAGAGTTACAATTGGGGTAAAGGAAATTATGATGCGATTAGGCGAGATTTAAGATGCATAGGATGTGGAAGGAAACTGCAGAGGATGGGCACAACTGAAATGTGGAGCTTATTCAAGGAACAGCTACTGCGTGTCCTTGATAAGTATGTACCCGTCAGGCATGGAGGAAGTGGTCGAGCGAGGGAACCGTGGTTTATTAAAAAAAGTGGAATCTCTTGTGCAGAGGAAGAAGGAGACTTATGTAAAGATGAGATGTGAAGGCTCAGTTAGGGCACTTGAGAGTTACAAGTTAGCCAGGAAGGACCTAAAGAGAGGGCTAAGAAGAGCCAGGAGGGGACATGAGAAGTATTTGGCAGGTAGGATTAAGGAAAACCCTAAAGCTTTCTATAGGTATGCCAGGACTAAAAGAATGACTAGGGTAAGATTAAGGCCAGACAAGGACAGAAGTTGTGCATGAAGTCTGAAGAGATAGGAGAGGCGTTAAATGAATATTTTTCATCAGTATTCACACAGGAAAAAGACAGTGTTGTTGAGGAGAATGCTGAGATACAGGCTATTAGACTAGATGAGATTGAGGTTCATAAGGAGGAGGTGTTAGCAATTCTGGAAAGTGTAAAAATAGGCAAGTCATAAGAAATAGGAAATAGGAGCAGGAGTAGGCCATCTAGCCCTTCGAGCCTGCCCCGCCATTCAATAAGATCATGGCTGATCTGTCGTGGCTCAGTTCCACATTCCCGCCCTCTCCCCATAACCCTTAATCCCCTTGCCTATCAAAAACCTATCAACCCGCATCTGGGACAGAAGGAATTTATCCTAGGATTCTCTGGCAGGCTAGGGAGGTGATTGCAGAGGCTTTGGCTTTGATCTTTAGGTCGTCATTGTCTACAGGAATAGTGCCAGAAGACTGGAGGATAGCAAATGTTGTCCTCTTGCTCAAGAAGGGGAGTAGAAACAACCCTGGTAATTATAGACCAGTGAGCCTTACTACTGTTGTGGGCAAAGTTTTGGAAAGGATTATAAGAGATAGGATTTATAATCATCTAGAAAGGAATAATTTGATTAGGGATAGTCAGTACGGTTTTGTGAAGGGTAGGTCGTGCCTCTCAAACCTTACTGAGTTCTTTGAGAAGGTGACCAAAGAGGTGGATGAGGATAAAGCAGTTGATGTGGTGTATATGGATTTCAGTAAAGCATTTGATAAGGGTCCCCATGGTAAGCTATTGCAGAAGATACGGAGGCATGGGATTGAGGGTGATTTAGTGGTTTGGATCAGGAATTGGCTAGCTGATAGAAGACAGAGGGTGGTGGTTGATGGGACATGTTCATCCTGGAGTTCAGTTACTAGTGGTGTACTGCAAGGATCTGTTTTGGGGCCACTGCTGTTTGTCATTTTTATAAATGACCTGGATAAGGGCATAGAAGGATGGATTAGTAAATTTGCAGATGACACTAAAGTCGGTGAAGTTGTGGACAGTGCGGAAGAATGTTACAGGTTATAAAAGAACATAGATAAGCTGCAGAGCTGGGCTGAGAGGTGGCAAATGAAGTTTAATGTGGAAAAGTGTGAAGTGATTCACTTTGGAATGAGTAACAGGAATACAGAGTACTGGGTTAATGGTAAGATACATAGTAGTGTGGATGAGCAGAGAGATCTCGGTGTCTGTGTATATAGATCCCTGAAAGTTGGCACCCAGGTTGAAAAGATTGTTAAGAAGGTGTACGGTGTGTTAGCTTTTATTGGTAGAGGGATTGAGTTTTGGAGCCATGAGGTCATGTTGCAGCTGTACAAAACTCTGGTGTGGCCGCACTTGGAGTATTGTGTACAGTTCTGGTCACCGCATTATAGGAAGGATGTGGAAGCACTGGAAAGGGTGCAGAGGAGATTTACCAGGATGTTGCCTGGTATGGTGGGAAGGTCTTATGAGGAAAGGCTGAGGCACTTGAGGCTGTTTTCGTTAGAGAGAAGAAGGTTAAGAGGTGACTTAATAGAGGCATACAAGATGATCAGGGGATTAGATAGGGTGGACAGAATGAACCTTTTTCCTCGGATGGTGATGGCTAGCATGAGGGGACATAGCTTTAAATTGGGGGTGATAGATATTGGACAGATGTCAGAGGTATGTTCTTTGTTCAGAGAGTAGTAAGGGCGTGGAATGCCCTGCCTGCAACAGTAGTGGATTCATCAACATTAAGGGCATTTAAATGGTCATTGGATAAACATATGGATGATATTGGAATAGTGTAGGTTAGATGGGCTTTAGATTGGCTTCACAGGTCAGCACAACATCGAGGGCCGAAGGGCCTGTACTGTGCTGTACTGTTCTATATTCTATGTAATTTCTGATAATTGACTGCCCGTCACTGAGCCGTAAGAAAATGTGCCACTTTGACCGCTAGCTCATTTCAGCATTTTATGGGACCATTTTAACTTTGGTCCACAATGCAAACCCCCTATCACAGAAGGAAGGAACAGGGGAAGGCCTGATCCTTTAGGAATGGGAAGGTGGGGCTGGACACATCATGAATTTCACCCAGAAAGCCTCTGTGCCCAGTGTAGGAGATCTCGGTATGGCCTGTCGTCACAACATTTGAAAAGTCTGTCTTTTAAAAAGCTCAGGTCACCTTAGACGTGACTACACAGGGTCTAAATTCCAATAACTAATGGGTGTCTTTAATACATTTCTGCTCGTTAATGGATCACAGCCAAGGCAGCAGTTGGAATGTTACAATTGGCCTCAGAAGCATTGGGCCAGGGAGGGAGAAAAATGCACCAGGATTCTTGCTCCTAATCACAATCCAGTGACCAGTGCTGGGTAAGTGCTGGAGGTCAGTTAAAAGCACAAATAGGCTCATGTGCAAGATTCCCACCAGGCGAATAGTTTTGCTGAGTCCACATAGTTCACAGATGTAGATGGCCGTTTGGACATGGTAGTAAGTCGAGGGTGCCTAGCAATCAGCAAGGAGTCAGCAGCTTCGGGGCAGGGGGGGGAATTGAGCAAGATCGAAAGGGAATACATAAAATTTGCATTTGCAGTTTTTAGTAGCTGTTGCCAACTTCCCAGGGCCTTCAATTATTTAATGAAAAGCATCCTGTGGAAAGTTGGAAAATGAAATGAAATGTTCATTGCTTGAAGCAGTGTTTGCCTGTTTAAGGAGCATCTTCAGCATGGGTTTGATTCATATAACAACAGAAGAATCTCTGCATTTCTTGTCTCTACTCCAGTCATCCCCTAGCCCCGAGGTACACTTGGCAGGTCCAGACAGGCAATACCTTGCCTGTGGTTTGAGATAAAAGATTTGTGTGTTATTCAGCACTCCGTATCATAATGAATGTGGCAACATACCTGCATTTCAAATGGGAAAGCTACTATTTTCCCACAGTATATTTTGCTCCAGAGGCAGGGTAGAAACCGTACAAAATAAAACACCTGTCAATAAGACTTTATAAAGTTCAATGCATTTGCTTAGCACCTTATTGCATTGTCTTAAAGTTTAAAGCTTATTTCTTCGTGTCACAAGTAGGCTTACATTAACACTGCAATGAAGTTACTGTGAAAATCCCCTAGTCGCCACACTCTGGTATCTGTTCAGATACACTGAGGGAGAATTTAGCATGGCCAATGCACCGAACCAACACGTCTTTTGGACTGTGGGAGGAAACCGGAACACCTGAGGAAACCCATGTAGACATGGGGAGAACATGTAGACTCCACACAGACAGTGACCCAATCTGGGAATCAAACCTGGGCCCCTGGCGCTGTGAGGCAGCAGTGCCAACCACTGTACCACCGTGCCACCCATCAGGGTGTTTCCAAGTGCTTCGCATCCAATGAATTACTTTCGTAAATATAGTCACTTATATCAAAGCAAGTGTGCACACAGCAAATACCTACATACAACAAATCTGACTTTGGTTGTGTTGGTTAAGGGGCGAAATAGTGGCCATTCTTTCTTCCATTCAAAGAACAAAGAACAGTACAGCACAGGAAACAGGCCCTTCGGCCCTCCAAGCCTGTGCCGCATATTCCCAGGCTGCTCATGTGTCTATCCAGGTAATTCTTAAAACGATGCCCCCACCACCCTCTGTGTAAAAAATGTCCTTCTGATATCAGAGTTATACCTCGGCCCTCTCACTTTGAGCCTGTGACCCCTCATGATCGTCACCTCTGACCTGGGAAAAAGCTTCCCACTATTCACCCTATCTACACCCTTCATAATTTTGTACACCTCTACTAGGTCTCCCCTCATTCTCCATCTTTCCAGGGAGAACAACCCCAGTCTACCCAATCTCTCCTCGTAGCTAAGACCCTCCATACCAGGCAACATCCTGGTAAACCTTCTCTGCACACTCTCTCTAAAGCCTCCATGTCCTCACCTGAAAATGTTATCTGAAGGACGGCACCTCCAACAGTGTAGCTCTCTTTCAGTACTACACTGAAGTGTCAGCCTGGGCTGTGACATCCAGTAGAATTCTGACAAAAGGTCACTGCCCTGAAATGTTCAATCCATTTTGCTCTCTACAGATATTACTTAATATGTATTCCCAGTTTTTATAGCATTCTCTATTTCTATTTCCGATTGCCAATGTCTACAGTATTTTTGTATTAGCAATGAATTAATCAGCATTCTAATAGTTCATTAATGTCCTTGAGGGAAGGAAATCTGCCATCCTTATCTGGTCTGACCTACATGTGACTCCAAAGCCACAGAATGTGGTTGACTCTCAACTGCCCTCTGAAATGGCCTAGCAAGCCACTCAGTTGCATTTCAAGAAGGCAGCTCACCACCACCTTCTCAAGGGCAACTTGGGACAAGTAATTGCTGGCTAGCCAGCAATGTCCATGTCCCATGAGTGATTTAAAAAAAAAGTTCACACTGCAATGGATAGAGCAGACCGTGAGACAAAATGTAACAGCATAGCTTTTCCAAATACAAGGAAGAGAGCCCACTAAAAATCCATTTTGCAGTGTAGAATGGATTTTCTAATTGATTTTAAAATCAAGGCATTAAAGGGTGGATATGAAGCACATTGAATGATGATCATTCAGCACAGCCTGCAGAAATCACAGGTAGATCAATTCATGAATTGTAAAGTCTTCGAGGAAATAGGTGGCCACTTCACTTTCCAAAACTGTTTGCAATGATTTCTCTCCAGCCCAAATTGTATCTGGACAATAACTGCCAATGCTGTGGATATACACTTGAAGCTCTATCTTCTGTGATAAGTATTTTGGATTTGTGGGAGCCACACTGCATTTACGACAGTGACTGTGTTTCAGAATGTCTTCATTGGCTAAAAAACTACGATCAAGCAATGTGCAATGTAAATGCTAGTCTTTCTTTCTAGAGAGAGAAAAGGCTTTTGGACAGGATGTTAAACTTGAGGGCCCACCTGCCTGCTCAGCTAAATGTAAATGATCCCATGGCACTGTTTCAAAGATGTGGAGATGCCGGCGTTGGACTGGGGTAAACATAGTAAGAAGTCTCAACACCAGGTTAGAGTCCAACCAGTTTATCTGATAGTAATCCCACAAGCTTTCAGAAACGGTGTTCCCACACCTGACAAAGGGACACTGTTTCCAAAAGCTTGTGGGATTACTATCAGATAAACTGGTTAGACTTTAACCTGGTGTTGTGAGACTTCTTACTATTTCAAAGAACAGGGGAATTCTCCCTGCTGCCCTGGCCAATATTTCTCCCTTAACCAACATCACCAGATTATCTGGTCGCTATCACACTGCTGTGTGTGGGATCTTGCTGTGTGCAAATTGGCTGTCACATTTCCTACATTACAACAGGTGACCACGCTTGGAAAAGTACTTCATTGGCTGTAAAGAGTTAGGAGATGTCCAGTGGTTATGAAAACTATAAGTCTCTATTTCCTGTCACAGGCTTTGTAAATTCATCTCAAAAAAGGTCCCAAGTTCAAGTCTAGGTCAGTGTGGAGTTAGCCAATCTCAACAGGGGCAATTGTTAGAAGCTATAAATGACCTCAATAGCCCCGATGTAAAATAACTAATTGAGTGACAGCTCCTTCTCTGGTAATCCCCCGCTTGAAAATGTAGGTCCATGCATGCTGGGTGGGTAAAGGATGGAGCAGGTGTCATCCTATCTCCATTGCAAACAGCCTGCTGCCGCTCAGTGTCTGGGCAAATGCATTAAGAATGGCCAAAGACCCCAGGATCTGCAGAGTCAGGAAAAACTCACAAGTCAGCAGCAGCTGCCTGCCCATTCTGGATTAACACAGATAATGTCCTTGTAAATTTGGAGTGAAGATTGACAGCTGCAGAGAAGCCAGTTTTGGATGGACAACCTCCATACTGTGTGTATCAGCATCACACAGGCTGACCTTGAAGTACTTTCATCCCAGCTGCCATGATGTAAAGTTTAAAAATAGGGAACTTTTGCCTGGACAAAATAAGTACATTTTAAAAAAGCCATGTAATCAGATCTCCCTCCACACCCTACCCCTATCCCACCCCCAAATTTCCTGCTCACCTCTTGAGAGAGACACTGGCTGGGGCTTTCCACCCCTGTACTCAGCAGCATTCACTTTAACAGATGGGCAATCGTAACATCGGAGTTGAGGAGGAACTTCTTCACTCAAAGGGTGGTGAATCTCTGGAATTCTCTGCCCGTTGAAGTGGTGGAGGCTACCTCGCTGAATATATTTAAGTCACGGGTAGATAGATTTCTGATAGACAAGGGAATTAAGGGTTATGGGGAGGAAGCGGGAAAGTGGAACTGATCCACTTCAGATCAGCCATGATCTTATTGAATGGCGGGGCAGGCTCGAAGGGCTAGATGGCCTACTCCTGCTCCTATTTCTTATGTTCTTATGTTAACATGGTCAACACAGCAGCAGATAACCCTGGGCACCAAGTGTTCCTGCAATGTGGCCATCTTAAACACGTGAGGCAAGATAGTGATATCAGGAGGAGACGTTGGCAAGATGGGGGGTTGGCGATGTGGAAGAGGGAGAGACAGTGGTACAGTGTTAATGTGGATCGTCAAGACATCCAGAGGCCCAGGCTAATTATCTGAGGACACAGATTCAAATCTCACCATGGCAGCTGATGGAGTTTAAATTTGATTAATAAATCTGGAATGAAAAGTTCGTCTTAGTAATGGTGACCATGACAACTATCATCGGATTGTCAGAAAAACCCACCTGGTTCACTAATTCCCTTTAGGGAAGGAAAGCTGCCATCCTCACCTGGTCTGGCTTACATGTGACTCCAGACCTACAGCATTGTGGTTGACTCTAATTGCCGTATGAAATGGCCGAGCAAACTATTCAATTCAAAGGCAATTAGGGATGGATGACAAATTCTGATCTTGCCAGCAATGCCCACATCTCACGGAAGAATAAAGGAAAAAAAAACTCAAGTGTGAAAGATATCACATGTGCTCACAGGATGATCTCATGCAAATATACTTTCCACCTGGATCACTGCATAATAGTTAGGAGCATGAATTTTTATCTTCTCTTCGGTCTGGAGGCAGTGAGCTGAATGGTAGTACCTCTTTACTACAGCAGCAACTGATATAGAACAGACAAGCTTATGTTCTGCACACTACAATTTAGTACAATACTATGTGGTGTTTTCTTTACCTACTGGCCAATCAGTGGAACTCAAATCAGTCACATTTGAACTGGATTTGGGAATTAAAGTCATTCATTAGCAAGCTCCCCTGAAGTAACAGTCTGTGAGTGCACGGCACACAGTGAGAGATTGAGCCATACAAACCAGGGAAGTCCCACACGTTCACTTCCTTGTTGGCTTTGGATTAGTTTATTTCAGCTGGGGCCATGGTGGAGGCGCTTCAGTTTCCTGCATCCAGGAGGAGGGGAAGTCAGAAAATGGTTTGAGTTTCTGCTCCTGGTTGCAATCAGGAATGTAAATGTATGGTTGTTAGTTGAAGGCACAATTGGACCCTGTTGTAATCCACCCCTGTAGTAAAATTGCTTGTTGGAATTATTAGTCCAAGGTTCTACTAACCCAGCAAGTAAAGAATAAGAAAAGACTGTTCAACCCACTGTGTTTATCCATCTAATTCATCCAATCTAACTTCCAACTCTTTTCTGAACATGCCATCCCTTAGCAGATAGACCATTCCAGGCGTTATTCACTGTTTCAGGAAAGACATTTCTTTCCCTGTAATATATTTTACTCTCAATTAAATTTCTGTCCACTCAACATTCTGGGTTCACTATAATATCATCACTTAACACATTACATAACTTGGTGGGATGTCACTTTGTAACTTATTTCTTTAAAGAGTGTAGATCTGAAGTTCTCTAATTATTGTTCACTTATTTTACCCTCTCCAATGCAGACATGTCCGTTTAGAAGTACACATGGTTTTCAAGTCCCATCCCAAAGCATGAGAAGCTCTCAGTGTAACCTCTGTGGAATATGTTTCCGAAGTCACCCTGTTCTCGTTTCCTTCATTGCTTGATTATGGTGTTGAACCTTTCCTACAATATGAAAAGGCAATTGCCTGTTCACTTAGTTACAAACATAGAAAATAGGAGCAGGAGGAGACCGTTCATTATGATCATGATCGATAACAGATCGAGAATCATAGAATCCCTCCCAGAAGGGAGGCCAGTCCAACCCTTCAACAGAGCAATCGACCCAGGCATATCCCCATAGCCCCATGAATTTACCCAGCTAATCCCTCTACCATACACATATTGGACACTAAGAGACAATTTAGCATGGCCAATCCACCTAACCAGTATATCTTTCAAACTGTGGGAGGAAACTGGAGCACCCTGAGGAAGCCCACACAGAGACGGGGAGAACATGCAGATTCCACACAGTCAGTGACTCGAGGTGGGAATTGAACCCTGATCCCTGGTGCTGTGAGACAACAGTGCTAACCACTATGCCACCGCTTTCTGAATTACTCTGTAAAAAACTTAACAAAATCCCCTCTCCCCATAGCACCCACATTTTAGCATCATCTGCAAAAGGAGTCATCTCACAACTGGGTTGAAGGCATAAAAGACGACCATTCAGCCCCTCAAGCCTGCTCCATTATTCAATATGATATTGACTAATCTCACACCTTAGTGCTGCCTTCCCTCACTAGCCCTTGGTTCCCTGAGTACTCAAAAACACCTGTCTATGTCTGGTTCATTAATGGATGCAACAAAAATGAATCAACAGACCTTGGCAATCCACCTAGCCCCTTCCCCTAGTCTGTCATTAACGACCATTCGTGAAAATTGCCAGTACTTCTGGACCCATAGAACAGTAAAGCAGCATGAGTCACTGTCCCAGGAGTGAATACATCAGAATCTGTTCCATGATTAAGCACAAAATCAGTCACACGACTGACTGAAAAGTAGGCACACTGTGTAATGAGAGACGCTCCTCTCAATTTGACTCAATCTAATAAAGAATGTCTGTGCCCTGTGTGTTTATTTGCCAAAATGGTTTAGCTTCTCGTAGAAGGTGCAAGAGCCACAAAATCCTCAGAAAGAACCTATTTATAGTCAGTCAGTAGACAGAAAAAAAAACATCCAGTCAAGCCTGGATAGGAATCGGTGTACTGCTGCCAAGAAACAGAGACGCCTCATCAGTTAAGACTTAAAAAAAAGATTGAGAGGAGTGAAGTAAACACCTTGGCCTAGAAATTCAGTGGTGCGTGCACAACTGCAGGAACCATGATGACCGGGTTGCTTGCAGCTTGTTATCACAAGCTGGGTGGCAGCTCATGCTATTGAGTGAGGGTAGGGGTGAGGAAGAGTGAAACCAGCTTCACTTAAATGCAGCCATCACCTCTTGAAGGGGAGATATTTTCTGCTGTCTGCAGCCAGAATGTGTTTGTAAAGAGGGAAATGGCTGCAAGAGGTCCAGAAAGACCACTCTCTCTCTCTCTGATGGAGCATTAGCCCCTGGTCAGGAGGAAGAGAACAGCCTGTTTACCCCAGGATGGAGAAGCTGCTGGGAGAAAACCCTCCTGGCAACTTCAGTCACCAGTGGAAAGTGGTTGCTACAGAGATTAATACCAGGAGTTTAACTGCAATGTTGAAACAGGTTCAATGACCTCAACAGAATTACCATGGTAATACGCTTATTGCACACCTCACGTTATGACAAGCACATAAACATCTCACAAGGTTGCCACTAACACACTGCTTTCCCATCCACAACTTGATAGAATGCTAAACCAGAGGAGGCAGAGTCCTGATGAAAGAAACTGCTGGCCTACATGAGCAGGAGGAGAGTCCTGGCCATGATGGCGTTGGGCAATGCTGGAGAAGATATCATGCTTCAATCTTACCCTACACACACACACACACACACACACACACACACCAAAAGACAAACGAGCAGCCGTTACCAGCAGCCACTTCTCTCTCTTCACCCTTTCCTTTCAGCTGCTAGATGTGTGATTGCCCAGGTACAACTTCAGCAATGAAGCCCAACTCTTCTGAAGCAGTGTCACTTGATCTGTCTCATTCATGTCACAGTTCAAACACTGCCACCATGTGTACTGTAGAAGGTAGGATAGAGAAATCCTAATATGATGAATCACTGTGATGTGGAGGTACTGACGTTAGACTGGGGTGGGTACAGTAAGAAGTCTCACAACACCAGGTTAAAGTCCAACAGATTTATTATTTAGTAGCACGAGCTTTCGGAACACTGCTCTTTCATCAGCTGAGTGGTGAGTTGTGTTCATAAACAGGGCATAGATAGACACAGACTCAATTACAAAGATAATGGTTGGAATGCAAGTCTTAACAGGTAATCAAGTCTTTACAGGTACAGACAAACAATGTGAGTGGAGAGAGGGTTAAGCACAGGTTAAAGAGGTGTAAATTGTCTCAAGCTAGAACAGTTAGCGAGATTTTGCAAGCCCAGGCAAGCCGTGGAGGTTACAGGTAATGTAACATGAACCCAAGATCCTGGTTGAGGCTCTACTCATGTGCAGAACTTGGCTATCAGTTTCTGCTCAGCAATTCTGCACTGTCGTGTGTCTTGAAGGCCACCTTGGAGAACACTTACCCTAAGATTGGAGGCTGAATGCCCGTGACCACTGAAGTGTTCCCCAAAAGGAAGGGAACACTCCTGCCTGGTGATTGTCGAGCGGTGTTCATTCATCTGTTGTTGTGGTGTCTGCATGGTCTCCCCGATGTACCATACCTCGGGACATCCTTTCCTGCAGCGTATCAGATAGACAATGTTAGCCGAGTCGCATGAGTATGTATTGTGTACCTGGTGGATGGTGTTCTCACATGTAACGGTGGTATCTGTGTCGATGATCCGGCATGTCTTGCAGAGGTTGCTGTGGTAGGGTTGTGTGGTGTTGTGGTCACTGTTCTCCTGAAGGCTGGGTAGTTTGCTGTGGACAATAGTCTGTTTGAGGTTGTGCGGTTATTTGAAGGCAAGAAGTGGGGGTGTGGGGATGGCCTTGGCGAGATGTTCATCTTCATCAATGACATGTTGAATGCTCCGGAGAAGATGTTGTAGCTTCTCCGCTGCGGGGAAGTACTGGACAGCGAAGGGTACTCTGTTGGCTGTGTCCATGATTGTCTTCTGAGGAGGAGGTCAGTGTGGCTTTTTGTTGTGGTGCGTCGGAACTGTTGATCAATGAATCGAGTGCCATATCCTGTTCTTATGAGGGCGTCTTTCGGTGTCTGTGGGCATCTGTTGTGTTCCTCTTCATCTGAGCAGATCCTGTGTATATGGAGGGCTTGCCCGTAGAGGATGGCTTCTTTAACCTGTTTAATGTGGAAGTTAGAGCAGTGGAGCATCATGAGGTTATCCATGGGCTTGCGATACAGTGAGGTGCTGAGGTGACCGTCCTTGATGAAGATATGTGTGTCCAAGAATGCAGCTGATTCTGGAGAGTAGTCCATGGTGAGTCTGATGGTAGGATGGAACGTGATGATGTCATCATATAGTTTCAGTGATTTTTCACCGTGAAGAAAATGTCATCGATGTATCTAGTGTGTAGCATTGGTAGAAGGTCCTGTGCGGTGAAGAGGTCTTCTTCGAATATGTACATGAAGATGTTGGCATATTGAGGTGCAAATGTGGTCCCCATGGCTGTTCTGTATGTCTGGATGAAGAACCGGTTGTTGAACGTGAAGATGTTGTGGTCCAGAATGAAATGGATGAGTTGTAAAATTGCATCTGGAGATTGGCAGTTGTCAGCGTTGAGTACTGAAGCAGTTACAGCAATGCCATCGTCGAGGGGGATGCTGGTGTAGAGCGCCGAGACATCCATTGTAATGAGGAGTGCTCCTGGTTCAACTGCTCCATGTGTGCTACGTTTCTGTAAGAAGTCCATAGTGTCACAACAAAAGCTGGGGGTTCTTTGTACAATGGGTTTCAGGATGCCCTCAACGTAGCCGGAGACGTCCTTGCAAAAGGGTCCCATTGCCCGATACGATGGGACAGCCGACTGTGTTGGCCTTGTGTATCTTCAGAAGGCAGTAGAGATCTCCAGTGCGGGGAGTATGTGGGATGAGAGCATGGAGGATGCTCTCAAGGTCTGAATCAAAGGTCTTAATCAGTATGTTGACTTGGTGGGTGTGTTCTTTGGTCAGATCTGCGGGTAACTGTCTGTAGTGTTCCTGGTTCAGTTGTCGGTACACTTCTTTGCAGTAATCCGTTTTGTTCAGGATGACGATGGCCCCTTCTTTGTCTGCTGGTTTGATAACAATGTTGCGGTTGGTCTTGAGAGTGTGGATGGCGTTGCGTTTTGCTTGGGTGACGTTCGGGGCTGTCTAGTGAGTGCGGCTGATGAATCTGGCATTGTCACATCTCCTGATGACTGGGGCACACATGTTGAGTCGAGGGCAGCGGCCTTCCGGAGGAGTCTAATTCAACCCTTTCCCCTTTGGTTGCTGCACCGCGGATCTCTGTCAGCTGTTCCGGTTCATTGGCTGTCTCATTGTGTTCGCTGTTGGCCTCTTGGGGTTTGTAGAAGAACTCCCGCAGCCTCATTCACCTGATGAATTCCTCTGTGTCCACCATGAAACTGATGGGTCCATTTTGGTGGTGGAGAAGACATTGAGCCCTCGACTGATAACTTTGGTTTCGTCTGGTTGAAGAGTGTAGTCTGACAAGTTGACAGTGGACTTCCTGCAGTGGTACTGCTTTCTACTGTGGTACTGGGGGAGGCTTCGTTGCTGCTGGTGGTGTTACTGAGTTTCTCAAGTTTCCTGTTCTTGGTATGCTATGCTACGACAACAGATGAACGGACAACGCTTGACAATCACCAGGCAGGAGTGTTCCCTTCCTTTCGGGGAACACTTCAGCAGTTAAGGGCTTTCAGCCTCCAATCTTCGGTAAGCGTACTCCAAGGCGGCCTTCACGACATACGACAGCGCAGAGTCACTGAGCAGAGACTGATAGCCAAGTTCCGCACACATGAGGACGGCCTCAACCAGGATCTTGGGTTCATGTCGCACTATCTGTAACCCCCACGACTTGCCTGGGCTTGCAACATCTCTAACTGTCCTGGCTTGGGACAATTCACACCTCTTTAACCTGTGCTTAACCCTCTCTCCACTCACATTGTCTGCATCTGTAAAGATTTGATTATCTGTAAAGACTCGCATTCCAACCATTATCTTGTAATTGAGTTTGAGTTTGTGTCTATATATGCCCTGTTTGTGAACACAACTTGCCACTCACCTGGGAAGGGAGCAGCGCTCTGAAAGCTTGTGCTATCAAATAAACCTGTTGGACTTTAAACTGGTGCTGTGAGACTTCTTACAATGTATCACTACTAACCATTCACTTTGTATCACTGTGCAAGCGTTCACTCAAAAGGATAGGATGGCACAGGTTTCAGCTTGCTGGAGGGTGAGATCACAGACTAGATCTGCTCTGAGTCTGAGGTCACTTCTGATGCCATCTTCAAAAACTCTTGCTGTTGAAGATGGGCATACACCAGGAAATGCGAGGTATACAGCATGGGCAGCCTACTAGTGAGTTTGATCATAGTTGCTCAGAGCATGGAACTATCAGAGCTTCATGCAGAGCATGGAGACTGTTCTGATCAACCCTGAGCTAGTGGGCAGCTCCATGGTCATGACACTGGTGCCCACCCTGTTGGATGCTCTGCAAACAGCTCAGAACAGACTCCATGGCAGCACAGTGCCATCCAAAAGCTATCCAGCAGCAAAAAAAAAATTGCTAGAAGTTAGAAAGCAGTTATGGAAGTGAGAAAATAGGCCAAAAGTGCATCTCAGCATAAACTACAACGCCCTGATACCTGTTAGTACCATAAGTTAATAGACAGGTTTATCATCATGTTGTGAATCAGGGACTGGACAAAATCAATTTCACAAAGGGGTCCTACAACAAGTGTTACTATTTAAATATTTGGACGACCATGTTATATGGTTCTGGCTCGCGCCTGCATGCCTTCTGAGCAGCCTGATCTGGTATGACAAGAGGGGCACTTCCATTGTTGAATGTACACACGCATTAATTGTTCAGGTGTCCGCGTCTGCAAAACAGGAGCAGCACCAGCAGATTTCTGGGCCCTCGTGTGAAGTCTTGATAGACATTTGAATTCAGGTTTCCTTAAGTTTCTTACCAATCTTAAGAAAAAGTGACATTGTGAGTCATCCAGTCTACACGGGACTGGTAGAAAGGGTGGCACAGTGGTTAGTTACCCAGGTTCAATTCTGGCCTCAGTCACTGATTGTGGGAATTTATACTTTCTCCCTGCATCTGTGTGGGTTTTCTCCGGGTGCTCCAGTTTCCTCCCACAGTCCAAAGATTGCAGATTAGGTTGATTAGCCATGCTAAATTGACCCTAGTGTCAGGAGGATTAGAAGGGTAAATGTGTGGGGTTATGGGAATAGGGCCTGGGTGGGATTGTGGTCCATACAGACTCGATGGGCCGAACGGCCTCCTTCTGAGGTCACCTCTGATGCCATCTGCAGGGGTTCTATGATCCTAAATGGGCAAAGTAGCAGTCTGTGTGATATCCTTAGAAATGTTAATTGGTTAGAAAAGTTTGACTGTGGCTACTGTTCAGTGTAGGGCATTAAATATGGAGGGACTACAAAGAGGGCAGGAGTTACAGATTTTTTAGGTTGTAGGCAAGCTCCTTTTTTCCACCACCACTACTTAAGGCAATGATGCTGAGATAGGGTTTCAAACTCAACACATCTTAAGACTGTAAGAAACAGGAACAGGAGTGGGCCATTTGGCCCCTCGAGCCTGCTCTGCCATTCAGTAGGATCATGGCTGATCTAACATTCCTCATGTTCACTTTCCTGCACTTTCCCCATGACCCGTGGTTCCTTTACTGATCAAAAATCTGTCACAGCCTTAAATATACACAAGGGCTCTGTCTCCACAGCTGTAAGACTATAAGTCTTGATCAATTTACTCCCAGAATTTGTATTAGATTAAACAAAAACCTTCTCAGGCCTGGGTTACTCCAGTGATAGTTCATGTTGATATAACTTGCTGGCAAACGTAGATTAGAATCTCCCCACTCACAGCATTTACCACACTTTCCACTTTGCTTTCCAGGAAAGAAGCCATTTAGCAGAGAGCACTCGACATGAGTGGAAATTCAAAAAAGGTAGGTGACCAACATGCAACAGATCTTGACACAAATAATGAAGCTTAATCATAACCATTGATCCTGAAAATACACAACATTGCGTTGGTGAAAGAGACTGAATTGTGAATTCAAAAAAATAGCAACTGCAAACACACATTCATGATTGTCTGAGAATGTGAACATTTGTGAATATAAACCAAAATTCATTGAGACCATTAATATTTACAGAGGTTGAATAGAGATGTCTATTTGTTTAGATTGTGAACAACTTGGATTTATATAGTGCCTTTAACACAGAAAAACATCTTGGACTTCATAAAAACATCATCTATAAAACTGTGATACCAAGACACAAGGAGATATTAGGGCAAGTGACCTAAAGTTTAGTCTGAAAAATAGGTTTTAAGGAGCATCATAAAGAAGGAAAGTGAGGCAGAGTGGTTTAAAGAGGGAATTCCAAAGGTTTGTAGAGGAGTTACCCTGGGGTCAGTATTGGGAGCCTTGCCTTTCCTGATATACATTAATGATCTAGTTCTTGGTGTGCAGGGGACAATTTCACAGTCGGTAGATGACACAAAATGTGGAAGTATTGTAACTGTGAAGAGGACAGTGTAGAACCTCAAAAAGGACACAGACAAGTTGGTGGAGTGCGCAGATAGGGTGGCAGATGAAATTCAATGCAGAGAAGTGTGAGGTGATGCATTTTGGCAGGAATAACATGGAGAGACAACATAAAATAAGGGGTAAAAGTCTTAAGTGGGTGCAGGACTTGGATGTACGTATGCATAGATCATTGAAGGTGGCAGGACAGGTAGACAGAGTAGTAAATAGCATCTTGGGTTTTATTAATAGGGGCAATAGGGGCATAGAGTAAAGAATAAAGAGGTGATGCTGAACTCATACAAGACCTTAAAATGAAATATTGTGTACAGTTCTGGGTACCACACTGTAGGAAGGATGTGAATTGGAGACAGTGTAAGAGGTGGTTTACAAGAATGGTTCCAGGGATAAGAAAGTTCAGCTGTGAAGATAAATTGTAGAGGTGTGAATGTTCTCCTTGGAGAGAAGGCGGCCAAGTGGAGATTTTATAAAGATGTTCAAAACCATGAGGGGGCTGGACAGAGTTGAAAAAGAGAAACTGTTCTTGCTTGTAAAAGGATCAAGAACAAGAGGGCACAAATTAAAAGTGATTTGCAAAAGAAATAAGTGTGATACAAGAAAAATTTTTTCCACACAGCGAGTGGTTTGGGTCTGGACTGCACTGCTTAGAAGTGTGGTGGAGGCAGGTTCATTGAGGCATTCAGGAGGACCTCAGATGATTATTGGCTGGGGTACAGGGAAAAAGCAGGAGAATGCCACGAAGCCACAATACTTGTTTGAAGAGCTGATACAGACACAATGGGCCAAGTGGCCTCCTTCTGCACTGTAACAATTCTGTGATTCTGTGATAGGCAGCTGAAGGTGCGGCCATCAGTGGTGGAGCAATTAAAAAATTGGAAATGCTCAAGAGACCAGAATTAGCAAAATGCAGTTATCTTGGAAGGTTTTAGAGCTGGAGGAGATTAGAGATAGGGAAAGACGAAGCCATGGAGGGATTTGAAAACAAGGATGAGAATTTTAATGTTGAGTGTTGTGTGACAGAGACAGTGTAGGTTGGCGAGTAAAAGGATAATGGGTGAAGAGAACATGGCACAAGTAAAAATGTGAAATGCTTGTGTGAATCTCCTTTTACAGTGGGAAGCCCATTGTCCCTACCCTCAGGAAGGTGAGGTTTCGGTTGGCATTGATGTTGGTGATCTCCAAGTTGCCCATCACAATCTCGCAGTGCATGTACATCTTCTGAAGTTGCTGATACTGCTGCTCCTGGCCAAATAATGAACTCAGCTTGTTTTCTGTGCCGGCACACACTGCAAAAACACAAACAGATCCCATCAGTGAACAAGAGCTTGCATTCATCAGTGAATTTACAATGACTTGCTGTCTACATAGCAGCATACATGTATTAGGCAAAAGTGGTGCATTAAGTGGTGCATTGGGAAAGTACGAGTACCAGCTCCTCCATCATCTATTTATCCCATTCACAGTTTTGCTCCTCTGAGGTGGTTGTTCATTTCAGTTTACAGTGCAGAAGTATAGGATTAACCCAAGCCAATGGGGTTAGAATGTATTGCAGATAGTGAACAACAATTCCTCATCCTTCTTCTGACCCACTGCAACAATCATTTATATTTGTAGAGTGCTTCTAAGGTAGTAAAATACACCAAGGCACTTTACAGGAATGATCATAAAACATAATTTGATACTGAACCACATAAGGAGAATCTAAGACAGATGAATAAACGCTTGGTCAAGGAGGTAGGCTCTAAGGAGCACCTTAAGAGGAAGTGGAGAGGTTTAGAGAAGAAGGCGTGGCTGCCATTGGTGGAGAGATGAAAATCGGGGATGTGCAGAGGCTTGAGATCTCAGGGTTGTGAAGCTGGAGCTAGTTACGGAGATAGGGGAGGGCAAAACCATGGAGGGATTTGAAAATTAGGGTGAAGAATTTTAAAGTTAGGAGCACGGTGACGTGGTGGTAATATCGATGGACTAGTATTCCAGAGACCCAAGCTAATAGTCTGAGGATATGGGTGCAATCCCACCATGGCAGGTGGTGGAATTTAAATTCAATGAATAAATCTGGAATGAAAAGTTAATCTCAGTAATGGTGACCATGATAACTATCATCAATTGTCAGAAAAAGCCCATCTGGTTCACTAATCTCCCTTTAGAGAAGGTATACTGCCATCCTTACCTGGTCTGGCCTACATGTGACTCCAGACCCACAGAAATGTAGTTGACTCTTAACTGCCCAGTGCAATGTCCTAGCAAGCCATTCAGTTCAAGGGCAATTAGGGATGGGCAACAAATGCTGGCCCTGCCCACTAGTGAAGCCCACATCCTATGAAAGAATAAATGAAAACAAAATCGAGGTGATATTCCTCAACAAAGAGCCAATGTAGGTCAGGGAACACAAGGCTGTTGGATGAACTGGACCAACTGTTAAGATCAACTTAATGCAAGATAGGTCCATTCAAAAGTCTGATGGCAGTAGGGAAGAAGCTTTTCTTGAGTTGGTTGGTACGTATCCTCAGACTTTTGTATCTTTTTCCTGACAGAAGAAGGTGGAAGAGAGAATGTCTGAGGTGGGTGGGGTCTGTAATTATGCTGGCTGCTTTTCTGAGGCAACAAGAAGCATAGACAGAGTCAATGGATGGGAGGCTGGTTTGAGTGATGGATTAGGCTTCGTTCACAACCCTTTGTAGTTTCTTGTGATCTTGGACACAGCAGGAGCCATACCAAGCTGTGATACAATCAAAGAATGCTTTCTGTAAAAGTTGGTGAGAGTGGTATCAGACGTGCCAAATTTCCTTAGATCATGGTTGACCCGTGACTTAATTCCACAAACCAGCCTTTGCCCCATACCCCTTAGTACCTTTGGTAACCAAAAATCTATCAATTTCCAATTTAATCTCAAAATTGATCCAGCACGAACTGCCATATGTGGAAGAGGGTACCAAACATCTGCCATGCTCATGCATAACAATATTTCTGAACTTCACTCCAAAAGGTCTGGCTCTAACTTTTTGGTTATGGTCCCCAGTCTTGTACTCCCCACTTGGTGAAAATTCTTTCCAACTTAATGGTTCTCCTTAATATCTTGAAACTTTCAATTAACTAATCCCTGAATCCTCTAAATTCCTGGAAAGACAATCCTTCCCGAGAAGACAATTCTAGTCTGTATAATCTTTCTGGGTAATTTGACCTTTGCATTTTTTTTTTACATCCACTCATAGGATGTGGGCGTCGCTGACTGGACCAGCGACAGACTGGAGGGGCTGATTGTGGACAAGTCCCCAGGACCGGATGGAATGCATCCGAGGGTTCTGAAAGAAATGGCGGAGGTGATAGTGGATGCCTTGGTGGTTATTTTCCAAACCTCGCTGGATTCCGGGGAAGCGCCGGAAGATTGGAAAGCGGCTAATGTTACGCCGTTGTTTAAGAAGGGTGCCAGGCAAAAGGCGGGGAATTATAGGCCGGTTAGTTTAACATCTGTTGTAGGTAAAATGTTAGCATCCGTCATCAAGGAGGAAATAGCGAGGCATCTTGAGGGGAATTGCTTGATAGAGCAGACGCAGCACGGTTTCGTTAAGGGGAAGTCGTGTCTGACAAACTTACTGGAGTTCTATGAGGATGTGTCTAGGGCGGTGGATAGAGGAGAGCCGGTGGATGTGGTCTTTCTTGATTTTCAGAAGGCGTTTGACAAGGTACCTCACAAGAGATTATTGCAGAAGGTCAGGGGACATGGAGTTGGGGGTAGGGTGTTAGCGTGGATAGAGGATTGGTTGTCAAATAGGAGGCAGAGAGTGGGGGTCAATGGGTGCTATTCGGATTGGCGGTTGGTGACTAGTGGAGTGCCCCAGGGGTCGGTGCTGGGGCCTCAGCTATTTACCATTTATATAGATGATCTGGAGGAGGGAACCGAGTGTAGAGTGTCGAAATTTGCTGATGACACCAAGATTGGTGGAACGGCAAATTGCGCGGAGGGTGTGGAGAGTCTGCAGAAGGATCTAGATAGGCTGGGCGAATGGGCCAGGAACTGGCAAATGGAATTTAATGTTGGCAAGTGCGAGGTGGTCCACTTTGGTAGGAATAATGGTAGGAAGGATTATTACTTACGTGGAGAAAAACTGCAGCAGGCGACGGTGCAGAGGGACCTCGGGGTCCTTGTGCATGAGTCGCAAAAACCCAGCTTGCAGGTGCAGCAGGTGGTCAGGAAGGCTAATGGGATGCTGGCCTTCATAGCGAGGGGGACTGAATATAAAAGTAGGGAGGTCTTGCTGCAGCTGTATAGGGCATTGGTGAGGCCGCAGCTGGAGTACTGTGTGCAGTTTTGGGCGCCGTACTTACGCAAGGATATTTTGGCCTTGGAGGGAGTGCAGAGGAGGTTTACTAGGCTGATGCCGGAGTTGAGGCGGTTGAGCTATGAGGAGAGGCTGAATAAACTAGGCTTGTACTCGTTAGAGTTTAGAAGAATGAGGGGAGATCTCATTGAGACGTATAAGATGATGAATGGGATGGATAGGATAGAGGTGGAGAGACTCTTCCCGCTCAGAAAGGACAGTAGGACTAGGGGGCACAGCCTCAAGATAAAGGGGGAGGCGGTTTAGAACGGAGTTGAGGAAGAATTTCTTCACTCAAAGGGTGGTGAATCTCTGGAATTCTCTGCCCGTTGAAGTGGTGGAGGCTGCCTCGCTAAATATTTTTAAGATGCGGGTTGATGGGTTTTTGATAAGAGAGGGGATTAAGGGTTATGGGGAGAGGGCGGGAATGTGGAACTGAGCCACGACAGATCAGCCATGATCTTATTGAATGGCGGGGCAGGCTCGAAGGGCCAGATGGCCTACTCCTGCTCCTATTTCTTATGTTCTTATTGCCCAACCCTGAGGGCATTTAAGAGTCAACATTGCTGTGGATCTGGAGTCACATGTAGGCCAGGCCAGGCAAGGGAATGAAATCTGCCTTAAGGCCATTTGCGAACGAGATGAGTTTTTAATGACAATCAACAATGGTTTCATGGTCATCATTTAATTTTTAATTCCAAATTTCTATTGAATTGAAATTTCACCATCAGCTGTGGTGTGATTCGACCCTGGGTATCTGAATCACTAGTCTAGCAACAATACCACCAGGCCACACTGCCCCCCCACCCCCCGATGAAAAATCACAATAGGCAATTGGGTGAATTTGTTTTATATTTCTTGAAGCTGAGGAGAGAACGGTGTGATTGAAGTATTTACAATAATAAAGAGAACGTGACAGTGCTGATAGAGGAAATGATTGTTCCTTCAGCAAGGGAATCCAAAATAAGGGCAATTAATCTTAGAATTCAAGCTGAACTAGTTAAAAATGAATGCACAAAAAAAAAATTCATGCAAAGAGGTTGAGAATGCAGGATGCACTGGCCCTTAGATGCCAAGTCAAATGAGGTGCTTCAAAGTTAAAACATTTATTTGGGATGGACGGATACGAGATAAGGAGGGCAGGAAGTTGCAATTAAAAAGATAGAGCTATCATGTGGCAAACAAAATGGTGGAACAAACTCAATATCTCAGTAGGTCCTGTCCATAAAAGATGATCAGATGTGTAGGTGGTTAATACCACAACCTCATAAACAAGACACAACATGAAAACCTTGCAAATCAAGTGTGATTTCAAAATTTGGCTCCTCGTTCCACCTGCTCATCTGAAATCAAGTGTGAAACTATACATGGTAAATGCTATTGGCTTGACTTACAGGTAGAACAGAGAAAGTAGATTTGCATGTGTTGATAACATTGCTTCTGTCTGCGTTACCTGGAATTGCAATCAAAACATGAAGTGGTGCCAGTTCCCAGATCTGACTACCTTACAGCTGTACCACACTAATAACTCTTGCACAGAACTGAAGACCTTGGGAACAACTTTATTTTTCCTTGGAGACTTTTCTAAACTTTCTGCCCTCCTTTCCTCAAGTCCCTCCAATAAGTCTCAAGTGGCCGCTCATCACTTGAGCTTGGCACTGACCCGTCAGCCTGCTTTTCAACAATGGGACGCATCAAAACCTCAATTTTGTCCTTGCCCACAAGCTGTGCATGCCTACTTTCTAGCAGGAGCAATAGACAATGAGCTAAAGTGAGCTCAGGGACACTTACGCCAATTATACTGCTCCTTTCACTACCCTGGTTGAGATCAGTTAGTTAAGCGATTGAGGCTGGAGTGGTCCTGGTCTTTGTCACTCAGTATCATTTCCCCAGTGAGCTATCAGGGCACCTGGCACTGTGTGTGTCTATGGCACTATTCACCAGCATGAAGAGGACATCAATCCCCATTTGTTAAAGTGGCAGTTGGCAGGAGGCAAAACCGTCAAACCTATCTCATGCAATTTTCCAGAAAACCTGGGAATTACTGAATTCTAACAACATTTGATCACAGTACACTTTGCACAGTTCTGGTCCCATAGGATACAAAGGTAAGAGAGGCTTGGGCAAGGTACAAAAAAGATTTATTAGAATGATACCAGAACTGAGAGATTGTACCTATCAGGAAAGATTGAACAGGCTCATAAAATAGCCATAAGTACAAAAGCTGTTAAACACACACACACACACACACACACACACACACACACACACACACACACACACACACACACACACACACACACACACACACACACACACACACACACACACACACACACACACACACACACACACACACACACACACGAAAAGATTCCATTCAGGGAACAGAACATTGAGACGGTTGCATTCAACATTTTGTTTTCAGAGTCTTTTAGCCAACAGTGAATCAGGATCCAAATGCATTCCCCTCTCGTGCCGTTATTCTCCAATTTTCTCCCATTTTATGTTAGTGTCCAATTCTATGGAGTGGGTTCTGAACACCCTCTGTCATGTTACCAAAATGCCCACTCTTCATTTGTAAGCACTGTCAACGAGTATATTTACATAGCACCTTTCATGCTTTCAACCCAAAATACTTTACAACCAATTAATTATTTTTGAATTGTAGTCACGGTTCATAGAATCCCTACAGTGCAAAAGAAGGCCATTCAGCCCATCAAGTCTGCACCAATTCTCTGGCAGAGTATCTTATCCCCATCCCCATAACCCCACACATTTACCATGGCCAGTCCACCTTATCTACACCTCTTGTAAAACTAAGGGTCAATTTAGCATGGCCAGTCCCACTAACCTACACATCTTTGGACTGTGGGAGGAAACCAGAGCACCCAGAGGGGACCCATGCAGACAATGTGCAAACTCCACACAGACAGTGACCCAAGGCTGGAATTGAACCCAGGACCCTAGCGCTGTGAGGCAGCACTGCTAACCACTGTGCCACAATGTTGCTCTGTTTCTTATGTTATTATTGTAACTAAAGAAATATGACTATCTGATTGCTGTGTGCAAATTGGCTATGACCAAAATATCTGTTCTTATAAAATGATGTTGGTTGATGGATAAATATTGGCCTGGACACTGAGGAGAACATGCCTGCCTTTCTATAAAATATTGTGGTGGATCTTTTACACCCACTCAAGAAGGCTGATGGGGTCTCAGTTTCACATCTCACCTGAAAATCAGCACCTATGAGAGCCTAGCACTTCCCCAATGCTACTAGCAATACAGTCTTTTGTGCTCAAATCCCTAGACTGGGACTTGAACCCACACCCTTCTAATTCAGAGGTGTGAGTGCTACTCACTAAGCCACAGCTCACTACCGTGCAAGCTATTCAACCACAGAGGGGATCACTGCCAACGCCAATTCTGTCCTTTCGTGTACAACTTCCAACTGTGGTTACCAGACAGCAGCTGGTTTGTCTGACTATTCCCTCACACCACTGAGAGCAGCATAGGACATCCAATCCCAGTTTTGGGGGGAGGTGGGGGGGGGGGGCGTTATTTTTCTTTGATGTATGAGTTCACACTGTGGAAGTGGCTTTCACCCACTGAGCCATGGAGGCAGTGACCCAATTATTTTAAAATGTAACTCAACCACTTTAAAAGCATCATTGCTGAGCAAGAAATAACACAAATTAAAAATCTGTCAGATACCCACTGAACCACAGTGAAAATCTCTGAAAATTCTGGACTAGTATAGACCTGCCTTTTGGCACCATTAATCTGATTACCACCAAAACAAAAGCCCATAAAACTTGGTGTTCAGCAGAAGTGTGCATGTTCCATGTAAGGGTGTGCCCTGCTGTTTTTTTTGTACATCACCTGACTATGTCAGGTAATAGTGTATTTCTAAAAGCAAAAAAGAGTGTAAATCGCTGCAATGTTTCTGATAGCATTGAATTCTGGCCCAATGTGATTGTCTGCCTCATGTGACTAGAGACTCGGGGACAGTTTTCTTGGGGAAAATTAGCAGCTTTGAATGTTTCTGTGACACCTGGACCGGATGGGACACACCCTAGAATCCTCAAGGAAATCCAAGAGGAAATAAGTGAGTCTTTGGGTAAGATTTTTCAGACTTCAACAAAGCTTGGAGCTGTGTCAGGCGACTAGAGGCTTGCAAAATTATCCTGATCTTCAAAGCTATTGAAAACAACATTTGGCGGCTTGAAGAGCTGTCATACAAGAGGAGAATTGTGTCAATAATTTTCGCTGGGGAGAGGGACAGTATTTTGTGGGGAGGAGGAGGGGAAAGCCAATTGGAGGCTATTACTGGAGTCCATCTTTACATGGGCTTACATTTACAGAATGAGACATTACAAATGTACTCCTCCTAATTCAACCACAGCATAGTTTTCAGTAAATGTCTCTTTCTACATATGCAAGTGAAATGCCAATAATGACCCTCCAACTGCATATAATTAAACACAATTATTAGGCCATTAACCATCGGGAGGACTAATTCAGGCCTTCCAAAGTGCTGAGTGAAGTCAGTGATACAGGTGTACAGGAGTTAGTTGATTTGGGTTGAGAGTCCAGAACTATAGGTATAAACCAAATCAATTTTCATTATCACTTGGACTTGGATCAGTGATTGGTACAGCTCAAAGTTCAGATGACAGACAGATAATAGAAGGAAAAATAGCACAAGTAATGGCCCTGCGTGCCTGATTTAGTAGGTTCAGCACTAGTTTGTAAAAGTGCTTCAATAGAATACTATCACAAATGTCACAATAAAAAAAGTTGAACGTAGTGCACTTGGGGAAAGGTTAAACTTTCTGCAGGTTGACAATTGTGAAGATGGTTAGCACCAAGGGATGTAAAAATGTGGGTGTTAAAAGGGGAGAAAGATGGAGCTTGTGAGCATGCTCAATTTTAATTTCAAGCTGTACACATCTAGATTTCCAAATGGAGATCCTGGAGTTTGATATCCCAGGGCCTGAGCAAGATTCAAACTCATTGCCAGTAGACTTTCATCCTCAGTTGGCCAGACCATTTGATAGGGTTAATGAAATTTGTCTTCTCTGAGGGAAGGTGAAAGAATTAGCAGACCCTGTGTTTAAAGTTTTAGAAGTCTATTTATTAGTCACAAGTAAGCTTACATTCACACTGCAATGAAGTCACTGTGCAAATCCCCTAGTCACCACACTCCTGTTTGGGTACTCTGAGGGAGAATTTAGCATGGGCAATGCACCCTAACCAGCACATCTTTCAGATTGTGGGAGCAACGGGAGAACTCTGAGGAAACCCATGCAGACACAGGGAGAACATGCTAACTCCACACAGACAGGACCCAAGCCAGGAATTGAACCTGGGTCCCTGGCGCTGTGAGGCAGCAGTGCTAATCACTGTGCTGCTCTATTGCACCTTCACTTGTTATTGGCACTGTTGGCCAACAACGTGGCACTGATGTTGCCTGTGAATGCATCACATTAGGTCCCAGACTGTTTTACCTACACAATTATCGAAAACTAAAATCTGGTGGCCACTGATAGAAGGGCCTGCGCTATTCCAGATTGGCATGACACAGTAAAATGTATCAGGCATCAGTACATGTTGAGGTCAATCTTGTGATGGACTCTCTCATGGTGTTGAAGTAAAGCTTGTGGTGGATTCATCTCTCCTCTGTCCCCTCACCGCCACCCCAATCGTTATTTTATTTCCAACTTTCAACTCCAGTCCTGAAGGTGATTTCTCTTGTAGAATAACAATTTAAGGACATACTTGAAGCAATGCAACTTAGTTATCGCTTCTTGGCAAACCCTGAGCACTGAGACAGAAGTCAGAGAAGAAATGAAGTAATTGGAATCTCAATGCTGTGCCTGTGTTGAGACAAGTTGTGAGAGATGCTAGGATCAGTAGGAGAAAAATCCCCCCAGAAACATGGTAATGTGAGACTTGTGAAGAGACAATATCTGCCATATTTCAGCTGGCAGAGTTATCAATGCACCCGTTTACTTATCCACTTGTGTTCCCTTCATTGTTAGCACTGTTATCCTGATATACAAGGGAAATACTACTAAATCTAGTTATCTTATACCGGTAAAACCTATTACGCACTGAATAGGGGAACTGGATTTAAGGTTACAATAGACACCTGTCTCCTGTAGTCTGAATGCAGTGTAAAAACAGCTATGGAGCATCTCAAAAGGCAAGTAAGACTTCTGAACAAGGATTTTCATGTGTTCTCAGTGAAGGAGAAGACTGGATGAAGAGTCAACATTTGGGTCTAGAAATAGTGCAAATAAATGTACATGTGAACAGATCAAAGGAAAATTCCCCCAACTCCCCAAAGTGCCAAATATTTAAAACTGACTCCCACCAGAAGCCACATTGATTAGCTCCCGTTAAAGAAATATATATTGAAGGGACAAGGATAAATAGTTAAAGATAAAACTTCCTAGAGCAATGTGGCTCTAATCTTACTGGGAATGCTGTCTGGAATGCAACCAGATGGGGTGAACAGGGTTACTTTTTCTCCTGGGTCTTTGGGAGGATCAGTGAGGGCTTCAGCAACTTTCCTTGAACCTTTTGAACAGGTTGTTCAGTTCTGGACTTCTCAGCAGCTGCCTTTAACAGGTCCTAGCAGTTTTACATTCGGCTTGGAGTTGGTTGCAGGAGGCCATCACTGTAGGAAGCTGGCATCTCCAACATGGGGCTCCTGCGATATTATAGTGCCTTTATACTGCCCCTTGTTTAATTTGGGCTCCAGGAGATTGAGAGCTGGCAACAGCATTTTACTAAACCTGGTCCTGTTCCCTGGCAGCAGAATCATTGACAAATCTGCCACCAAGATTAAGAGACAAATTTAGCAATGCAGATGTCAGGAGCCAGTTCACAGGTGGTGTTTTCTCAGAATCCAAACTAAACAGTCACTGGTGTAAAAGTGGCTTTGGATAATTTAACAATAACTATTTGCCTCAGACAGCAAAGAATAAATGGGGCATCTATGACTGTGCAAATTATACATGTGCCACTTGATTAATTGGGCCCATTGACCAGGGCACTACCTCCATTTTTGATGCCCGTTCTCAACAGAATCTTCACTCTCTCGCATCATGGTCCTTCCTCCACCTTCACTCCTTCAAGTCCAAGACGATGAGTGTATCTGGTGCACGACTGCTTTAACCGTTCATCACCAGATGTGGCTGGACCACATCCCATGCTATATCGGCCCACACACACTGCTGCGGAAACTGCTGCGTACTCCAGCATTATTCTGGAAAGTAAAGATAACTCTTCTCACCTCCGCTTTCTTTCCTCTATTACTAACCTTTCCTGAAGTCCCGTCCTCACCTTCACAAGAATCGGCCTTTCAGTACCTTGCTTTTAAAGGCCTTCGTGGCCTCACCCCTCCCTAACTCCTCCAGCCTTCCATTTCTTGCACTCTAGCCTCATGTGCATTCCACTTTAACTTCACTTCACCATTCTCACTGTGACTTTGTCATTTTGTCTCTACACTTGGAAATTCCCTCCATAAAGCTCTTCACCTTTCTTTGCCTTAAAAACTCCTTTGAAAGTTATCCATGACCAAACTTTTGCTCACCCCACCTAATACCTCCTTCTTTGGCTCTCCACTAAGACAATTTTTTTTATTCATTTACAGGATATGGGTATTGCTGGCTAGGCCAGCATTTGTTGCCCATCCCAAAGTATAAATCTAAAATAGTGTTTTTGTCCTATATGTTATTATTTAGTCTCCCACCCCGCCACGCACCCCTATCCTGGGAGCACTGTCCCGGGAACCCATGCCCGAGTACATTTCCAGAAGCTCCAGTTCTTTGCCCAGTTGGTTCATCTTCATACTGGTGTCTGGATCGTGAACCTCATCGGGCTATTCAGCTGGAGGAGCATCACAATTGAGCATGTTCTTATCCTGACTCACTCATCATCACACATGCTCCACTTTCCACTGCACACAAAATCAGGAACAAGAAGTTGAGCAGAGTTTTTTTTATGCTCAAAGCCCAATTGTAACTGCCTCACCTCCCACACCAGTTGAGATTAGTTAATGCACCACAGACGAGGAATCAAACCTGGGGCTTCCTAGGTTAAGTTTGACCCTCCATTGAAAACTGATCAATGTCTGTAACCCCTGTAATGTCCTGTCTCAAAAGGATAGCTCTTTTTTACTCATTCGTGGGACAGAGGTGTCGCTGGCTGGTTAGTATTTATTGCCCATTCCTAGTTGTAGTTGAGAGTCAACCACATCGCTGAGGCTCTGGAGTCACATGTAGGCCAGACCACATAGGGACAGCAGATTTCCTTCCCTAAAAAGGACATTAGTGAACCCGATGGGTTTTCCCAACAATCGACAATAGTTTCACGGTGATCAGTAGATTCTTAATTCCAGATGTTTTTTTTAATTGAATTTAAATTCCGCCATCTGCCGTGGCAGGATTAGAACCGGGGTCCCCAAAACATGAGCTGAATTTCTGGATTAATAGTCTAGCGATAATACCACTAGACCATTGCCTCTTCAGCCTTGTTAGGCCCTGAAGATAATATTTTCCTTCTTCAGAACCTACATTTATGAGCTTTGGAACCCAGAAGCACTTACTTTTACAGGTTACTAAGATTGAAGGAACCAACAGGAACTGCGTGAACATTTTCATAACACCTGCCCAGAAATCACAGCTGCCTGGAGCAGGTGGAGCCTTGCAATTTGATATTCTTGGCGAACACAATCTCACATAGGGAACCTAGAAATGTATAATCTGTTAGAGTGATACTGCACATTATATACCAGCCATAATAGAACCATCATAGCTTTTGTAACACACAGATTACAGTGGTTTTCTCTTTGCAATTGTCTCCTTTATTGGGCTTGCCTTTTAAGATCTAGATGGATAAACCACCTGCAAGTTTCCATAGCCATTGAGACTTCTGGTTGACAGCTAAGTGTTCCATCTTGCGTGGGTGGGGGTTGGGGGGGGGGTGCAGCTGGGAGGCTGTGGATGGGCAAAGTGATCAGTGCGTACAAAGTCTGGTTTGACAAGCCTTGAATATTTTCTTTGTTTTCATTCTGTTTGCCGGTCCTCCCGGCTGTTTTTCCTATTTATTTACAGTAATATCTGATGTCATTGGCACCAAATCTGGACTGGATGAACGAGTCCGGCAACTGCAGAACCTGCCTGCACCAACGCAAACTCTTTTTTTTCTGTAGAACAAGCCAGGCCACATCATGCAAATGACAGCAGGTCTGTGGGTTTGAGTCCAGCAAGGATCAGCACTCAGACCTGGCAGCTGCATGTGTAAATAGCTTATTGATGTGTTTGAGCTGCCAAGTACAGTAGGTGCAGTGTTGGGTTTTTTTTCTCTCTTCCCAACCCCCTCTCCTCCGCTCCCCCAGATAACCCCCCCCTTCCTCCTGAAAGGTGCCAATTCAAGCCAAGATATGGATTGCAACATGATTACAGCCCCTCAGCACTTGCCCAACTGACCGCTTTTTTCACGTGATCACAGGAACCGACTCTCAGTGGATTGCTTGACAAAGGTAAACATGATGGCTGAATAAACCCATCCTCAGCAGCTGCTCACATGTGCATTTTCTTGAAGGACTTACTATCCGGTAATCACATCCGGAGACCCTGGTTGAATTTTTTCTCCCTTGTCCAGGGAGGCTGAAGCCACTTTTAGCTGTTCAAAATGATTGGGATCAGCGACCTCGGCAAAAAACCTGAGACTTCCTTGGCAAAACAACATACACATCCACCTATTCAATCAGCCGGGCCTCATTTTCATGGGTATATTTTAAGATATTATTAATTTTCTATCTTGCTTTCTCGTGCTCCATGATTTACCTTTCCCAAAGTTAATGAAACGTTAAAGGCTGAAGTATTCCAGGAGATATGGAGAAAGCATTGGGTGATTCTCCCACCACTCCATCTGGAGGCCCACAAGAAATCCTGATTTTGTGGACATCCATAGCTTTTACACAGGCAAACTGGAGATATATATTATCATGTGAAACTGCCAATAGAACAGGCTCTGCACATCCATAAGAGTGCAAAATTTAGTGACAGGTTTTAAGATCCGGAAGAAGTCAGATCTTCAGTGGTATTACAGAGTTTGAGACCTTTCGTATCAGTAGCCACAGATGCAGCGCACACTTAGTGCACTCAAGTGTAGTAACCTTCAAATGCCACGGAAACCAAGCACTGAAGCACCACTGTATACAAACGTAGAAACATAGAAAACAAAAGCAGGAGTAGGCCATTTGACCCTTCCAGCCTGCTCTACCATTCATTTTGATCGTGGCTGATCATCAAATTCAGTATCTTGATCGTGCCTTCCCCCCCATATCCCTTGATAGAATACACTCATTACCGTCTTCCTGGGTTTCACAAGCTGTGTGATCAAAAGTTCAGAAACAACTATATTCATATTATCAAAGAGCCAAGCCCCCTTTGCCCGGAATTCAAGATCCAGAGTGACCTTCAGTCCATATTTACACAATGACATTGCAGATGTATTGGAGAAAGTCATTGCACATAGGCTCACTAAAGAAAGGAAATGGGTGACAATGTGATTCGTGTAGGTTTTGCGTCAACCATCACTAGATGTGGCCACGTGCTGCATCATCCTGCCCCACACAATTTCAGTGCCCATTACCTGGGTTAAATTAACCTATTCTACATTCGTGGAACAAATTACCTTCTAAACTTCTTGTGTACTCCAAGTCTACGTGCTTGAACATGATATGCATCATTGTGAACTAGATGTGCACCATTAAGTCTAACTCCGTATGACATAAACAATTAACTTTCCTTGTGCCTGTGACTAAGTTGTGTTTCTGTAAAATTACCACATTTCTTCAGCAGAAGCTTCCTTTTATCATCTTTGTCTTATGCATTTGTTAGATTGAACAGGTTGGGGCTCCTGTCCCTAGGAAAGAGAAGAGCGAGGAGTGCCTGATAGTTGTGGAAGGGTTTCATACAGTAGACACTAGAAGACATTGGTGGAAATTTTCCAGCCCTTCATGCCAGCGGGATCTTCCAATCCTGCTGATATAAACGGAGATTTCAATAGCCCTCCGGCCCCACTGTAGGAAAACCCACTTTTCAGCCAACGTCTTCTCCATGTCTACCATATGAAACCCTACCACAATTTTAACGACTTCTATCAAGCCAACCCTCATTCTTATCTTTTCTAAAGACAAGAGCCCCAGCCTGTTCAATCTAACAAAAAATGCAAGACAAAGAAATTCCAGCCATTTTGAGGGAAATTTGAGATCTCGAGATCCATAAATATAAAATAGTCATTAATAAATCCAATAGCGATTTCAGGAGAAACTTCTTTTATCCAGAGACTGGTGATGATGTGAAACTCGCTCCCATTTGAGGTGAACAGCATCAATACATTTAAGGAGAAACTGGATAAACACATCAGGGAGAAAACAACAGAAGACTTTAGAAGAAGGGAAGAGGCTCATGTAGATCATAAATACCAGAATAAACTAGTTGGGGCAAATGGCCTGTGTCCGTGCTATAAGTTCTGTGTTAAAAAAGATGGACTTTCCTAAATAAAAATAGTGCATGTTTCAACCTCGTTTCCTCCCCCAAACCTTCATAGAATCTCTACATTTGGCCCATCGAGTCTGCACCAATCACAATCCCACCTAGGCCCTATCCCCATAACCCTACTATCTCCCTGACACTAAAGGGGCAATTTAGCATGGCCAATCAACCTAACCAGCACATCTTTGGACAGAGAGGAAACCCACACAGACACAGGGAGAACATGCAAACTCCACACAGACAGTGACCCAAGCCAGGAACTGAACCCAGGTCCCTGGCTCTGTGAGGCAGCAGTGCTAACCACTGTGCCACCATACCGCCTTTGAGTGATAGGCTGTGTAGTATATCAAGGTAACTAGAGATTATGCTGAAGAATTTGTCTTTTCAGATTCTATTTTTAATGAAAATGCAAAGGATAGTCAGGGACAAGATACTTAGTTACTCATAGAATCCCTACAGTGCAGAAGGTGGCCATACAGCCCATCGAGTCTGCATTGACTCTTACTCAGGCTTACCCTGGAACCCCATGTATTTACCCCAGTAATGCCCTCAACCTACATATCTTGGGACACTAAGGGGCAATTCACCACAGTCAATCTACCTATCCTGCACATCTTTGGACTGTGGGAGGAAACCTACGCAGACACGGGAAGAACGTGCAAACTCCACAGACTGTTAAAGTCCACATAGCAATTTCAAAATGCAATCACTGAATTATCAGGAATTGAGTGTTCCATTGTGGAGGGGGAAAGCAGTCATTTTAATAAACAGATAAGTACCGGACAGCATGAACTGATCTCTTCCACACACTGCATATCAACATATAATTATAGAAAATAATAAGAATGGCTGAAGTGTTATGGGATTCAACAGACCATTGTACGTTGCTCAGAAAATGCAAACCATTTGCTTACAGAATAATTTTGATTACTCAAAACACGTTGCTCTGCCACTTTTCAGGAAAATGTTTCTGTTTACCCCTCTATAGCCAGTGGGTTTATCCTGTGAGTAATTAAGCCACATAGATGGGGCCAGTCAGGTCAGTGGTGGGGATGCGCCAACTCGACTCTGCTTTTGGATTAAGAAGGGGAAAATGCAACACTTCCTCACCTTGTTTGCTATCCAGCAATACCCACTCGAATGCAAGTGTGAACATGAGGCTGATATGAACATATAACATGTCACCGTCAGCACTCACGCATGGCCACACTGTTCCCCATCTCTGTGACCTCCTACAACCACCAACCACCCCCGCTCCCCGAGATCACTGCACTCCAATTTTGGCCCCTTGAGCATTTAATCATTCCACCATTAGCTGTTGTGCATTTAGCTGCATCCAGATCCTAAACTCTGGAATTCCCTCCCTAAACCTCTCTCCTCTACTTTCCTATTTAAAATGTACCTCTAACCAAGCTTTTGGTCATCTGCCCGAATGTCACTATGTGATTTGGTGAAGAGTCATCCAGACTCATAACAATAGCTTTATTCTTTCTCCACAGATGCTGTCAGACCTGCTGAGATTTTCCAGCATTTCCTGTTTTTGTTTCACAATCATCACTGCTCGTGTGACTGACTGTTCAAGTATCTCATACCGAATTCCGGTCTGTATTATTTGAATGTAGGCATTCTAGCATAGGCAAGAATTTGGGACAAGGTGTTAGGTATTCTTAGATGATCGGTATCAATCAGAGTTTCTATTGTCCCATTGTAGTCTCATTGCCTTTTCACTGATGGCTGGCTCTTGATAAAACAGAAATCTCTCCACTGTAAGGGTCATAGATGAAATCGGTTCAAGGCAGCTTCACCTCACACTATAATAGGTATGGGCTATAGTGGACCTAATTCAACAGTAATTGGTAATCTCCCTCAGGGAGTCCATAACTATGGGTGTGTACAAGTAGATTCACCCCAAGGCATTTTGTTGGAATGGGAGGTGAAGCCCATTATTGGGATAAGTAAAACAAGGCTTTACACTGATGATGCTTACACTACCTTAATGGGAGAGTACTTGCTGCTGATAATTAGGCAGAAAGTGTGTTTCAATCTTTAACATACCCCTCCCGTCTCTGTCCCCGCAAACAGATACAAAATGAATTTTTAGTCACCATTCAGATGCAAAAGTTCCATTGTTGACTTATTTACGGAACAGCAAACCTTTTTTTTGTTTTTTTCCCCCACTGGCAAACACCCTTTGAAAAGGTTTTTTATGAAGGTTTAACTGTAAGTAGCGTTGGAATGTGTGTTGGTGCAGCCCTAACAACAAGGTGGATTGTTTTATCAAGCCACCATCACGAGTTGTTTATCAAGTTTCAAACCACACCGGTTAGTGAGTCAATAAATAGTTCATCAGTGGCTTATGGTACAAATAAACTGCCAGGGAAAAAAAATGCCAGCACACCACGTGGTAGAGCAAGTTTGCACTCTTGTTCAGTGAGCTGATATCCAGTTACACTTATTTCCCATCCTCTCCGATTTTCCCTCTCTCCTTTGACCTTTATTACAAGGGGGTGGAATGTCAACTTAAGAAACTTGTTACTTCTGTACAGGGCATTGGTGAGACCACATCTAAAGGATTGTTCTCAGTTTTGGTCTCCTCATTTCCGGAGGGATACAGTTTCATTAAATGGAGAGAATGTTCACCTTGGTTGATTCCTTCGATGAAGGGGTTGTTCTTATGAAGAAGGTTGAGCAAGTTGGGCCCATCTGAACAATGGGAGCTGATCTTAACGAAACACAAAAGATTCTGAGGGGGCTTGACAGCATAGATGCTGAGAGAATGTTTTCCCTCATATGGGGGAGGGGGGAGCAGAGAATCTTGAACAAGGGGGCACAGTTTTTAAATAAAGGGCCCCCCATTTAAGATCATTCCAAAGGGTTGCTAATCTTTGTAATTCTTTTCCCCCAGAGGTATTGGCGGCTGGATCATTGACTATATTCAAGGTGGAGTTAGACAGATTTTTGATTGACAAGGGAGTCAGGTCATCAAGGGTTATGGAGTGCCATCAGGAAAGTGGAGTTAAGCGCACACAATCAGATCAGCCACGATCTTACTAAATGGGAGATCAGGTTGATGCACAGAACTTTCAGACTTTGCTCAATTGGTTATTCATCGTGCATGTGGAAAAAAAAAATTGCATTTATATAGCACTTTTCATGGCCATCGGACATCTCAAAGCGTTTTATAGGCATTGAGGTACTTTAAGTTGGCCGCTGTGCGTAGGGCATGCAGCAGACAGTAAGCGCCCATAACCGGTGACGTGACAATGACCAGATCATCTGTTTTATGTGACATCGATTGAGGGATAAATATTGGTCAGGACACTAGGAAGGACTCCCCTGCTCTTCTTCTCTCAAATATAGGGGTGGAACATGAATCCAGAATGTTGTGACTCGCAGGGAAAAGTGTTACCAACTAGGCAATGGTTGACTGTTGACGAGGGATGGAATGTGAGCAGGCTGTTCAACACAAAGGCTTCTTCACTGGGCCTCTGCCGAGTTGATCGGGTGAGCATCTGACATCCAAACAGTATTCACATTTGAGGGGCAATATTCTGGCAAATCCTTTTGATGAAGAGGAGCCACACAGACCAGCAAGGTTCCAAGTTCAATCCTTGGTTTGTGGTATATTTGTCTCAGCTAAAATGATTATGGTGGTGCTCCAATCGTGTCCGGTAGCTTAGAGCTGTCGAGACAGGCTGAGCTTTTGATTGTTAGCCTGAAATTCCTGCTGAAACTGTGCACCCATCAGGTGAGGACAGATTGAGTTCAACTGTAATGCCACCTTCAGTTGAATAGCTGCTCTCACTCAATATCTAGCCTCATGCATGTGATGAATGGTCATTTGGATGAGGTGTCAGAGGGCCAACAACATTCAGAGTCAGCAATTATAGGAAAAAGAAGAAAATTGGAAAAAACAAAGAATAATGAAAAAGTCTCAAATTGAGAGCTATCTGCCCTGCCTACTCATCATATGATTCCTTTTTTGTTCCTTCACTGGTGCCGTCATTGAGCAGTATTGTCATTCTATACCACTATTCAATTGACACATTTTTTTCACATCAAACAGAACAGTACATGAAGTTACTCAACAGATTAATGAGTCAACACATTGTTATTCTGGGTTATTTGCTCGATTGTCTCAAACTGATTTCTAGCTAATTGTCCCCATGTGAAGCGAGAGTGTGGCTGCTGTTTCCTGATCAACTACCTAATTATTCTGCCTCTGGTGTGGAAAGAAAGCAAGAAATGCCTGCATATTGCCACACACACGTACAGAGAACAACAATGGCAAGGGAAGCAGGCAAAAACAAAAATCACAACATGATGCAAAAGGCATATCTAAGATAACAACGTTGCTAAAATGTTGCAACATCCACATTTAAACATTGGACTTAAGATCAGGAGGCCATTTGGCCCTTTGAGCCTGCTCTGCCATTTGATAAGATAATAGTTGAACTGATTATAGTCTCTATAGATCCATAGAACCCTACAGTGCAGAAAGAGGCCCTTCAGCCCATCGAGTTTGCACCAACCACAATCACACCCAGGACCTACTCCCATATCCCTACATATTTTACTCACTAATCCCTCTAACCTAAGCATCTCAGGACACTAAGGGGCAATTTTAGCATAGCCAACCAACCTAACCCGCACATCTTTGGACTGTGGGAGGAAACCACAGCACCTGGAGGAAACCCACGCAGACACGAGGAGAACGTGCAAACTCCACGCAGACAGTGATCCAAGCTGGGAAATCGAACCCAGGTCCCTGGAGCTATGAAGCAGCAGTGCTAACCACTGTGCTACCATGTCACCCACAATTCCACCTTCTTGTCTGCCCCATAAAATCTAACTCAGTCTTGAATAAATTCAATGACTCAGCGTCCACTGTTTTTGGAAGAGAATTCCACAAACAACCCTCTGAGCAAAAAAAAAGTTCTCATCTCTGTCTTAAAAAGGGAAAACTGTGTCCCTTAGTTCTAGTCTCCCCAACAACAGCAAACCTCCTCCAGGTATCCATCCTATCAAGTCCCCTCAGGATCTGATATGTTTCAATAAAATCACCTCTCATTCTTTGAAACTTCAATGTGTATAGGCCCAAACTGTCCAACCTTTCTGCACAAGACAAGCTCCTCATCCCAGGATGAGTCAAGTGAACCTTCTCAGAAGTGTTTCTAACACAATAATATCTTTTTTCAAATAAGGAGACTAAAACTGTACACTGTATTCCAGATGTTGTCTCACCAAGGCCCTGGACAGCTGAAATAAAATTTCCCTACTTGTATATTCCATTCCCCTTGCAATAAACACCAGTATTCCATTTGCCTTCCCAATCACTTGCTGTACCAGCATGCCAACTTTTTGTGATTCATGTATCAGGGCAGCCAGATCTTTCTGTACCACCAAGTTCTACAATCTCTCCCTATTTTCGGTTTTGCTATTCTTTCTGCCAAAGTGGACAAGTTCACATTTTCCCCACGTCATACTCCATCTGCCAAAGTTTTGCCCACTCATTCAACCAATACCCTTTTGTCGACTCTTTACCTCTTCTTGACAACTTGGTGTCATCAGCAAATTTAGCTACCATGACATTCAGTCCCTTCATCCAAATCATTAAGTGGATTGTAAATAATCAAGGCCCCAGGACCACATCCCCTACCTACCCAGTGCCAATCATTAATAGCTCAGTTTTTTGGTGAAGTCTTCTGTCCTGTTAAAGCAATGTGAATGCTTTTCTATGTGGAAGTAGTAACAAACAATTCCCAGGTCAAGTATAGGAGGAGCAACAGCACCAATTTACGTTGATACTGCACATTTCAACATAGCTAAACATCTCAAGATGCTTCACAAGAACAAAAGTAGACACGGGTGTTAGGTAATAGTTAGTGTGACTGAAAGTCTAGTCAAAGAGTTGAGGCTTCAGAGAGGCAACAAACACCGGAGGAGTTTGGGGACAGTTTCTAACTTTGTGGGACCATAACTGAAGTCTCTGCCACCAAGGTAGAAGAGCACAAGGCTAACCATAGGCCTGGAGATGGCTACAGAGGCAAAATGGGGTGAGGCCATGGAGCATCTTATACAAGTGGACAAAGACCTTGAATTAAATGCATGTAGAAGGTGAGGTGGGGGGAGGCGTGGCTAGCCAATGGAGGGGGGGGGTCCCCAAGAACAGAGACAGTGAGGGATAGTGTCAGATAGGAGCGGGCAGTGGAGGTTGTGTAAAGGCTGCTGGAGAAGCCATGGTGAAAGGTTTCCCTGCACTTGTTCAATGTGCCTCAGAGTCCCACCCTCCAAAAAAACACCTACTGCAGCTGCATCATTTCTCCACTTCACGAGGCAGTCATCTTTGTGTTCCCTCTGAATTAGGCTATTGATTTCAACTCCAGTGGCCTGCCTTAGTTCATCTACCACTCTCAGTCAAAATGATCGCCACTTTGAGTGTAATTTGGTGCATTGTGGGGGTTAACTTGCAAGGAGCAGTTCAAATGTGTTTGAGAGAAATGAAGCCAATCTTTCCAGTCATAACGCACCTAATTTGGCTGGTCACAGGCCAATTGTTTTATTGCACTTTTACAAAATATTAATGATTCCAGTAAGCCTGCCAGTTTTGAGATCAAAAGTGCAGTTAGTTTCCAAACCAGAAGCAGGATAGAAATGCAACGTCTTTGGAGAGAGTGAGAGTGTCTTAAAATCAATGCCAAGTATCAGAAATTGTTTTGGTTTTCATTCATGCTGTGGTCAAATCCCATAGGAGTCAGAAAGCCCTCCTATACTAGTTGACATCAGCTGATTGAGGCTAGATCACAAACACTTTCTAATCTATAGAACTTTTACCTGCTAAGGCAGCAGGAGAACTTTCATTCCATTCCAATCACCCCCCCACTACTCCTGTGACCGTTTGCTTCTTAGTCTCACCTGAAAGTCATGCAGTGTGCCACTCCTTCCCCTGCCAACAGTAGAAAGTCTCACCATTGATGAGGGGAAGGGTAGAGAGAAATACATCAAAGCACGTGCACATACATTTATACAGCCAGAAAAGTAGCCTGTGTTGCAGTATAAGCTTTGAGTGGGGACCAATGTTGCAGTGTTTGAGAATGAATTTAGAGGCAAACCGTCGCAGAATTAGATTCTCTCAAATCTTCCCGACATGGACCTACAGAAACACCGTTCCTATCCTGAGCCATACTCCATTAATCATTAACATGGCAAGCCTAGTGCATACACAGTAAAACCTTGGCAAGGAACAACTGCTTTTATAAAACCATTGGCCTATTTGGTTAGGGACTCGCAAGAATTCTCAGCTAGTTTTAACAAATGAGCACCAAGGACACCACTTTGATGGCCAAAAGTTAATTGTACCAAAAAAATGATAATTGATTATGTTAAATACTAAACAGCAATCCTGAGACCAATAGTAACCTTCCAGTGAAGCAGACTGAAGGGGTAATTGGACCAGACTGTGCTGATCTAATTCAATCAGCACTTGCAAATCACAGTTTCTGTCCTTATTTTTGTATTTCTATTATAAAGTCATCTATTCATCTCTATGTGAACATGTCACATAGTAACTACATCTTTCTCTAAGTGGAGGCGCTGCAACATTTTCAATCGGGGGCGATTACAGCTTGACAAATTTTACATTAGACAGTTTCCATATAATTGTGAATTCAGCAAAGGCAAAGGCTGACAGAAAGTGCAAGGTGCAAGATTTTTAATATTGAAAGATTTTCCAAACGTCGCTGGATTCCGGGGAAGTGCCGGAAGATTGGAAAATGGCGAATGTTACGCCGTTGTTTGAGAAAGGTGGCAGGCAAAAGGCAGGGAATTATAGGCCGGTTAGTTTAACATCTGTTGTAGGTAAAATGTTAGAATCCGTCATCAAGGAGGAAATAGCGAGGCATCTTGAGGGGAATTGTTTGATAGAGCAGACGCAGCACAGTTTCATTAAAGGGAAGTCGTGCCTGACAAATTTATTGGAGTTCTATGAGGATGTGTCTAGGGCGGTGGATAGAGGAGAGCCGGTGGATGTGGTCTTTCTTGATTTTCAGAAGGCGTTTGATAAGGTGCCTCACAAGAGGTTATTGCAGAAGGTCAGGGGGCATGGAGTTGGGGGTAGGGTGTTAGCGTGGATAGAGGATTGGCTGTCAAATAGGAGGCAGAGAGTGGGGGTCAATGGGTGCTATTCGGATTGGTGGTTGGTGACTAGTGGAGTGCCCCAGGGGTCGGTGCTGGGGCCTCAGCTATTTACCATTTATATAGATGATCTGGAGGAGGGAACCGAGTGTATGGTGTCGAAATTTGCTGATGACACCAAGATTGGTGGAACGGCAAATTGTGCGGAGGGTGTGGAGAGTCTACAGAAGGATCTAGATAGGCTGGGTGAATGGGCCAGGAACTGGCAAATGGAATTTAATGTTGGCAAATGTGAGGTTGTCCACTTTGGTAGGAATAATGGTAGGAAGGACTATTACTTACATGGCGAAAAACTGCAGCAGGCAACGGTGCAGAGGGACCTCGGGGTCCTTGTGCATGAGTCGCAAAAACCCAGCCTACAGGTGCAGCAGGTGGTCAGGAAGGCGAATGGGATGCTGGCCTTCATAGCGAGGGGGATTGAATATAAAAGTAGGGAGGTCTTGCTGCAGCTGTATAGGGCATTGGTGAGGCCGCAGCTGGAGTACTGTGTGCAGTTTTGGTCGCCGCACTTACGCAAGGATATTTTGGCCTTGGAGTGCAGAGGAGGTTTACTAGGCTGATACCGGAGTTGAGGGGGTTGAGCTATGAGGAGAGGCTGAATAAACTAGGCTTGTACTCGTTAGAGTTTAGAAGAATGAGGGGAGATCTCATTGAGATGTATAAGATGATGAATGGGATGGATAGGATAGAGGTGGAGAGGCTCTTCCCGCTCAGAAAGGACAGTAGGACTAGAGGGCACAGCCTCAAGATAAAGGGGGGGTGGTTTAGAATGGAGTTGAGGAGGAACTTCTTCACTCAAAGGGTGGTGAATCTCTGGAATTCTCTGCCCGTTGAAGTGGTGGAGGCTGCCTCGCTAAATATTTTTAAGACGTGGGTCGATAGGTTTTTGATAGGCAAGGGGATTAAGGGTTATGGGGAGAGGGCGGGAATGTGGAACTGAAACACGACAGATCAGCCATGATCTTATTGAATGGCGGGGCATGTTTGAGGGGCTAGATGGCCTACTCCTGCTCCTATTTCTTATGTTCTTATGTTCTTATTCTAAAAGCATAGCATTGTGAACATAGCAGTTCTAAATGATCCATTCATCAGTTCAAAGGTGAGTCTATAAAACTGTAGGTATTTTGCCCATTTCTAACAACCTACTCACCTTCTCCATAGGTACCAACTGGCTGCTGGATTCTGGTTTTTTGGCCACTTTCAATGTGTGAACCAAGACTGTGATTGCCAGCATGCTATTTCAAAGGGGAGAAGGTACCACAACCAAATTCAATATGGTCCTCACCTGTGCATTATCACCAGTGACGCTGGAGAGCAGCGTCAGGAGCAGAATGCCTCATCTCTCCTTCCTTGTCCTCTAGGCACAGAAGCCAATCGCAAGTTCCCCCCACCAAGAGTTAAATTCAGATAACTCAGCACAGATCAGACTGATGTCAAACCAATTCCAGCCCCTGCCTAGACTAAAACTCTGATGCTAGATAACACTGAACGCAGAATCTTCACCCAAGTGCTAAATGTTTCTAAACCTGTTTAGTAACTCTCTGGTACTGAATGTACTCAAACAAGTGCCAACATACAGGGCAGTTGAATTCAGATCCATTGCTTGGGTGAAAGAACAGCCTTTCATAGCAGCAAAATGACAGGAGCAACAACACAATACAGTAGGCCTATTCTGCTCAGCATGGCAGAGCAGGGTCCACTTAAACACCTTAACCAAAGCACACATTCCACTATTCCACAAGCAAACAAACCACATTGAAGGAGAGCAGCCCAGTGGCACAGGCTGAGTGAGCACCATCTCTACTTACCAAGCAAACTCCCAAAAACAGCAAGAGCATACACAAACAACATTCTGCTTACCTGAATCCTTTTCATCAATAAAAATGAGCAAGCATTCCTGCCTCTTTCCATTGGGTTGTTCCTGGTGTGTGGCGCAATGGATGTTGGAATCCCTTGAATACATCCTCCAAGTTGCCATTCTAAAGGGGTGAGCTTAATGAGTATTGTTGGGTTATTTTGTTGTGGATGGCATCAGGGAAAACTTTCTCTATACCAGCGTGGATTTGTTCAGACCAGACTTGCGCATTTTGGGGGAATAGAACCCACACCCAAAAAAGCCCTCAACACTGCATTTTAGCAGAGGGCATTCAACAGAAGTGGAGCCTAAGGATTAGCAGTGTGATAAGGCAGGCAGGGGGAGAGAATGCCAGTCGATTTTAAAATAACAAGCTCGATCTGTACAGTTTATTGCTTTTGCCCACCACTGCCCCAACTTTGTAATATCTGTCATATGAAGAGAGACTGAGTCAGTTAGGATTGTATTTATTGGAGTTTAGAAAAGCAAGAGGTGATCTCAAAGCACTTTATAAAATTCTAACGGGGTTAGCCAGCAGAGATTCAGAAAGAATGTTCCTGATGGAGGAGGAATCCAGAACGAGGGGTCACAGTTTGAGGATAAGGGGTAAACCTTTTAGAACTGAGGTGAGGAGAAATTTCTTCACCCAGAGGGTGGGGAATGTGTGGAATTCACTCCCACAGAAAGTAGTTAAGACCAAAACATTGTGTGATTTCAAGAAGAAATTAGATATGGCTCTTGGGGCTAAAAGGATCAAGGGATGGGGGGGCGGAAATCAGGATATTGAATTTTATGATCAGCCATGATCAAAATGAATGGAGAGCAGGTATGAAGGGCCAAATGGCCTCCTCCTGCTTCTAGTTTCTAATGTTTCTATTTTCACTTGTGAAAAGATTCAGGAAGGGCTTTCTAAGGGTTAACTGCCACAATCCATCGCAGATGGATGATGCCCGTTTTAAGTTAAATGCTTCAAACTTTCAGCTCTGCCTTTTCAGCAGTGTTCCCCTTCTAAAGGTCAGATTCCACAAGCCCCTCAAACAGCCACAGCTAACAGCAGAATAATTTGGTCCTTTATTCAAAAACAATAGTCTTCACACAGAGAAGCCAGCGGTGGCCCTTTGTGAATTGGCACATCGTACAGACCAGGCTTTGTCAGACTGCGAGGGCAAATACTTATCAGACTTAAACTTATCTTTTCTGCTTCTGAAGAGGGGAGCCAGAATCTCTGACCATTTGGAACCACTGGCAAAGTTTGACAGAGTCACCCGCAGGCATTTTCTGAAGTCAACAATCAAACAATTCATAGTGTGCGAGGTACTTTAACACAATTGTCCTATTACATAGCAGTTTTTAATGCAACTGTGTGCCTTTTCCTAGCTCTATTATAATTTATATTAAAATCTTAACTCAGTAAATGTGAATTGTCTATTTGTTTCTGCTGGAAATTCAGGTCACATTTTGCACACGTATGAGGTTAACAAATGTGCAAGGAAAGTTACATGTGAAATGTTTTTGTCATTTGCTCAAAAACTCTCCTCCTCAGCCCCCACTTCAATACTGTCCTCAGAAGTCCAGCCCTAGCATTGTCAATGCCCTGGTGGTGGTAGCTGTACCATTATGTTAGGCAAGCTTCCAGTCGGATAGTGCAAGCGAGTTCTCTGGGAAGAGGGAGGAGGCTGCAGTCCCACATTCGACTCCCAAAGTTTTTCCTGCCTTCTTCAGATGATCAGGTCCAAACTGACAAACAAAAGCAACCGAGTTGTTTGAGAAAAGGCTGATTTGGAGTTTCAAACAGCAAGGCTTTATTGAACACCCAATGTTCTCAGACTTGAATCACAGGTTTGTGGAAATATTGTGGTAAACGAGGCCCAGAGAGTCTTCAACTAGAATTATTTGCATTTTTAGAACATCCTCCACATCCAAGTGTTCACATCTAATGAGGTCATTTTGGATTTTTCAAATCACTTCTTTGTTTTGTCATCTTAATCTCCAGGATTCACTTTTATAGCAGCTCGCCAAGACTTCATTGGCAGCATCTCCTACATCCCCAAACTCCTCCACCTAGAAGCACAAGGACAACACGGGAACACCAACACCTCCAAGTTATACATCATCATGATTAGTCTTCACACAGAAACCAGAGAAGTGTTCACATCAGGAAAGGTATAAACTCAAAACTCTGTGGCTGGAATTTTCCAATATAGCACACCCTGCCAGTGAGAACAGAACATTTGACACTCAGCTAAAATGCCATTTATTGCAGCAGTACTGGAGAATCCCAGCTGCAGGTGAGCTTGGAGAAATCCAGCCTCGGTTTTTCAAAGCACTTCTTTGGTGTATAAATCAGTCTTGTTCACTGACATAGCCTTTTTCAGGAGATTCACTTTGTTTTTAAGAAGGACAGCCAACAGATAAAATTCCCAGGCAAAGCTCTGGGCAGGTTACTGGCTTTACTCGGAGGAGAGAGGTGGGCAGGGCATTGAGATGGGGGGTGGGGTAACAGAATACATTGTTAGATGGGAACTTGCAGAATATTAACCCAGCCAGAGTGAAGGAACTGTGATGTTATGTCCTAATCATGATGATGTATAACTTGGAGGTGTTGGTGTTCCCGTGTTGTCCTTGTGCTTCTAGGTGGAGGAGTTTGGGGATGTAGGAGATGCTGCCAATGAAGTCTTGGCGAGCTGCTATAAAAGGTGAATCCTGGAGATTAAGATGACAAAACAAAAAAGTGATTTGAAAAATCCAAGAGATTTTCCTTTACACCTTTTCTAATGTCAATATACAAGCACAACCCAAAGTTATGCAATAAAACAAAAGTTTGCATAATTTCTCTTGTTAGTAACACACTGTATTCAAACCCCATCAAATTGTCTTAATCCACTGGCCTTTTCAATCAAGAAACCTGTGAAATCAAAGTCATTTTCTTTTGCTGTCTTTTAAATGGTTGACAGATAACTCATTGGAAGAATTTATTTGAGGTCCAACAATGTAGGCTTTGAAACAAAATGACCTCATTAGCATCTCACTCCTTACGAACAGACAAGTAAAACATTCGGGGGTTTAAATTGGGACTATGGATCATTAACAAGTGATTAATGGCACAGACCAGAGAACAAAAGGGTGCAAGGCCACAACTTCCTGTGCCTAAAGGCTGCACTGTGGAAAGGAAAGAAACTTGTTTAGGATCAAAAATAACTCAAGCCGTCAATATAAATGAGAACATCAATAAAACAAAAGAAAATCTGTAAAGAAACGGAACCTGAAAGTATGAATAAAACTATGTGGGCATCAAATCATTACAATGGTCGATTATGGTCGTTAAGAGAGATAAGGGGCATTAATGCTGAGGAATGTTTAACACTTTCACATTTTGGGCACCAATATTGGCACTAAACCTTTTCAGCTAGTTAGAACTGGCCAGATAGACAGTAAAGTGGAAAACATGGATCAATTATCAAGGTTAAAATATTACATCATGTCTGTATTTTTCTGATACTGATGATGTGGAGATGCCGGCGCTGGACTGGGGTAAACAATAAGAAATCTCACAACACCAGGTTAAAGTCCAACAGGTTTATTTGGTATCAAAAGCCACTGGCTTTCGGAGCGCTGCCCCTTTATCAGGTGAGTCTGATGAAGAGGCAGTGCTCTGAAAGCCAGTGGCTTTTGCTACCAAATAAACCTATTGGACTTCAACATGGTGTTGTGAGATTTCTTACTGTTTTTCTGATATTACCATAGGATCATTACAGTGCAAGAGGAGGCCATCTGGCCCATCGACTCTTCACCGACTCTGCAAAAGAGCATCCTACCTAGGCCCACCCCTCTGCCCTATTCCCATAACCCTGCACATTTAGAAAGGCCAATCCACTTAACCACAGCTTTGGACTGTGGGAGGAAACTGAAGCACCTGGAGGAAACCCATGCAGACATGGGGAGAACTTGCAAACTCCACACAAATCGTCACCCAAGGTCAGAATCAAACCGGGTCTCTGGCGCTGTGAGGCAGCAGTTCTATGGCATTCTACTGCACATGATCATTCACTGCAAGCTTACATAGATTTGCAGTCATTAATCCTTCACTGTGGACCTCATCATGCATCAGCTGCATGGATTGCCCTGAATGGCATCCGTAGGACAAATGCCAACAGCTCTTCATTTCTAAAGTACAAAACTGACTGAAAAAGTTGGGGGAAAACCAATCCAATACACATAAAAGACAATAAATGGGAATCAACACATGATGACTGATAGAATCTTCTGGAGCTAAACTTTCACAAGTTTATGGTGTCATCTGAACCCTTTGATTAGATTGCAGATTTGGAATCATACCAAGATATTCATTTGACTAATATACAAAGCACCTGAACACCCTCCATCTCACCACCCCTTTAATTACAGCCTTTACTCTCTCCCAGGTAGCTATCTCACTCTCTCTATAATTACCACAGCTCTCCTCCTTCAGGTTTTCAACACTTATTTCAATTGATCTGAGGAAAGACAGATTATCTCCCCTGCTTAACCTCAACTCATGTTTGCTCAACAACTGGGAAATTTGGATTGAAAATTGCAAAAGGAAATTGTGCGCTGAAGGAGCATGAAGAATGGGTTTGGGTTAAGATGACCAGAATGGTGTTTAGGACAGCCCAGATCAGTGAGGGGATAACCGAGGTAAAAGTGTAACCATGTCTCTCCTTGCATCTAATCAGCAAATAGCAGCATCCTCTCAGACCTTGACTTTCATCCATTTAAATGAACGGACAGAAAATCATTACCTGGGGATGGGCAATTTTCTGAAATGCGGTCCTGGATTGTGTCAGGTGAGAGACAATGGAATTATTACCTCTTACATAAGAACATAAGAACATAAGAAATAGGAGCAGGAGTAGGCCATCTAGCCCTTCGAGCCTGCCCCGCCATTCAATAAGATCATGGCTGATCTGTCATGTCTCAGTTCCACATTCCCGCCCTCTCCCCATAACCCTTAATCCCCTCGCTTATCAAAAACCCATCATCCCGCGTCTTAAAAATATTTAGCGAGGCAGCCTCCACCACTTCAACGGGCAGAGAATTCCAGAGATTCACCACCCTTTGAGTGAAGAAGTTCCTCCTCAACTCCATTCTAAACCGCCCCCCCTTTATCTTGAGGCTGTGCCCCCTAGTCCTACTATCCTTTCTGAGCGGGAAGAGTCTCTCCACCTCTATCCTATCCATCCCATTCATCATCTTATACATCTCAATGAGATCTCCCCTCATTCTTCTAAACTCTAATGAGTACGAGCCTAGTTTATTCAGCCTCTCCTCATAGCTCAACCCCCTCAACTCCGGTATCAGCCTAGTAAACCTCCTCTGCACTCCCTCCAAGGCCAAAATATCCTTGCGTAAGTACGGCGCCCAAAACTGCACACAGTACTCCAGCTGCGGCCTCACCAATGCCCTATACAGCCGCAGCAAGACCTCCCTACTTTTATATTCAATCCCCCTCGCTATGAAGGCCAGCATCCCATTCGCCTTCCTGACCACCTGCTGCACCTGCAGGCTGGGTTTTTGCGAGTCATGCACAAGGACCCCAAGGTCCCTCTGCACCGTCGCCTGCTGCAGTTTTTCTCCACGTAAGTAATAATCCTTCCTACCATTATTCCTACCAAAGTGGACCACCTTGCACTTGCCAACATTAAATTCCATTTGCCATTTCCTGGCCCATTCGCCCAGCCTATCTAGATCCTTCTGTAGACTCTCCACACCCTCCGCACAATTTGCCGTTCCACCAATCTTGGTGTCATCAGCAAATTTCGACACCATACACTCGGTTCCCTCCTCCAGATCATCTATATAAATGGTAAATAGCTGAGGCCCCAGCACCGACCCCTGGGGCACTCCACTAGTCACCATCCGCCAATCCGAATAGTACCCATTGACCCCCACTCTCTGCCTCCTATTTGACAACCAATCCTCTATCCATGCTAACACCCTACCCCCAACTCCATGTCCCCTGACCTTCTGCTATAACCTCTTGAGGTACCTTGTCAAACGCCTTCTGAAAATCAAGAAAGACTACATCCACCGGCTCTCCTCTATCCACCGCCCTAGACACATCCTCATAGAACTCCAGTAAATTTGTCAGACACGACTTCCCTTTAATGAAACCGTGCTGCGTCTGCTCTATCAAGCAATTCCTCTCAAGACGCCTCGCTATTTCCTCCTTGATGACGGATTCTAACATTTTACCTACAACAGACGTTAAACTAACCGGCCTATAATTCCCTGCCTTTTGCCTGGCACCCTTCTTAAACAACGGCGTAACATTAGCCGCTTTCCAATCTTCCGGCACTTCCCCGGAATCCAGCGACGTTTGGAAAATAACCACCAAGGCATCCACTATCACCTCCGCCATTTCTTTCAGAACCCTTGGATGCATTCCATCCGGTCCTGGCAACTTGTCCACAATCAGCCCCTCCAGTCTGTCGAGCACCGCCTCTCTCGTAACAGTAATGTCATTGAGACCTCCAGTTCTACCACCTTTCCATCTCTAACACCCGGCAAATTATTCACGTCCTCCTCCGTGAAGACAGAAACAAAAAAGTTATTCAGGACCTCAGCCATATCCCCATCCCCTACCTTCTCATCCTCTAAGGGTCCAATGTTCACCCTAGCCAGCCTCTTCCTTTTTATATATTTATAAAAACTCTTGCTATCCTTTTTTATATTAAGTGCTAGCCCAGCTTCATAGTTTATCCTACCCTTCTTTATCAACTTCTTTGTCAATCTTTGTTGACATTTAAACCTCTCCCAATCCTCTTCTTGCCCACTACTCTTAGCTACTCTAAACGCCTCCACTTTTAATTTAACACTTTCCTTCACCTCCTTCGTTATCCACGGCTTATTACCTCTCCTCCTACGGTCCTTTTTGACCATCGGAATAAATTACATCACTGATTATCACGACACACATCATGCAGGGTAAGGTAGCCTAGTCCATATATACTGGACTGATGATCCAGAACCACTGGAGCTGGGAAATTTCAATTCAGTTCATGAAATAAACCTTGATTAAAAAGCTGGCATTAAAAACAGTGACCATGAAACAGATTGCTGTAAAAACCCACCTGCTTCATTCATATCCTTTAGAGAAAGAAACCTGCTATCCTTATCCAGTCTGACCTACAGGGCTCCAGTCACACAGTAATGCGGTTGATTCTTAACTGCCCTCTGAAGTGGTCTAGAAAGACACTCAGTTGTAAAAACTGCTAGAATGGTAGTTAAGAAGGACAATAAATGTCATCCTTGCACATCCCATGAATGAATTTTTTAAAAACTTCCATATGTAACCCTGTTAAAATGCCTTCCACCAACTGGCAATGCACGCAAAATTGGAAAGTGTTCCAATCTCCAGCACTTAACACTGCTTGGAGCCTGTTCTTATCTACTTCAAGAGAATCCAAGATCAACATGTTCCAAATCTTGACATAACAGATAAACCTTTATGACTGTGTTACTCCATTGCCCTCCTCAAGCAGAGTAGCTGGGAAGTTTAACTGGAACATTGGGAGCTGAGAACCAAAGAGATGATCTGGGGTCAACCAGGGTGACTTGTTTTGAAGAGTAGAATATTCATCCCATTTAAAGGGAAAAGTACAGTTCTTCATAGCTAGGCGTATAGTCCATCTGTCCTGGGGAAATAACCTTGATGTTCAGGATTTGTTGGTTGACTGGTTGCACTAGGTTGTAAATGGTCCTTTGAACAGAACAAGCAAAGCCTCTATGAAATGGGATCAAGGTCTTTCAAACGTATGCTGCTACTGAGCTTAATGAAATGCTTTAATAAGCACCCACACTCCTAACATCTAACTGATATGAAGCAAGAAGTACTTATTTAACACACAAAAAGAACAAAGCCATCTCACCAGAAACTTTGGAATTATTTTTGAATGAAGTACTTATTAATTGTGACAAAGGCATATCATGGCAATATATAAAACAAAAGCTCAAAAGAAGTCATTCTTTTCCCCTCTCAATCTACATTCACCATTTTCCTGATTACGTTAATCTTCTACCAAAGGTGATTTACAACAAGGAAGTGCAGATGTTCATTTTTAAATTTGCATTTATGCAGAAACTAATCACATCTGTCAGAAATATCGAAGTGCTGACGGTTTGTCAATATGTTGTCTGTTGTCTGCCTAATACGCTGCAGGAAAGGATGTCCCGAGACATGGTACATTGGGGAGACCATGCAGATGCTACAACATGGATGAATGAACACCGCTCAACAATCACTAATTGTGTTGGGGAACATTTGAGCAGTCACTGGCATTCGGCCTCTGATCTTCGGGTAAGCGTTCTCCAAGGCAGCCTTCATGACACACGACAACGCAGTGTCGCTGAGCAGAGAGTGTTCTGCACACGAGGATGGCCTTAACCAGGATCTAGAGTTCATGTCACACTATCTGTAACCCCATGACTTGCCTGGGCTTGCAAAATCTCACTAACTGTCCTGTCTGGAGACATTACACACCTCTTTAACCTGTGCTTAACGCTCTCTCCACTCACCTCATCTGTACCTTTGAGACTTGATTACCTGTAAAGACTTGCATTCCAACCATTATTTTGTAAATTGAGTTTGTGTCTTTATATACCCTGTTTGTGAACACAACTCCCACTTACCTAACGAAGGGACAAAGCCCTAAAAGCTAGTGGCTTGTGCTACTGAATAAACCTGTGGATTTTAACCTGCTGTTGTGAGACTTATTACTGAGTTTGTCAATATGCAGTCATTGATTTTTTTAAATGAAATTGTTGTTCTGTAAGCAAATGCTTTAGCCAATTTGTGCACAGTAAGATCTCACCAACTACAAATCACGAATCAATCAAGTTTTGATTATGTTGGTTGAAGGAGGAATGAGTCAGGGTATTTGGTGAACTTGTTCTTTTTGTGAAAAACAGCATAGGACTTTTACACCCACTTCAACAAACATATGGGGCCACAATTTAATATCTCATCCTAGACAGTCAACACTAAGTGTTAACCAAGATCATTCACTCAAATTCTGGCATAGGGCTTGAACCCAAAGCTTTCTGACTGGGGAAAAAAGTGTGAACTAACACTTTATCAAGTTGACCCATTTCACCACCTCATGAATTTTCTTCCTTAACCAGAATGAATCAAAATATATGAAAGGTGACAAGGACATTAAGCCCACTCCTTGCACAGTCTCTGTACAATTTTCAGAATAATTGTTCTTGGGAGGTGAAAGATGCTGGTACGGCTAGCATTTATTACACATCCCTAATTGCTCTGAGAAGATGGTAATGAACTGCCTTCGTGGATCGCTGCAGTCCATGTGGTGTAGGTAGACCCACAGTGCTGTTGAGGAGGGAGTTTCAGGTTTTTGACCCAGTGACAGTGAAGGAATGGTGATATATTTCCAAGTCAGAATGATACGTGGTTAGAAAGGGAACTTGCATGTAGTGGTGTTTCCATGTGTCTGCTGACCTCGTCCTAGGTGGCAGAGATTGCAGATTTGGAAGATGCTATTGGAGGCAGCTTGGCAATCTCTCTCATCAGCAACTCCACCCCATGTCTATAATCAGAGGAAAGCTGATACAAAGCTTCTTCCTCCAATTTCCAAGGGGAAATCAGTCAAATATCTACAATATCCAGAAACCTCTACCTTTTATTCAATGTTGCACAGAGCTTTCAATAAATTATATTCCTATCATTCTACCAGCACAGAGATATTGGGCGCAATCTTCTGGTTCTTCAACCTTCTGATCCTAGCGATGGTGCACCCCCTAACCCCTCCACCCTACCATGGGTGTCCCAGTGGTGTGGGGTGGGATCAATGGGAAATCCCATTTACAGTGGCAGAATCACAAGATCCTGCCACTGAAACTAACACCACGGGGAGGCCAGAGAATCCCAGCGATTGCTGCCCCTTGGAGTATTTGACAACCTCCATCTACACCTCGAGAATTTCAATTCCATCCCCAATCTGATACTTTTGTCAGGATGTGATTTCCCATCCTCACATTAGAGGAGTACCATCCAGACACGGTGGGTTGGGGGAAGAACAAAGTGTTGATTTCCAGGTTGTGGGTCTGAATGTAGCCAAGAGTAACAGGATGGCAGAGTCTTCTCTGTGCTGTTTATGAACCTCAAATGAGATTACAAGTTGTGGTCAGTCTCAGCTCAATGGCTGCAGGTCCACAGCACAAAACTATCCATAATTACTGGGAATTTGCGCTAAAATGAGCCATCTTAACTAAAGCGATCACAGAGGGAAGTTGAAAGGTTACAACAAAAACAGGAGCTCGAAGGTTGGAATTGGTTATTTTGTAAGGAAGGTGTTAGAGGAAGCTTTGATCTCACTTCACACCATTGGATTGCTACACCTGACCTGGGAGTGTTCAATGCTGCCAGCAAGTACAAAAGTTAATAGATCAATGTTCCATTTACCTTGCCTTGATGAACATGACATTCTCAGTTTACTAACCTGATCTTGGAAGTTTGGGTACATATGAAACATGTACAAATAGGTACATGTACAAACCTACCTGCTTCACAACTGATAAATTTGGACTCAAAATGTATTTTTAAAATGGAAGGAGAGGGGCGGGGGGAAAAAGGAATGGTTTCGATGCCATGAGAGACAGCCTGCTCCTCAGAGAAACATTGCGGAGGGCTGGAGATGTGTGGCAGCTGAATCAAATGGGACTGTTGGCGTTATGTTAATTGAGTTGGAGTCATGACCCTATGCTGGCCTTTATTCTCCTCAACAGATCAAGCTGGGAGATCTTCCCCAGGCTATGCATGGAATTCTCAATTGCCTTTTTGTCTTCTCTGAAAAGACATTCAGTACAATCAGGATAAAAGGCAACTAGTCGTACATGGCTGGTACTGTGTGACTCAATGAGCCCTATCATGTCAGCAATTTGAATCTGCTGTTTTTCACTCTTGCACACTCACACAGGAACAATGTAGGTGAGACTGACTCAGAGAGAAAAAAGAGAAAGACTGGCATTTATAAGCACCTTTCAAATTTTTAGCACATAAAAGTGCTTCACAGCTAAGACAGCAACTGTTGTATTGTGGGAAACATGGCAGCCAATTTGCTCTCAAGCTCCCAGCAATGTGATAATGTTGCTGAGGTGAGGGATTCATAATCAGCTAGGACACCAGCAAGAACCTCCCTGCTTTTCATCAAAATAGTGGTTATTGGATCCTTCAGTCCACCTGAGAGAGCAGACAAGGGCCCGCGGTTTAATGTCTCATCCAAAGTACACTCAGAAATAGAAGATTTTTTTCTCTCCTCTCCTGAAGGGAGTCAGATTCAAAGTATTACAAGCACGGAATCAGGCCATTCAGCCCATCTGCTCCATGCTGCTGTCGATGCTCCATGCAAGGCTTCTCCCACCTCTCTTCAATCTAATCCCACCAGCATATCCTCCTATTTCTTTCTCCCTCGTGTGTTTATTAAGGTTTCCCCTAAATGCATCCATGTTATTTTTCTCAACTAATCCCTCTGGTTCCACATTCTTGACTTGCACTGGAATATGGTTCCCTAGTAATCACCATCCCTCTGGCACCTCACGCTGGTGACCAAACCTTCATTTGTGGAAGTTGGATAGTGAGAGGCAGGGAGCCCTCTGGCCCTGGAAACAATCACAACTGGGCAGCTCCTCCCCTCACCTTACGTACACTCATGTGTACTTTGCAGTAGGAACTGGTGATGATGGAAAGTACATTGACTTTTGGCCGATTTTTCTCCAGTATAAGATAGTGAAGTTGATTTTAGTCCCCCCACTTATCACTACCTTGGCTAAAAATAGTTAGCAGCACAATCCCAGGAATAGAACTGGAGAATCCAGACAAGTACTGTACCAGGCAGTAGATCTGCTCATAGAGACATTAAATCATCTCTGGGACAGTATACCACTCAGAGTCAAGCTTTGAAACATTAATGAGTATTTGGCACAGTCAAATGGAGTACTCATTAAGCTTGCAATCTGATATTAACGCAGATCCAATATGAAGCTTCTTCAATTAATAGACTCAATTTCTTCTAATAGTAGGGTGTAGAAATGCCAATTTCAGTATTGGAAGTTGAGTCATGTTAAGTTTTAGTACAAAACAGCATTGTGAATCTCCAGCCATCAGACAGGCCCCCAAGAACGATCTGCTTTCAGTCACTGCAATGTCATGGGAGCTTCCCAGACAATAAGCTCAGTGTAAAGGTTAGCGAGTAGATATTTGCAACAGAATGTAATGCATGGACTTGGCTAATACCTATCACAGAGCCCCAGGATCTTGCAGGAAAAGTAGTCTGGACCAGAGGGTCTGCCCAGACAGACGATACAACCGTGTACATTGCTGAAAAAACACTCAAGTAGAAAGTAACTAACTGTATCATACCCCTCATTCATCTGTCCACACTACTCGATCAGGAAAACAGGATAATCTGCCCAGCAAAACCACCACAAATACATTTCCAGTTCTTTCCCACAGTGCTTGCCTACACAAACAGTGACCACATTTCAGAAGTAATTAATAACACTTGATGCACGCATATGATTTCTTCCCAGTAACAGGGATTTCAGAAAAAGCAATCAAGAATTTGCTGATCATTCAACAAGGGCACAATGGTTGCTGCATGAGGGTGGGTTGGGGGAAGAGGCGCTGGGGGCAGGGTGTCAGTAGTGGGGGATGTTCTCTATGGAGAGCAGCAGGCAAGCATGGAACAGCTGAGCTGTCAGCTCGGGCAAATAGTCTAGATTTCTTTGGGAATCAGGGAGTATTTCATCCAGAGTGCTTCCTCAGGAGATTAAATTAATCCACGATTGGTTTTTTTTCTAACTAACAGGATGTGGGCATTGCTTACAAGACCAGCGAGTTTTGCCATTCCAACTGAGCAGCTTGCTGGGTCATTTCAGAGGGCACATTGCTGTGGCCTAGAGTCACATGTCAGGACAGCAGATTTCCTTCCTTCAAGGACATAGCGAACCAAATTGGGGAAGACAGTGGCATAATGGACTCGTAATCTAGAGACCCAAAGCGGGGATAGTTTCCTTGAACAGTGTGTGTTGGAGCCGACGAGGGAGCGAGCTATCTTGGATCTGGTGTTATGTAATGAGGTGGGTAGAATTAGGGACCTTGCGGTGAAGGATCCTCTTGGGGAGAGTGATCATTGTATGGTGGAGTTTCTGGTGCAGATGGAGGAGGAGAAAGTGGGTTCCCGGACACGTGTCCTTTGTCTGAACAGAGGGGAGTATGGTAGGATGAGAGAAGAATTGGCGAATGTGGACTGGGGGAGCGCGTTGGAAGGTAGGTCTGCTGAGGAACAGTGGAGGATCTTTAAGGAGATCTTTCTTGGTGCTCAGCAGAAATTTATTCCGATGGTTAAAAAGGACTGTAGGACAAGAGGTAATAAGCCGTGGATAACGAAGGAGGTGAAGGAAAGTGTTAAATTAAAAGTGGAGGCGTTTAGAGCAGCTAAGAGTAGTGGGCGAGAAGAGGATTGGGAGAAGTTTAATTGTCAACAAAGATTGACAAAGAAGTTGATAAAGAAGGGTAGGAGAAACTATGAAGCTGGGCTAGCGCTTAATATAAAAAAGGATAGCAAGAGTTTTTATAAATATATAAAAAGGAAGAAGGTGAACGTTGGACCCTTAGAGGATGAGAGGGGGGACTTAGTGGTAGGGGATGGGGAAATGGCTGAGGTCTTGAATAACTTTTTTGTTTCGGTCTTCACGGAGGAGGACGTGAATAATTTGTTGGGTGTTAGCGATGGAAAGGTGGTAGGACTGGAGGGTCTCAATGACATTATTGTTACTAGAGAGGCGGTGCTTGACAGACTGGAGGGACTGATTGTGAACAAGTCCCCAGGACCGGATGGAATGCATCCAAGGGTTCTGAAAGAAATGGCGGAGGTGATAGTGGATGCCTTGGTGGTTATTTTCCAAACGTCGCTGGATTCCGGGGAAGTGCCGGAAGATTGGAAAACGGCTAATGTTACGCCGTTGTTTAAGAAGGGTGCCAGGCAAAAGGCAGGGAATTATAGGCCGGTTAGTTTAACGTCCGTTGTAGGTAAAATGTTAGAATCCGTCATCAAGGAGGAAATAGCGAGGCATCTTGCGGGGAATTGCTTGATAGAGCAGACGCAGCACGGTTTCGTTAAGGGGAAGTCGTGTCTGACAAGTTTATTGGTGTTCTATGAGGATGTGTCTAGGGCGGTGGATAGAGGAGAGCCAGTGGATGTGGTGTTTCTTGATTTTCAGAAGGCATTTGATAAGGTGCCTCACAAGAGGTTATTGCAGAAGGTAAGGGGGCATGGAGTTGGGGGTAGGGTGTTAGCGTGGATAGAGGATTGGTTGTCAAATAGGAGGCAAAGAGTGGGGGTTAATGGGTGCTATTCGGATTGGTGGTTGGTGACTAGTGGAGTGCCCCAGGGGTCGGTGCTGGGGCCTCAGCTATTTACCATTTATATAGATGATCTGGAGGAGGGAACCGAGTGTATGGTGTCGAAATTTGCTGATGACACCAAGATTGGTGGAACGGCAAATTGTGCGGAGGGTGTGGAGAGTCTGCAGAAGGATCTAGATAGGCTGGGCGAATGGGCCAGGAAATGGCAAATGGAATTTAATGTTGGCAAGTGCAAGGTGGTCCACTTTGGTAGGAATAATGGTCGGAAGGACTATTACTTACGTGGCGAAAAACTGCAGCAGGCGACGGTGCAGAGGGACCTCGGGGTCCTTGTGCATGAGTCGCAAAAACCCAGCCTGCAGGTGCAGCAGGTGGTCAGGAAGGCGAATGGGATGCTGGCCTTCATAGCGAGGGGGATTGAATATAAAAGTAGGGAGGTCTTGCTGTGGCTGTATAGGGCATTGGTGAGGCCGCAGCTGGAGTACTGTGTGCAGTTTTGGTCGCCGCACTTACACAAGGATATTTTGGCCTTGGAGGGAGTGCAGAGGAGGTTTACTAGGCTGATACCGGAGTTGAGGGGGTTGAGCTATGAGGGGAGGCTGAATAAACTAGGCTTGTACTCGTTAGAGTTTAGAAGAATGAGGGGAGATCTCATTGAGACATATAAGATGATGAATGGGATGGATAGGATAGAGGTGGAGAGACTCTTCCCACTCAGAAAGGACAGTAGGACTAGGGGGCACAGCCTCAAGATAAAGGGGGGGCGGTTTAGAACGGAGTTGAGGAGGAACTTCTTCACTCAAAGGGTGGTGAATCTCTGGAATTCTCTGCCCGTTGAAGTGGTGGAGGCTGCCTCGCTAAATATTTTTAAGACGCGGGTTGATGGGTTTTTGATAAGAGAGGGGTTTAAGGGTTATGGGGAGAGGGCGGGAAGGTGGAACTGAGCCACGACAGATCAGTCATGATCTTATTGAATGGCGGGGCAGGCTTGAAGGGCTAGATGGCCTACTCCTGCTCCTAGTTCTTATGTTCTTATGTAAAATCTGGGGACCTGGGTTCGAATCCCACCATGGCAGGTAGTGAAAGTTGAATTCAATAAATAAAAATTTGGAATTGAAGGTCTAATGATGACCTACTGTTAATCATTGTAAAAAAACTCATACAGTTCACTAATGTCCTTTAGGGAAAGAAATCCGCCATCCTTACCTGCTCTAGCCTACATGCGACTCCAGACCCACAGCAATGTGATTGACTCAAATGCCCTCTGAAGTAGAGGGTGGTTAGGGATGGGCAATAAATGTTGGTCAGCCGGCGATACTGCAGATGCTGGAAATCTGAACTAGAAGTAGAAAATACTGGAAATGCTCAGTGAGTCAGGCAGAATCTGTGGAGTTTTAGTGTTTTGGGTCTGGGACCCTTTATGAACCAATTGGGTTTTTGAAGACAATCCAATAGTTTCACGGTCACCTTTACTGACTTATTTTTAATGAATTGAATTGAAATTCCCCAGCAGCCCCTGTGGTGGGGTGTGAGTTCCTGTCTCTGGATTAAAAATCCAGCAATGGAGTAGATAGTCATGGCAAGAAGCAGCTTTGATTCTTATGCTTTGGGCTTCCACATTTCTTGATTCAGTGAGTCAGAGGCCTGGGGCTTGATTTTAACTATGTGTGAATGAATGTGTGTTGTGCGAGTTAAAATCTTGCCTGTGGGATCTAATCCCACCCGATGGTTCAGCATTCACTCTTAAGGGAAAGCTGAAAGAACAATAAGACTGGGATACAAATACATAGATGACCTTCGTGGAAACCTAGCAATTGTCATTTTAGCCGGGGCGGGTTGGAGGGAGCTATTCACATAATCTAAAGCCATCTTTGTAGTGGCACTCATTTCAGTTTGGCTCAGTTGGCTGGACAGCTGGTCCGTGATGCAGAGTGACACCAACAGCTCGGTTTCAGTTCAACTGTATGCTTTGTCTGTACAGCACAAGAAACAGTACTTTTCACTATATACCAATACATGTGACAATAATAAAATCAAACGTTTTTTTAAAAAGAAATCACCACCAGCCAGCTCTCCCGCTCAAAGAGGAGTGCAGCCTATGGTTCTCTGCCACTATGGCGACTAAACTACAAACTCTGGATCCCTTCTCCTGGCAGCTGAAACACAGCCACACAAAGAATACTTGGTATTCAAATTCTGCTGCTGTGATAAAGAACCCAGATTTAGCACTGTAAATGCTGACCTAAAAACAGAGGCACCTTCTAAACTTTCAAGCCTGCAATCAAATGCCATCATTAAAGAGGGCTGCATCTTAGCACATCCTGGCTATTTCATTCCCTCTCAACCAAATGTTTTGGGGAGACAGACACCCATCCAACAATAAAACATGATTGTAACATTTCTGTAGGGAAGTAAGCCATCTAAAAAATGATGATTGTTGTGAATGTTGGAAATACATTTTCATGGAGACGCATAGCAGTCAGATCACAATCACAATGACAGTGGCTAGTCAAACAAGCAGAAACAGACACAGCCAGCTCTTTCCTACAGATAGACCTGGAATTTAATATTAGTTGTTTTTGAGACTGCAGTCCTTGGGATTCCCAAAGCCAAAATATTGACAAGTCAGTAAAAAAAAACTCATGTTCAAGGGCAAATTATTTCCCATCAGCCAATTGTTTTGCAACGTAATGTCACATAATGCATGAGTACGTCTGAAGTTGGCGGTTTTATCTGCATGTGACTTGTTTCCCTATCAGTATCACTGCAGTTTAGTGTTCCTCCATGTAAACTAATGTCTCTGTCTCCCTCTTGAAAACCCTGAATGGCTACTTGGGTAGCTGAGGACTGCTGCCACCTTGCAATAGCATCTCAGTGTGAGAGAGGAGGGCCTTTAAGGAAGTCGGACACAGAATTAGATAACATAGAAACTGCTGTTTGTAATGTCTCTTATTTCTGCAGTTTCCATCAATTGTTCCATAGTTTCAATCTCTCACTTGTTTGCTCTTACTCTCTTCCACAAGCTGAGACTTTGCAATTAGACAAGGTACAATGGACCTAAATCTGTGCCGCAAACCTCTCCAGGCACATTCAGCATATTCCACCCACTTCTTTTGACTCAAAGCACACCCACAATAAATAAGAGACTTACTCTAGTCTTTTGCCTCCCCTCTCAACTGAAGCTTGGCCTTCATCACAGAATGTGCGGTACATGACTCAGGGTCAGCATCTGACATCAAACCAAAGCATTAAGAGTCAGCCAATGCAAGTCGGCCAGAGTTTTGGTTTGTGAGCTGTTACTTTTTTCGATACATCCATTGAGCCGGGTGGTGTATCCATTACAGAGACCCTTGGCACATCACACCTGGCAACTGTGAAGAATTCTTCACTTCAACAGCATTTTTCACACAATCACAAACACATTCCTTTCAATGATGTCCTTAAAAAAACTTGCATTTCTATAGCACCTGTCACAACCACAGGACATCCCAAAGAACTGAAAAAGCCAATTAGACATTTTTGAAGTACAGTAACTCCTGTAAAATAGGAAGCACAGCAATATATTTGAACACAGAAAACTCTCAGAGCTAGTAAGTGAGATAATGACCAGGTAGTCTTTTTTTAAATGATGTTGGTTGTGGGACAAAAAAAATGGCCAGGATATAGGGGAGAACTGGCCTGTTCTTCTTTCGAGTGCCACGAGATCTTAGTCCTAGCTGAAAAGACAGGGCTTTGGTTTAACATCTCATCCATGTTTGACATCACACAGCACCTCTGACAGAGCAGCGCTCCCTCAGTGCTGTACTGCAGTAGAGGATCAGCTAAGACATTTGTTCTTCAGATCTGTGGGGGCAGGGACAGCTTGAATCCACAAGTTTCCGATTCAGAGACAAGAAGAATACCAACTGATCCAAGTTGACACTGCACTGCATTACCAACAGTATATTTACACCTGCATTCAACTATAGAAGGACTAGAATGTCACACCAAACAAAACTCAAAAGGGATGATATCACAAATGTTGGACAGGTATTTTGGAGTGTTCCCTGACAACTCACTTGTTTTCAATAACAAACCTGCACCGCCACATAAATAACCGTTCGGACAAGTTTCACTCCATCCAGTACAAGGAGATACCTCAGTCCTGTTTACTCCCTTTATACAAGAGACTGGTTATAACTGAAAGTTATAAATAAAACTTACAATAAATCCCCACTGTACGACTTGTATAACAATATACAGTACACCTGACTTCAGTCTCCTCTTGTAACATACTGAGAAATCGGTCCACATGACATTGCGATTAGAAGCCATAAAAGGATGGCCCAGATTTGGGTAGGTTTGTTACCCAGCTACTTGATGGCATTACCTGGTATCCTGATGAGCCACACAGGTCAGCAACAGAATTGTTCCCTGACCTCTGCTGATTTTTTTTTAAATACCAGTGTTGTGATTGGGCTGTTACTATTGGCCTCAGTGTCCTGGGCTTGGTGGGAGATGGGGTAAATGATCAATCATGGCCTCAGATGTGGCCATTGAGCAAGGACAGGATGCTACCAACTAGCCTGGCATCTTGTACTGCCCATCTGAACAGGAGGTGTTTTGCACTGTAAGCTAGGTACTTCTAAGCTTTCCTTTCATATCCTACACAAAGATACTGTTAAGAGGCAGTGTTCCTCTCAATATGCTGCTCTCATGGCAGATGGATATTTTATGGTGGACATTCTGAACAAATCCATCAAATATTTATTTTAAGGCTAATTGCAAAAACACTTTCCTTTGGCTCATAATTTGAATATTAACAGGAAGAGACCAGAGCACCAAACTGTACAGTATTATGATGTTATGTATAGTGTTGTGTATTATAGTGTAGTACAGTATCATAGAGTATAATGCTGTTGTCTAGTATTGTGCAGTATAATAACATTCAGCATCCTACAAATATGTGTAGTACAGAACTGTACAATATAATGTTCAGCATCATACAATATAATGGTGTTGTGTAGTATTGTACTGTAAAACAATTATAATGGTCTGTTGAGTATATTAGTCTTTTAATAATTCTTGTGGGTGTCGTTGGCAAGCCCAACATTTATTGCCGATCTCTAGTTGCCTGAGAAGGTGGACACATTCTTAAACTATTGCAAGTATTGCAGTTTGATAGAACCTGAGTGGCTTGGTAGAGCATTTCAGGGTCAGAATTAGATAAGGACAGACAGCACGTGTGGCTCATGAGATATCTCGTTGATTATTGCCCACACTCAGAGTTGCCACATTTCACTGATTTCCATCTGTGTAGTTTTTTTTCCTACCTGTGTGACTGAAGTGATTTGCACGTAAAGCAAGAGGTGGTCCACTTTGGTAAGAAGAATGGTAGGAAGGACTATTACTTACGTGGCGAAAAACTGCAGCAGGCGACGGTGCAGAGGGACCTCGGGGTCCTTGTGCATGAGTCGCAAAAACCCAGCTTGCAGGTGCAGCAGGTGGTCAGGAAGGCGAATGGGATGCTGGCCTTCATAGCGAGGGGGATTGAATATAAAAGTAGGGAGGTCTTGCTGCAGCTGTATAGGGCATTGGTGAGGCCGCAGCTGGAGTACTGTGTGCAGTTTTGGGCGCCGCACCTGCGCAAGGATATTTTAGCCCTGGAGGGAGTGCAGAGGAGGTTTACTAGGCTGATACCGGAGTTGAGGGGATTGAGCTATGAGGAGAGGCTGAATAAACTGGGCTTGTACTCGTTAGAGTTTAGAAGAATGAGGGGAGATCTCATTGAGACGTATAAGATGATGAATGGGATGGATAGGATAGAGGTGGAGAGAGTCTTCCCGCTCAAAAAAGACAGTAGGACTAGGGGGCACAGCCTCAAGATAAAGGGGAGGCGGTTTAGAACGGAGTTGAGGAGGAACTTCTTCACTCAAAGGGTGGTGAATCTCTGGAATTCTCTGCCCGTTGAAGTGGTGGAGGCTGCCTCGCTAAATATTTTTAAGAAGCGGGTTGATGGGTTCTTGATAAGAGAGGGGATTAAGGGTTATGGGGAGAGGGCGGGAATGTGGAACTGAGCCACGACAGATCAGCCATGATCTTATTGAATGGCGGGGCAGGCTCGAAGGGCTAGATGGCCTACTCCTGCTCCTATTTCTTATGTTCTTATGTTCTAAGAGTGAGTGAAGTGAGGTGTGTGCTGATTACACACAACATCGATTGTGAGAGCCGTGCACTCCCTCTGTTCCCAAAGTGTCAATATTTCATTTGTTTTTAACATTTAAAGTTGATGGTCGTTCTATTAATGTATGATCATTTCCTATAGCTCATTATGAAATATTCAGCATGTATTAAATGTATTTAATCTTATTCGTGGGGACATGGTTAGTGGAAAAATCAGATTTCAATCTTGCAGCCCCCCCCATCCCTCATTGCTCATGTGAGAGAGAGAAAAAAAAAGAGTACTCGGATAGTAATGGCTCTCTTGGTCGATAGTTTTTTCAGTGAGAAGAGCCACCCAGATCCTGATTGCAGCCTGTTTGCTGATCTCAGCCAGCACAGTGGTAAGGATACAACAATTGGCTTCCCAGGCAGGGTTAATTGTTGTGGAATAACAGCAGCTGAAGTTGTGCATGTGTTAGGAAAGGACAGGATCAAGCATGGCTGTGATGCATGGCCATAGCTGAATTGCCTGTTGACATTCACTGCCCAGGCTCACTCATTAAAAATGGCCAATTTGGGTAAACCGCTGAACAGCAGCAGGAATTGTACAAAAGAGCCAAAACTTCAGAAATCTGGAAACGGCAAAAGAAAACAAGGAGACTGCAGACTAAAGAGATAGTGATTTGCCCCAGAGCTGGACTACAACGCAAACGTTTAAAATCATCGCTGCCTGGCTGTCAGCAAAAAGGCTCTCCCTTTAACAGAAGGCTGTGCTGTGCATACCAGTCAGGACAGAAATAGAAGCAATCTGATAGCTGCACCCTGCTGCTGATGTAAAATGGACACAACACTCCATTAATGGAGAATGACAACATCACTTTTCTATAGGCAGTGTCAATCTGCAAGTTATAAGAAGCATGCATTCCACTGGACACACTTGTGTGTAAGAATTACAGGTCAGATGGTGGGGTTAGACATGACAGAATTAGATCGACAGGAATTACTGAGCAGATAGATCTACCTATGAGTCCACATTTTGGAATATAAAGACTCAGAGATTCTCCTGCAGCAGATAGATTAAAATACAGTTATAAATCCCAGTAAATTACTGCCACAAATTTTATCATTAATGATAGTGATTGTTCACTTAAATATAAAAGTCAACATTAGAGAAAAATATTGTGCATAATCCTAAGGAGTAAACAGTAAAAGAAAACTCATTTATAATCATATATTCAGGATGTTCCAAAGCACTTTAAACTCAATGAAATATGTTTTAACGTGTAGCCACTGTTGTATGAAACGCAACAGCCAGTTTGCACACTACAAGATTCCTCTGGTTATAAGCAACATAACCAAGCCATCAGTTTTTGTTTAGGAGGAATGTTGCCAGGCCATTGGGAAAACATTTTGAATAGCACCATGAGATCTTCTACAAGGGAAGATGGTGGTGTCGCGGTAATATTGCAGGCTACTAATCCAGTTCTGGGGGCAAATCCCACCATTGCAGCTGGTGGAATTTATGGATGGTAGTGGTTAACACTGCAGCTTCACAGCACCAGGGACCCAGGTTCAGTTCCAGCCTCAGGTCACTGTCTGTGTGGAGTTTGCATGTCCCCCTCACATTGGTGTGGGTTTCCTCAGGATGCTCCTGTTTCCTCCTACATCCAAAAATATGCTGGTTAGGTGGATGGACCATGGTAAATTGTCCCTTAGTGTCTCGAGATGTGTAGGTTAGGTGGATTGGCTGTGGTAAATGTGTGAGGTTACAGGGATAGAGATAGGGGGGGCCTCTGTAAGATAATTTGTCAGAGAGTCAGTGCAGACTCAATGAGTCAATTTACCTCCTTCTACACTATAGAGACTCTATGATCGCCCTGAGTTGGTGGATAGGGCCTCATTTTAACCAGAAAGAAATGACACCTTCTTCAATATTGCCCTGAATGTATAATTCTCAGCTAACCAATCTGTCAAGGGCTTCAAAGCTCGTTGAGTGAAAGGCAAGAGTGTAGCCATAAACACCAACGAACACCAGGCAGCATGGTGGCACAGTGGTTAGCACTGCTGCCTCACAGCACCAGGGAGCCGGGTTCAATTCTGGCCTCGAGTCACTGTGTGTGTGGAGTTTGCACATTGTCCCCGTGTCTACATGGGTTTGAACAGTTCAAAGATGTGCGGATTAGGTTGATTGGCCATGCTAAATTGCCCCTTCGTGTCAGGGGGATTAGCAGAGTAAATACATGGGGTTATGGGGATAGGGCCTGGGTGGGATTGTTGTCGATGCAGGCTTGATGGGCTGAATGGCCTCCTTCTGCCCTATAGGAATTCTACGGAATTAAAAAAAAGGGGTGCTTTAAACCAGGCAGCTACTGCATCAGCAACACTTCTGCCCAATGGGTGTTGACCAGTTTCATCCGCATTAACTCCAGCAGTCCTCCAGTACCTGGATCAGTTTAATCAGCGAGTGTATTAGACACTGAAGTACCAAAATGGCATTGTGTTGGGAGAGGCGCTGGGGGTGTTGTCCTGACCTGATGTGCACAGAGTCCTCCTCACATTCCTAACTGAACTCAGGAATCAGCCCTTCTTCAATAGTCTCCACACCTGCTAGGAAGCTGATGTAATATCAGCCAAAGTTCCTTATTCTTAATGAAATACACATTGATCCCTGTTGGAAAGTGCCTGTTTCTGGGCACTGGCTAAGGAGACTGCGAAGCTGGCTTGATTGATTAGCCCATGGATACTCACTGTTGAACCCCATGCTGTAAGAACAGCCACTCAGTTGGGGCAGAAGGCTGCCAGTACTCAGCCCTGTTTGTGAACAGAACTCCCCACTCACCTGACGAAGGAGCAGCGCTCCAAAAGCTAGTGGCTTTTGCTACCAAATAAACCTCTTGGACTTCAACCTGGTGTCGTGAGACTTCTTACTGTGCTTACCCCAGTCCAACGCCAGCATCAGTACTCAGCAAGTCAGAGCACAAGCTTCTAGAGAACAGGGCATCATCTGCACCCAAAGCAGAAAGTTGCAGAGAAGAGAGCGAGTCAATTCTAGGAGAATAATGGCAGGAAACATTTGAAAGGTCTGTAATCTGTGTGCAGTTTTGGTCGCCGTACTTACGCAAGGATATTTTGGCCTTGGAGGGAGTGCAGAGGAGGTTTACTAGGCTGATGCCGGAGCTGAGGGGGTTGAGCTATGAGGAGAGGCTGAATAAATTAGGCTTGTACTCGTTAGAGTTTAGAAGAATGAGGGGAGATCTCATTGAGACGTATAAGATGATGAATGGGATGGATAGGATAGAGGTGGAGAGACTCTTCCCGCTCAGAAAGGATAGTAGGACTAGGGGGCACAGCCTCAAGATAAAGGGGGGGGGCGGTTTAGAACGGAGTTGAGGAGGAACTTCTTCACTCAAAGGGTGGTGAATCTCTGGAATTCTCTGCCCATTGAAGTGGTGGAGGCTGCCTCGCTAAATATTTTTAAGACGCGGGTTGATGGGTTTTTGATAAGAGAGGGGATTAAGGGTTATGGGGAGAGGGCGGGAAAGTGGAACTGAGCCACGACAGATCAGCCATGATCTTATTGAATGGTGGGGCAGGCTCGAAGGGCTAGTTGGCCTACTCCTGCTCCTATTTCTTATGTTCTAATCTATTCTTTCACAAGTAGGACATCAGAATGCCTTTTCACCAACCTAAGCAGCATCAATAACCACATCTATATATAAAAAAAATGCAGCTGTAAATATAGCACCATATTAAAATAAAGCTTAGACCCTTGTCAGGTGTATTGCCATGACAATAGTCCAAATTATATGTAGATTTGCATATTTCTGAGGATTGAACTCAGTTTCAGCATCTTAAACCTCAACCAGGAACTTGGAGAATAAAACCTACTGTTCAAAACATGTTTACCTTGGGACCAAGGTAATATGACAATCACAGATCAAAGAGAAATTAAAATAAAAAGCTATTGCCCTTTGGAGGTCATACATCCCATAAAAAATTTGGAAACATTAAACAATGTTCTCCAAGTAAGGTACACAAAGTCACTTTTTTTTAAAATGCCTGCTTGGAGATGCTGACAGTTGAGAGTGAAGTCCTGTTCTGCAGGCACAGCCGTTCTCTTGTATCTGATACAAACAGCCATTCAACATGGGTGAACATCAACAGCGAGCATCTGTGGGGCATGGACTGTGGAGAGGGGTCAGTCAAGCCTGACCCTGTCCTCACCCATTGTACACACACACACACACACACACACACACACACACACACACACACACACACACACACACACACACACACACACACACACACACACACACTTCCTAGCATGGAGCAGGCACCCGGGCTGATTCGACTCCTCTAGAGCTCAGGATCTGCTGAGGCTATTGTAGCAGCCTGACTGTTGCCCTCACTGAGATTAAACAACCCAACTTGAACCTGGGACCTCTTGGTCATTGCAGTTGTTCTGAAACTATAGGCCAAGTGTGACACCCAGCATGTGTCCCCCTCCCCACCACAACCTGGATTTATACTCAGACAGTGCAGACAGTCACTGGCATTGCGACATAAAGGCACATGTTACTGAGGAGGTACATCAAAGAAATGGCTCAGTTAGCCCACTCCACGTACTGATCTCATGAGGGACATGCACTGCACACAGGGTGCCATTTACAGGGAAACAATCAGGTCAGAAAAACAGCCACCAGTATTCACAGCACGTTCAGGTTGTATTTGCTGTGTGGGAGCTTTCAGTGCTTTGTCGATTTTAAAAGCGATATTGTTTCTTGGACATTATTTCTGAAGCCAGCACTGTTGGTTCTCAGCTGCATTTCAGAGGCTGTGCTCTGATCCCACAGCGAGTGTGGCTGGGCTGGCGTTCATTAAACACATATTGGGAAAAATCTGCAAGGCTGCACCTTGTGAAATAGCAACGCCCATTCCAGATTGGTCTCGGACTGATTCACCCAGACACACCCTGGGCACAAATATTTCCAATCCAGTTCTGCAGGTGCTTTAACTCTTTGCGGTCTAGCTTACTATTTTCCCCAGAGAAGGCTCACATTATATGGTTACGGAGTGCTACAGGTCAACTTCTCTGAAGCCATTCCTCAGCCAAATCGTTTAGAAAGGCCTTGCTGACTGAACACACAAGGTTGTGTCAGGCTGCTGCAGATAGACCAAGGGGGCCCAGGTTTAACTTTTGTCTGGTCCAAGGTGCTCCATCTCAGCAATGGGTAAAGCAGCATGGAATAGGAGGAGAGTATTGCAATTGGCCTCTGTTATGCTGCACTAAGGATAAGGGAATAAAAGAAAAGGAAATCCAAGGATATTTACTAGGGAGAAGAACCAGTTTGGCTCTGATTCTCACCCCACGAGGAATAAACTTTGCCCAACCTTCCCCTTACTTCAGCAGCTCTTGTATGACGAATAGTTAACCAGAAAGATGTCAGTGCCCACAGAACGAGACCAGAGACTGCAGGGGGGGAAAATGAGCAAAAAGTCTTTCAGTCCATGACGCAAACAATCTGCAATCTGCTTTGGCCTTGAAAGAAACTCTGCAGTTACCAAGGGGATCAGGAATTCAAGCTGAGTATTATCCAGTGACTGTGCTGAGCCATACCATCTACCGCAAGGTCCAAGGCCCCTCTGCTCTCTTCTGAACTGAAGCAGGGTTTCACAAAAGCCCTGCTGGAAGTGGTTGCTGGCAAATTCTGGAAGGGGACAGAATGAGGCACAGCTGCAATGCTTTCATGGTCAAATAGCTTGTTGACATTGTTAAAGATCAGATCTGGGCCAGGCAACTGAGGGTGACTGGTACCTAAATAACTGATTACTCACCAAAAGGTATCATCAACACATGCACAGAAACATAGAAATTAGGAGCAGAAATAGGCCATTTGGCCCTTTGTGCCTGTTCCACCATTCATTATGATCATGGCTGATCATCCAACTCAATCACCTGATCCTGCCTTCCCCTCATATCCTATAGAAACAGGAGAAGAGCAGGAGGGAGAAAACCCTATTAATACTGATTCCAGAATCTCCTACCTCACATGCAAAATATATATCCCCTTTGTTGCAGGGGATGCTCAACACAATTTGCTTTCAGCAGAGGTCTGTTCCTCGACTGTTTTACTCATTTCTGCTCCAATTTCAGCATGTTAATATTGGAACTACATTCTCAAGCCTGGTGCTGTCAGTCCTGAGTTAAATAGCACAAGTCCACTTTACATGATCTCTGCATTTTAGCTTTTCAGTTGCTCCAAATGAGTAAACTTGTGCAGGAATGCATGTTACATTAGCATTTTGTTGTTTGTTTGTAGATAATTCATGACATTTGCTGTAACTAAAGCAATGATTTTTCTTTTTCACCTCCCACAATCCTCACGTAGCAGGAACCAGGCCTCAGAGTAACAGGGGACTTGCACAGGCAAATGTACCAAAAGCTCAGTTACAATGTGAAAATGGTTCCTGCTGGATATAATTGCAAGGCCATGTCACTATCACCGTTTTCCCTTTGGTGAAATTAGACAACATGTTGACAACAGTTATTGTGCTTAGCACAGAGTAGCTGCACATTTGGATAAATATTAAACGTCAGAGTAAGGATTATACAATGACAGATCAAAGCTTGGTCAGAGAACCCATATAGTGCACTGCCGTCTACCGAACAACGGTCTAGCAGACCGACGTCTGCAAAAGTCTTTTCAGACTGATCACAATCAGAGCCCCAATGTCCCAGCCATGGTTTCTGCTGCTGATTAGGATGAGGATCCAGCAACTCCCAATTGTGGATGTAGAAGGAAGGATAAGATTGGGGATTTGTCTAAGATGGCCCGACTGTTGGATAACCTGCTATTTATATAGACCAGACTAACATGTGAATAATGGTCAATTGAGTCAGTATCTGAGGGCTGGTAGTGTGCATGTGTGAGGAACAGTCTCCAAGTGTGACTGGACACCATCAAAAGGAAAGGAGGAACTGGAGGCAAGAGAGAAAGAAGGACAAATAAATAGATTTTTCAGAAAAGCTGGTCTGGCAACTTTTTCCCCCAAGACCGTCAATTGTTTCATCGTTGGCTATTAACGAGGAATAAACTTGTAGCCATGTACAGAAACAACATTGCAAGTCACAGTCAAAACAGTCAAGAGTCACTGGAAATGGTAAGAGTCACAGGTGCCTTTGTAAATATAGGATTCCATTCTCAGTTTTGTTCAGTATCAAAAATAACTTGTTAAATGAGGGAGAGCGTGATCATTGTAATTCAATGTAATCTCACCCAATGATGTCAATGAGTAAGTGATGACAAGATTGGCAGAGAAATTGCAAACTCGATAATATTATGACTTCAAGGCACCATCAGTCTCATGCTGCCAGCAATTGGGCAGTTTCCTCTTGCCACAGTTAAACCAGCAGCAGGCACCAAGACCATGAGGGAAACTCTCATTATTCTAACCATTTAACAATCCTGAAGGTTATAGCTGTAGGAGGCCTAATATAAAAGCAGCTCAAATTCATTTCAGAATGTGTGATGTGCTCTGATGTGTAATTGTAAAACAGCATCGTCACTGAAGCCTCCAATATCAACACCTTGCAGCAAGGTGGGGATGGCGCTACCCATTGACTGAAAGCTTAACTGGACCAGCCATCTGAACAAGAGCAGGGTAGGGGGTGACACACCTCATGTACATTCACAGCTTCTCCACCATCTACAAGGTTCAAGGTCAGGAGGGCAAGGAGTGCAGCTGCAATCACGCTGCATAAGCTTGACACCATCCAGGGTAAAGCAGTCCACTTTATCAGTGTCCTGGCCACCATTGTGACTGCACTGTATACAAACTAGAAAATGCACTGCAGCAGCTCACCAAGGTTACTTTGACAGCACCTCCCAACTGTGTCAATCCTACTGCTGAGAAGGCCAAGAGCAACAATGTCCTGGGAACATCGTCACCTTCAAATTCCCTCTGAATCACAGCACAATCAAACTTTAACACAAATCACTGTTCCTTCATCCTCAATAGGGTAATTCCCTATCCAGCCCCCTTGTAGGGGCAAGTGGGGGTGGGGGAGCACCAACAGTGCAGGAGCTCAATAACACCACCCAACATCTTCTCTGGACAGGATGGGCAATAAATTGCCCACATCCTGAGAACAAATAACAAAAAATGGCTGAATGTGTCATGCTTAGCAATTATTTCCAAATTGGCCAGCAGTTCTTCAATAGTTAAATTAAGGTGCTGCATAATCTCATGAGGAAGCTTCCTCAAACACAAAAAAGACTTTATTTGGGTTATGACAAGTACAGATTGAACACTGGCACTTGTTAGAAAAGAACTGCAAACAGGTGTGTTGTAGCTGGATAAAACAGAACAAACTTAATGTGTGTTTAGGGAGGTGGTGTTGGAGGCCAGGGTATTACAGTGCTGTGTGTGAACCTGTGATATTTAGTTTATGAAGTCACCACTTCAATTGACTGTCCTCCGAACCAGGGTTTTGATCATTTTTAAGTCACTCTAGCACCATTCTCTGGGGTGCTTTGACTCAGTAACTTTTTGTTTTGAACCACAGTCCCAATCATTGTCCTGTTTTGCGGACAACTTGCAGAGGCTCCAAAACAGAGTGATGGCTTGTGGGCCTGTAACTGCCTTCACACAGTAAGTTCCTTATTCCATTCCTGCCTTTGTGCGCAATTGCCAAGTGGATTGCAAGCATTTCTCCACAGGCAAAGATAGAACAATAAAATGATAGGATCTATTTTAATGGAGTCCTTTCACATACTGTACAGAAGCTGCGTTAAGTTTGCAAGTTAATGGTTTGGTCCCTCAGCATGTTTCTCTAATGAGCAATGGAGTTCGACAGACTCTGAACATCCCTGGTTCAATCAGTGGACCTCAGCTGGGGCAGTTATTGGTTTAATGACTGATTCAGGATGAGGAAATTGATCAATGTTGATCACTATCTAATGATCACTTGCTGGAGGTGTTGACGTCAACCAAGACTGAACTGTAATCAAATAAATAACTTCCCAATATTCCCCATTTCCTCACAAAGTCACCTGTTTCTCTTGCAAAAGAGTGAACTTTGGTATGATCAACGTCCCACACCCATGCAGGCCTTGACTGGAGAGTCAGAGCCAGATCAGGCAGCAAAGTTGAGTCACAAATGGAGGGCAGGAGACTAGGTGACAAGATGACACTGTAGTTAGCACTACTGCCTCACAGCACTTCGATTCCTAGCTTGGGTCACTGTCTGTGCAGAGTCTGCACGTTCTCCCCTGTGTCTGCGTGGGTTTCCTCCGGGTGCTCCGGTTTCCTCCCACAGTCTGAAAGACGTGCAGATTAGGTGCAATGGCCGTGCTAAATTCTCCCTCAGTGTACCCGAACAGGCACCGGAGTGTGATGACCAGGGGATTTTCACAGTAACGTCATTGCAGTGTTAATGTAAGCCTACTTGTGACTAATAAATGAACTTTAACTGGCTCCTTGCCAGTCAGGTGATGTTCCTGGACTAATAATCCAGAGGCCTTGGAGACAATTCAAATCCCACAACTGCTGCAGGAACTGAAATTCAAATTAATAAGTATGGAATAAAAAGCTAGTCCCTGTAATGAAAATCAGGAAACAGATTGTCCCATCTGACTCATTAATGACCTTTAGGGAAGGAAATCTGCTGCCTTTACCTGGTCTGGCCTAACACGTGACGTTTTTTTTAGTCATTTGTGGGCCATGTGTGTCGCTGGCTGGGCCAGCATTTATTGTCCATCCCTAGTTGCCCTTGTTCAGAAGGCAGTTGAGCATCAACCACATTACTGTGGCTCTGGAGTCACGTAAGGACAGCAGATTTCCTTCCCTAAAGGGACATTAGTGAACTAGATGGATTTTCCAATCCACAGCAATGTGGTTGACTACCCTCTGAATTAGCCTAGCAAGCCACTCAAATTGTATCAAACCGCTACAGAGAAAAGCACTGCGAGTGCACCTACATCATGTGGCCTGCAATGGTTCAAGGGCAACTAGGGGGTGGGTAATAAATGCTGATTGTCAGTGACAGTTGCATCTCAGAAGCAAATGAAAAGAGAAGTATTCTGAGCACCAATTTAGGGGCACAAAACTTTCTCACCAAGGCGACTTGAGTTTGGTTGGATCCATGATCAGGGTTAAAAAAAAAGAGCTAGTTTGAACTATTTTGACTTAGGGATCTGTCCCACTGTTTAAACTGCAGAAGCGCCAAATGGAAGTCAATTTGTCAGTCAGAGCCCAGCATTAATGAGTCTGGCAGATCAATCACACTGTTGGTGAAGTTCGTAAATCCCTCTTCCATCCCCAGGATTGGAAAAATACTGGGTGAAGTGAAAGCAGTCAAGGTAACCCCAATCCAAGGTAACCAACTGAAACAAACTTTGATCTTCACGTTCACAAAGCTGTTCATGTAACGCAACAAAAGACTATAAACATAATAGGATTTAAAAACTAAACTCGACACTGCCAGTCATTAAACTGAAAAATATTTTCTCATAATCTTAGCTCTGGCCCCTGGATTCTGGCCCAACCCAAATAGCAGGGTGAGATCATCCACTGTACACAGCTCCAGCTACCACAGATAATATTCAGTGAATGGCATCAATGTTAAACACATTACCTACACTCGCAGCCAGAGATAACTCAGCAAGTGGCTAAGCAACTTTCCCAGCACCCAGGCCACAGAAACTAGTGTCAGGTATGTGCTGGACATTCTTGCCAAGAAGAAAACAAAAAAAAATTAGTTCCTGGTGATTCTGAATAGACTCTCTCTCAGTTTTACAGCACAGAAAGAGGCCCTTCAGCCCATTGTATCTACAGCAGCCCTATCCTAATCCATTTCCCAGCACTTGGTTCATAGCCTTGTATGCTGTGGTGTTTAAAGTGCTCATCTAAATGTTTCTTAAGTATCCTGATGGTTCCTGCCTCTACAACCCCCCCCACCAACATCCCCGCCCCCCCTTGCAGGTTCCAGATCCCTACCACTCTCTGGATGAAAAAAGGTTTGTCCTCAAATTCCCTAATCTTAAATCTATGCCCTTCTAGAAGTGTTCTCCCTATGAGAAAGGGCTCTCAGCCCATCCAGATTTGCCTAGAAAATGGATTGGTTTTGTGATGGCTCAGTGATTGAATGCACTACCCAACATGATACGGAGTTGTGTAGAGAGGCTGCTAGTCACATCACTATTGACTTTTGAATGGTAGGAGATGATCTTTGGAGGGGGAATAGTAACAACACCACAGCTGAAGTCAAAGAGAGGCTGCTCCTGAATGCTATTCACTCACTCCGATGGAATATTCGTGTATGTGCAAACATCCAAGTTTTCTCCCTTGTCCCTGCTGAGCTTGCTGGAGGGAGTTGGGCTCCTGTAATTAGCCTCAGTGCTTTGAGGCTATTCAGCCCAGATCCTGAATGCTATCCCTCCAGAAATTGAGTGTGCATAAGTGTCCAGTAAGTGGAGGACTGAGGTCAGCTATGACGCCTAGAGTTGAAACTGCCAGGAGTCAGGAAGAATGAGTGAGATATATTGGAAGCCCCTGGAGTTGTAACATGGGGGAAGAGGTTGGAGAGGGCATAGGATGGTGGAAAGATCTGAAACCTTGGGTCATGCATGGATCCAGTCAGTCAATAAAAAAATCCAGCCCTGGTTCTCATAGGGATGATTCTGTGGTTGAAGAATCAGTAAGAGAGGCTGGTGTACAGAGAGAGAGAGAGACACACATACAATGTCAGTGATCAGCAAATATACAAAAGGTCATTGGAATAGTAATGTATAAAGTGTTGCACTGGAGATTTGCCAACATCAATCCCTATAGTTTCACTTTTTGTGCAATGTACTGTACCAATGAGTCTGAATTTCAATCTAAGAACATCACAGTGATTTGGTTCTCATGACCTCAGTCAAGTTATCTGCAGCTGAAAGGGCAAATAGCCTTGGCCCAGTTTGCCTTTCGATGTGGCCCGCTCTTTGTTGGTCATACACCTGTTCCTCAGTTTTGTTTACCTTCTCAGAAACAATGTAGATTAGTGCAATGACTCAGCACACATACACTGTCACATAGAGAGCATTCTTTATATAAAGTTACATCTGGATTTACCAATTATTGAATCCCACCGCTGCAGAAGGAGGCCAGTCAGCCCATCTGGTCAGTACTGACTTTACAGCAGAGCATCTGACCCAGGCCTATCCAATTTATTATTGTCACATGTATTAGCATACAGTGAAAAGTATTGTTTCTTGTGTGCTACACAAAACATACTGTTCATAGAGAAGGAAACGAGAGAGTGCAGAATGCACTCTTACAGTCATAGCTAAGGTGAAGAGAAAAATCAACTTAATGCAGGGTAGGTCCATTCAAAAGTCTGACAGCAGCAGGGAAGAAGCTGTTCTTGAGTCGGTTGGTACGTGATCTCAGACTTTTGTATCTTTTTCCCAATGGAAGAAGGTGGAAGAGAGAATGTCCGGGGTGCGTGGGGTCCTTGGTTATACTGGCTGCTTTTCCCGAGGCAGTGGGAAGTGTAGACAGAGTCAATGGATGGGAGGCTGGTTTGTGTGATGGATTGGGCTACATTCACCACCCTTTTGAAGTTTCTTGCGATCTTGGGCAGAGCAGGAGCCCAGACCAAGCTGTGATACACCCAGAAAGAATGCTTTCTATGGGGCATCTGTAAAAGTTGGTGAGAGTCATAGTGGACATGCCAAATTTCCTTAGTAGAGGCTTTGGTGGGCTTTCTTAACTATAGTGTCAGCATGCCGGGAGGGGGGGCGGGGGAGGAGGAGGAGAAAGGAAGAAGAAGAAGAGAGAGAGAGAACCAGGACAGGTTGGTGATCCGGACACCTAAAATCTTGAAGCTCTCGATCCTTTCTACTTCATCCCCATTGATGTAGACAGGGGTCTGTTCTCCTTTACGCTTCCTGAAGTTGATGACAATCTCCTTCATTTTGCTGACATTGAGAAAGGGATTATTGTTGCTGCACCAGTTCACCAGATTCTCTGTCTCATTCCTGTACTCTGTCTTGTCATTTTTTGAGATCTGACCCACTATGGTGGTATCGTTGGCAAACTTGATAATTGAGTTGGAGGGGAATTTGGCCGCACAGTCATAGGTGTATAAGGAATACAGCAGGGGGCTGAGAACACAGCCTTGAGGGACACCAGTGCTGAGGATTATCATGGCCCCACAACCCCATGTATTTAACCTGCTAACCTACACATCTTTGGACACTAAGGGGCAGTTTAACATGGCAATCCACCTAACCCACACACCTTTGAACTGTGGGAGGAGACTGGAGCACCCAGAGGAAATCCACACCGACATGGGAAGAACGTGCAAACTTCACACAGACAGTCACCCAAGACTGGAATTGAACCCGGGTCCCTGGTGCTGTGAGGCAGCAGTGCTAACCCACTGTGACATTCCCTCAAATTAAACCATCATTGTAGGAGCGTTATAATTCAAAACATCAAACCTTCTCTTTCAGGCAATGACTCCATCTATCATCGACCTATCATACAAAGATCTCTCTTCCCATCACATCAAATTAAACAAGTTGCCAACCAGAAATGGAAAGTGGTGAATATTGGAGCGAAGGCCGAGTCTGCACATTCTCCCCGTGTCTGTGTGAGTTTCCTTTGGGTGCTCCGGTTTCCTCCTATAGTCTGAAAGACCTGCTGGTTAGGTGCATCGACCATGCTAAATTCACCCTCAGTGTACCCGAACAGGAGCGTGGTGACTCGGAGACTTTCAGAGTAAATGTAAATCTTCTTGTGACTAATAAATTAACTTTAGAAGGCTGTTTCTCACACATCAACAAAATAAGCTCAATGTGAACAGTTGATTATAACACAAAAGTCACATCCAAGGTTTGGTGAATATTCAAACACAAAACATTCAATCGTTTTTAAAGTGCTTTTGCCAAAGATGGTCAATGTTGGAACTAAGTTTGGCACTGTGCTGCTCCTGTGCCCAGCCAGGTGACCAGACATTGGCAGGAGCCTTTGGTGGGAGTAGTCTGCTCAGATGGCCTGGCATTGAACAATTCTGGCCTCACTTCATCTCCGTACATGCACATCTAGCAGATAATACAAGAGGCAAGAAATCTGGCTTGCCTTTTTTTTGCCCCCTGTTGAAACTAATTGTCACACCTCTACCACAACACACAGCAGCTCGTTGGTCCTGTGACATTGTTAGTCTACAGAGCAGTTGCGAACTATAAAGATGAGGTGAGCAATGTATATAATTCTTCAAAATAAATACAGCCTCTCATGTTGAACTGGATTTGTGGTGTGTTCTGATTGATTGCGATTCTATCCTTGATGTTAATGGTTCGAAAAAAAAAATGTGGTTATGTTGAAACCAAAGATGATATTCCACCCATACTATTCACTAATGTCAAAGATTTCCACAGCATCACTGAATGAAGATTGTGTCACTATTAAATATTAAAAATGGTAAGCCTTTCCCTGTTGTTAATAGTATTTACTTCCTTTGAGACTTAGGGGAACGAAAGGGAGCAAATAACTAAGCTGAACACTTGCCTATAGCAAGACAGCTCTGGAAGGTCCGAAGGTGTCAGCCACGGTTCAGTGGGTAACACGCTTGCATTTGATTCAAATGGCTGTAGTTCATCTTCCGAGTTGCAAATAAAGGACCCTCCTGCCTTCTCAAAAGGGGATGTAAAAATCCCCATGACATCATTTGGAAAAAAGAGCAAGAAATTCTCCTGGTGTCCTGGTCAACCAACCAACAACATCATTAAAACAGATAATCTGGTCATTTCTCTCATCGTTTAAGAGATTCTTGCTGTGCACAAATTGGGCTGGCAATCGAAGACTACAACGCAAAAGTATTTAATTAACTGTAAAGCACACCGAGACACTCAGATTGTGAAAGGCGCTATACAAATGCAGGAACTTTCCTTTCCATTACAATCTTAATGGAAGTTCTTGCATTCAATGGTGTTGGAGTCTGAACATCATACATACTCATATCATAGTGTAACCTAGGGCATAACAACATTACTTCCTTGACGCTTGGGTCTTTCAAGTGGGTTCTCCTTCAATCCCTTCAAGTAGAGACTGAATAAACACTTGGTACAACAAGAATCAATGCAAATTGAGAAGATGCTTTCTTTCACAAGAGGATGAACACATGGAAGAGCAGTTATGGTCAAAATGACTTGAATCCAAACACAGCTTATTGTCACAAAACTAATACAACAAAGAACATACCACAATTTTCCATATTAGTCGCAGAACCAAACGTTACAGTACAGGAGGTGGCCATTCAGCCCATCAGGTCTGGATCAGCTCTCCAAATGAGCATTTTAGTCAGTGCCATTCTCCTGCCTTCTCCCCATAAGCTTGCACTTACTTTCTTTTCTGATAACAGTCTTATTCCCTTCTGAAAGCTTCGAATGAATCTGTGTCTACCGCACTCTCAGGCAGAGCATTCTAGACCCAAACCACTCTCTGCATGAAAAGCTTGTCATCTTGTTTTTGCTTCTTTTGCCAATTACTTTAAATCCGTGCCCTCTTGTTCTTGATCTTTCATGAGTGCTAACAGACTCGTCTTTCCAGACCCCTCATGGTTGTGAATATTTCTAGGAAATCTCCTCTGTCTTCTTTTCTCCCAGGCAATCAGTCTCAACTTCTTCAATCTGTTTTCATATCTGAAGTTTCTCATCCCTGGATCCGCACCCGCTTTAAGTTCTTCACATCCTTCCTAAAGTGCAGCCCCCAGAACTGGTCACAGTACTCCAGCTGAGGCCAAACTGGTGTCTAATACAAGTTCAACACAACCACCTTGCTCTTGTACTCTATGCCCCTATTAATAAAACCTAAATATTATATGCTTTATTAACTGTGCTCTCAAATCTCTCCCACCTTCTTCAATGCCTTATGCACATATACACCCCACTCCTGCTCCTGCGCCCTGTATACAATTCTACCCTTTATTTTATAGTTTCTCTATGTTTTTCCTACCAAAATGAATTATTTCATATTTATTGCACATCATCTGCCACCCGCCTGCCTATTCCAACAACTTTTCTTTGTCCTTTAGAAGTTCTACACAGTTCACAATGCTTCCAAGTTTCACATTGTCTTCAAGTTTTGAAATTATGCCCTGCATCCCAAGGCCTAGTTCATTAATACATATCAGGAAAAACAAGGGTCCCAATACCCTGGGGAACAGCACTACAAACCTTTCTCCAGCCCAAAAAATATCCAGAAATCACAACTCTGTTCCCTGTCACTCAGCCAATTCTGTATAAATGTGTTACTGTCCCATTTATTCCATGAGTTATAATTTTTCTCAAGTTGCTGTGTGGCACTGTATCAAATACCTTTTGAAAATCCATGGGCACAACATTACCCTCATCAACCCTCTCTATTACCTCTTCCCAAAATTACAGCAAGTTAGTTAAACAAGACTTTCCGCTAAGAAATCCGTACTGGCTTTCCCTAAATTAACCCGCACTTGTCCATGTGACTGTTGATTTTGTACTGGAGTATTGTTTAACTTTCCCCACCATCAAATTTAAACTGAATGTAGTTGCTGGTCACCGTTTTTTTGAAGAAAGGTGTAACATTTGCAATTCTCCAGTATCAACAAAATGAATGAAGTCTTTAGCAATGATAAAACAAGCTGAAACAACTAAACCTAGCTCAAATATTTTAGCTAACCCTCAGCTTAAACACTTTAAAAACACTTGCATGAATGTGCTAAATCTGCTAAACGGCTTTTTGAAACCTCTGTGAAAATTTTCCCTCTAGGAAAATAGTTTCAGCTGAACTAACGGGACTTGAGAAACAATTCATTAATATAGCACCTTTCATTACCACTGGACCTCTCAAAGCACATTATAGCTAAGTGAGTCACTTGTTATGTAAGAAATGGGGCAGATAATTTGCACACAACAAGCTGCCCCAATGTGATAATGACCAGATAATCTCTTTTTGCAATGTTGATCAAGGGATAGATATTGGTCAGGACACTGGGAAGAAGTCCCCTGCTTGTCTTTGAGTGATACCATGGTCCACCTGATAGGTGTAGGGCAGATAGAGCCTTGATTTGACATCTCATCCAAAAGATGACACCTCTGACAGTGCAGTACTTCCAGCAGAATGCACTGCCATGTCATCTTTGATTGAGGATGACACTGCATCATACATATATTGAAACATCTGAAAAAGCTGTTCCAAGGAGAAAAGAGAGCTTGAAAATTAAAGGTGCCTAGAGAGAACATTAAAAGCTTCATTTCATCCAGGTAGAGGTCACAGACTCTGCCAGCCAAATCCTCTGTGTGACATATACTTGCTAAACATTTACACTGAATAAGGCCAGTTCAATTAGTTAAAGATTTTTCTTCAGAGACAAGCTCAAAACCAATTTCTCCATTGTTTAAGAATTATTAAAATCATGCAAAATAGTTCCTGTATGTGATTTGACATAGCTGGGCAAGCTATCACTCTCATCTGCTCTGAAATCAAGAATTTTACTGCCTCTGGGAGTTTTATGCAAAGCTGTGCTATTGAAGAGGAAATTGCACTCCACATGGCAAGTAGACAGCTGTAGGATTTACTGCTGAGCTGGATCACATCTTAGAGAGAGATAAAGGCAAAATACTGCAGATGCTGGAATCTGAAACAAAAGCAGAAAATGCTGGAAAATCTCAGCAGGCCTAACAGCATCTGTGGAGAGAGAATAGAGCCACTGTTTTGAGTCTGGATGACCCTTCGTCAGAGAGAGCCATCATTATATAGAGAGATGCTGTTTTATAAAATACCAGATAAAGAAACCAGTGCTTTAAAGGGAAGCGAAGCGAAGCAACAACTTGCATTTATATGGCACCTTTAAAATCAAAAGAAGGTCCCAAGGCTGCAGTCAGGAATCATATTGTTGAAGACTTTGACGAGGTCCTTTCAGTGCTAGGTCCACCTGACCTCAGCACAATGACTATCATGAGGTTAAGTGGACAATGCCATTCTCCAAACACCTCGCAGTGCTCTTGTAGCTGCCATCCAAGATGCAAAATATTGCAGGCATGATTCCCTTCTCTGATTTTTCTTCTCCTTCTGCAGGGAAATGTCGTCTTTCCTGCTTAGTGTCTCCTAAATGCTTTGTTAGAATGTGGATTGAGCAGATTGAGAATCAAACCTGCCCACATTCCTACTGGATGGTGCGGCAGCGAGATAAATGTTTGGAAATTTTGCTTACTTTTACTCTTTTGGGCGAGAGGGAAGAAACCATTCCATGGGAGGTACCACAGGACGGATGGAAGTTATGGCAGACACAGACTGTGGAAAGAATGAGCTTGATGGGTGACAGCTATGCATAAATATCTGATAAATGGCAGTAAACTGCAGCATCAACAACAATTTGCAGTTATATAGCATCCTGATCTGAACAGCTCTGTGATGCAATCCTCTGTGCTCTACAGGCTGTTCCCAGGGGGACACACCCAGACAAACATCAACTGCTGCTGGAGGGTCATCAATTCGATGAAAGACACCCTTTGGTCTGCCCAAAACCTGTTGGTCTGCCAGAGCCAAAAGCTGTTGATGACCAAGGGTTGCAGACTGGTATTTTCCAAGGTCCAGGACTACGTGCTGAGGGACACACTTAAGCTTGGGGCAGCCATTGTAAGGAGAAATGGGGAAGGCGGCTGTGTAAGGCCTTTCAGCCAATGCAGACCAAGGGGCTAGCAACTGGGCAAAACCCCACAGACTGTGTGCTTAATCCTAACGCTATGCAAATGTATTTGAGCACCGTAGAGTGCAATATGGCCAACATATATAAAGAATTGCACTCTCTACAATGAAAATGTTGAAATGTTTGTAATGTTCCCATTACTGAACAGATACACCTCAGAGTGCATCTTGATCTTAAGGGAAAATGTGAATATCATTGCACTTTACTGTTAAAACTAACCATTTAAAATTGTTGTGTCTTTCAGATTTTATATGAATAAAATATATTTTTTTGTGAAGGACCCAAAACACTTCACAGAAGCCTAACCAGACAAAAAATAATTGTGTAGTCTTAAATTGAGGGGGGAGGGGTATCAGAAGAGAAATTTAGGAAGAGCATTTCAAGCATAGGGTCCAAATATCTGAATGCTCAGCTGTCAATGCGAAGGCAGAATGAACAGGAGACCCAAGTCAAATAAATGTATAGTTCGGGGGTGGGGGGGCGAAGAGGTGGGAAGAAAGATAGAAAGGACAAGGTTCCAAAGGAATTTGGACATGAGAATTGGGAGGTGTGCAGGACAGGTTAGATGGACGAGTTTATATAAGGGTGGGAATACTTATAAATAGAGCAAGGATGGACTTCAGCAGCATATAGACTGGGGTAGGGAAATCTGGCTGACGCATTCGAATAAATAGTCTCAATTTAAATTGACAAAGTCATCCAGGAGCTTCTTATGCTTACTGTTAAAGAGGAGGGTGGGGAGGAGGTTGAAGACCATCAAGAGAAGAGAACGGGATGAATTTCCATCCAAACAAGAGTGAATATGCTTGTGTGAAGCACACATTAATAGGCAAAACTACATTTCAACTAGCAGAAAGGGCAGCAAGCAACATTATTACAGCAGAAAGGGCAGGTTCGGAAAGAAAGGGTTAAACCTGTAAGAGTCTCTGCAGTCAAAACTCCAAATCACTACATTAACTTGACCTTGGATTTTTAAAAATGTCTGTCCCAGCATCATTTAAATAAATATTCCAAATCATCAATACAATTAAAACTGTATTATAATTTGAAGGTTCTTAAATTTAATGCGTAAATATTTACATTTCTATAGCACCGTCATGCATGCAGAAAATTACTTGGAAGTACAAAATACACAGGAACTGATTCGCAAAGAGCCAAGATCCCACGAAAGAAACAAGTGTCCAGATCATCTTGAACATGCTTTTACAACTTTGTAACTAGCTCCTGGTGCACAGTTCTGCAGTTACAAACATGCTAGGATTCATCGGGGTTCTCTGCCAAGTCAGTGACATCAACAGTCGAAAAGCAGCGTGGGGACTGTATATTGACCCAGGTTCTAGACTGCACTCCATAGTGGCATCGTAGATCCTTAAGAGTGGATCGGGACACTGGCATCAGGACAGAAGACACGGTTTCTGGTCAAGTGGAGAACTTGCATTTGGGCATTATTCCTTTACCAGCCGACACATAAAGAAGCACCAAGTGTGAAAGCGCCTACAAACTCAGGCAAAGACTGAACGAACACTTTAAAGTTATACTGAGCTTCATCGCATTTAATCACCTAACAAAGGTGACTATCGCAAACAAGTGCTAATGAGTAAAACTTGAAACAATTAAACATTACTTGTGGTAAATGTGGTCAAACGTCCACCCTGTCACAATGTCTGGCTGTGATTTTCGATTTTTAAAACCTCATTCTGAGTTGGCTCTACACAAATGAAAGGCGCTTTTAAAAGCAAGTGTGAAGTTCAAAGCTTTCCCTGGTTTTGGTTCTTGCTCCCACTCCACATTAACTCAAGTTGTCCATTAACCTGATTTTACAGCCAGTTAACACTTTGATTGCCGGGTCCACAGGCAGGTTCTGCCAACCCCGAGACAGACACTCCCATAAAACAGCCTCAATTTATCGTTAGATGGTTGCGCAAAAACTTTAAACAAACAGGTTTTCATAGCTTCAGTTTCCGTCTCGACAAAAGCTGGTCATAGAAACTTACATTCAAAAAACACGACAATTTTAAACGGCTATACGAGAAAAACACACCAAGTTAGTCAGACCAAAAGTTCTGTTTGTCATAATCAGAAATAATAAATCACCTTTATGATTAAAAGATACAAAGTGTAGGATCGAGCCCACCAACCTGACTGAGAGCTAACACCATTTACAATCCACAGTAAGCATATTCCCAACACCTGCAAATTTCTCATCTTCTGTATTCCAGATTGCGCTCTCTTCTAAGAAATCACTTCCATAACGTGTTTGTCTTTAAGAGACGGCGCGATGAGCGGGATCCAGCGTTTGAAAACTTTGAGAAATGTTTTCAAAGTTTCTGATTTCCACCCTCGAGTAAGGAACTCATGCAACCCGCTCCAAGTCACTCTCACGCTGAGTACTATCAATTATATTGAGCTGATATGACACATGTGGTGTGGGCAGCTCTCCAGCTTTCGGAGGCCAATCGCATCAGCAGGAAGGTGTGAAACATACATCTCCAGAACTTTCATCAATCGGAGTTTCCCGGGGGGTTAATGAATGAATGAAGCTGGCGATATTATGAAGAAATACTATTTAAACTGGCTGATTTTGTGTTATAACCTTCCCAAAATATAAGTTGTTCAGTTCATCGCCTTACAGCAATATTGACTGTACAGGGCTGATTTAAGTGTCGCGAGCACAAGGGAATACAAATAAAGATTACATGAATCGAGTGGAACAAACATTTTATTTTGCAGTCAGTCATCCTTAAATCTAAAATGTAAGAATTTCTGTGCAACGGCTATGAATTAAAATGCCTTAAATATATAATCGATACTAAAAAAAAGTCCTGCTATTGCAACTCCCCAAGTTTCTTCTTACTGTTTTCAGGTGTTTATTCAGATGGCTGTATAGTCCCGTGATTATACGTACTGGAGTCAAGCCAGCCAAAACCTGAAACGCAGGTACTTACCAGGAGGGGGCAGGAGTGGCGACCTTCATTGTACTCTTTCGCTGAGTATTATGGAGGGCAATTGTTAACCCTCCATTATTGTTCCAATGGCACTGCTGCCTCACACTTCCAGAGATCTGGGTTTGATTCCCGGCTTGGGTCACTGTGTGCGTGTGGAGTTTGCACATTCTCCCCGTGTCTACATGGCTTTGCTCCAGTTTCCTCCCACAGTCTAAAGATGTGCAGGTTAGATGGATTGGCTATGTTAGTGCATGGGGATAGGGTGGAGGGGAGAGGCTGAGTGGGATGCTCTTTCAGAGAGTTGATGCAGACTCAATGGGCTAAATGGCCTCTTTCTGCACTGTAGGGATTCTATAGTACTTTATTTGCTCCAATTCTCACCTATATACTGCACCCAGAAACATCATCAAAATGTGTGGGTTCAGCTTCCACATGCACACCCATGACACCCTCAGCTCTACCTCAACACTATCTTCCCAGACTCTTTCGCTACTTGCCTCCTTAGGCTGCTTGGCCAGCATCCAGTGTTGCATGAACTTCATTTTCCTTTTTGTTGAACAGTATGTGAAGACCCAAACCATTGTCTTTAGCCCCTGCCACGACTTTGTATCCTTGCCAATTCCAACCTTCAGCATGGATAATGCCTCAGGCCTAACGTGCTTTGTAACTACCAGCCTCATATTCTCTCCACTACAACACCTATTTGTATCTCCACCTCGATGTTACTGCCTGCTTCCATCTCATAGAGTCAGCATGGAAACAGGCCCTTTGACCCAACTTGTCCATGGCACTTCTTTCTTTTTTAAACCACTAAGCTAGTCCCAGTTGCCCACATTTGGCCCATATCTCCCTATACCCATCTTACTCATGTAACTGTCTTAGGCCACTGGCTACAGAAACCCAAAAATACGTTGGCCGTAATCAGGTCCGACTACTCCAATATTCACCCAGTCAGCTCCTCCTTCTTCAAGTCATAAACATTAAGCCCATCGAACACAATGTTGCTGTATCTACCCCACACACTCAGCAGCCCTATCGCTGCTGACCTACATTGGCATCAACATCTCCAAATGCTCTTATCCTTGTATTTAAATCTCTCTGTGGCTTTACTCCTTCCTCCCTCTGAAGTTACACCTTCTTCCCAGCCCAAACCCTCCATATCGCTTTGAGTGCACCTCCCCTTCCTTCATTCCACTTCCTGGCAGCTGGACCTTCAGTGGCACAGTGGTTAGCATTGCTGCCTCACAGTGTCAGGGACCAGAGTTTGATTCTGACCTTGGGTGACTGTGTGGAATTTGCACATTCTCCCTGTGTCTGAGTGGGCTTCAAAGAACAAAGAAAAGTACTGCACAGGAACAGACCCTACACCCTCCAGGCCTGTGCCAATCACGATGCCCTAATTTAAAAAAATCTTCTGCCCTTACTCAGTCCGTATCCCTCTACTCATGTATCCATCCAGATGCCTCTTAAATGTTGCTAATGTGCCTGCTTCCATCACCACCTCTGACAGTGCATTCCAGGCACACACCACTCTCTGCATGAAAAACTTTTCCCACACATCTCCCTTAAACTTTCCCTCTCTCACCTTGAACCTATGCCCCCTTGTAATTGACACGTCCACCCTTGGAAAAAGTCTCCAGGTGCTCCAGGTTCCTCCCACTGTTGAAAGATTTGCAGGTTAGGTGAATTGGCCAAGATAAGCACGCAGGGTTACAGGCTAGGGAGGAAAAGATGGCCTAGGTAAGATGCTCTTTCAGAGAGACTTAATAGGCTGGATAGCCTCTTTTTACACTGTGCGGAGTCTATGGGATCTAAGATTAGCACTCATGAAGGACCAAAGACTCGCCTATTTTGTATGGTTTAAGGTGGACTTTCATTTATGTACTACCTTTCACATTCAAACCGCTTTACAGCCACTGAAGTACTTTTGAAGAACAGTCACTTGTGGTGCCCTCACCTATTGAGTAATCAAGACACTGACAACAGTTCAGTTTAAAAAAGGAATTCTCACTCATATAGGAGTAATTCATTGGTTGGGAAGAGTGAAGTATATTTTATGTAAGGCAACATGTACACAGTAGTTATATTACTCTAATTACTGGACTGGTTGATGGGTTTTTGATGGGAGAGGGGATTAAGGGTTATAGGGAGAGGGCGGGAAAGTGGAACTGAGCAGCGACAGATCAGCCATGATCTTATTGAATGGCGGGGCAGGCTCGAAGGGCTAGATGGCCTACTCCTGCTCCTATTTCTTATTCTTATGGTAACTCAGAGACTTGGACACATCCAATATGAACTGGAGTCCGTTTACCATCATAGTAGTTTGAGATCTGAACTTTGTTTAGATAAAATGGTGGAACCTGTAAAATGTCTTTTGAGAAGTTGAAATCCTTAAAAATTCCCAACAATTTCACTAATAACCTTTAAGAGAAGAAACCCATCCTGGGTGTGAATGCAGTCTCACACCAACATCCGGCAATGACGGGCCGAATGATCCAGCACAGGAAACCATTCTCTGACCCCGGGGGGCGGGTGGTCTTTCGGGTCATTCTCTGACCCTTGGAAGTCTTGCAAGACAATTCAGTTTTATTAAATCAAGGAGCCTTTCGAGCGACACCCAGAGGCTCAGAATGAAAATGCAATAATATTGCAACTGGGGTTCTAGCTTTATAAATGAGTGCTTCTGGCAATTATGAAATACTCAAACAAGCTATACTTTAAGTATGTTACCATTAAATGTTAGAATCTGGGTTTGTGCCCCTGATGTCCCCGACACAACAAATCCCTGATCTTGATCCTCGGATGGGACAGAGGGAATTGTTCGCTATCGCTGATACTCCATCCACTGGCCAGTTATAGAATAACGGAGGAAATTCTGAGCACTGAAAATCATGATGATCAGATGTCTAAAAATGAGATGTCGACCTGGTGAAGCTATAACACAGGACGACTTACGCACCAAACAGTATGGGCAGCAAGTAATAGACAGAGCTAAGCGATCCCACAACCAGCAGATCAGATCTAAGCTCTGCAGTCCTTCCACATCCAGTCGTGAATGATGGTGGACAATTAAACAACTCACTGGAGGAAGAGACTCCACAAATATTTCCATCCTCAATGATGGGGCCCAGCATTTCAGTACAAAAGATAAAGCTGAAGCATTCCAACAACCTACCACTGATATTAGGCAAACAGGTCTTTGTTTTGTCTCTCCTTCCTTTCTTAGTGGGGTGACATTTGCTAAATCCCAGTTGCAAGAACCTTTCCAGAATCTGTGGTGCAAAATTGCCCAGGTATGTCCCACTCTCAGAAACAGAACAGATCCAGTCTGGCCAATTACTGTCTCATCAGCCTAATCTAGATCATCAACAAAGTGTTGTCGACAGTGTTATCAGCACACACTCAGTAATAACCCATTCACCAAAACTTAGTTTGAGTTCCGCCGGGGTCACTTGGCTTCAAGTCTTATGGCAGACATGATCTAAACATAGACAAAGGAGCTGAATGCCACAGGTGGCGAGTGACTGCCCTTGATATCAAGGAAGCATTTGAAAGTATGGCATCAAGGACACCAAGCTAAATTGAAATTAATGGGAATCAGGGGGTTGGAACTCTCCACTTGTTGGAATCACACCAAACACAAAGGAAGAGGTTGTGGTTGTTGGAAGCCAATCATCTCAGTTCCAAGACATCACTGCCAGAGTTCCTCAGGGTAGTATCTTCGACACAACCATCTTCAGCTGCTTCATCATTAACTTACCCCTCATCATGTCAGAATGGTCACTTATGATTGCACTATGTTCAGCGTGATTTGCGACTTTCAGATACTGAAACAGCCCATGTCAAATTCAGCAAGACCTGGGCTGACATGACATTGCTGTTTAAGTGTTAAGTAATGACCATCTCTGAACCCCTACCATCAACATGCAGAGGGTTACCATTGGCCAGAAACAGAATAAGACCAGGCATATAATTATCATGACTACAAAGGTCAGTGGTTGGAAATGCTGTGGCAACTCACCTCCTGACTCCCCATAGCTTGTCCACCATCTACAAGGCATAAATCAGGAGTGTGTTGGAATATTCTCCACTTGTTGGATGAGTGCAGCAGCAACAAATCAAGATGCTTGACACCATCCAAGGCTAAACAGCCCGCTTGATCCAAAATTTACTTCTTCCACCACTGATGCACAGTGGTAGCAGTATGCACCATCTACAAGATGCACTGCAATAACTCGCAAAACCTTACAAACCCGTGACCTCTACCATCCCAAAGGCCAAGGGTAAGACACATCGTACATCACTACCTAGAGGTGCCCATCCAAGTCACTCACCATCCTGACTTGGAGATTGGTATGGCTCCTGCTCTGCCCAAGACCGCAAGAAACTACAAAGGGTCGTGAATGAAGCACAATCCATCACACAAACCAGCCTCCCATCCACTGACTCCATCGACACTTCCCGCTGCCTCAGAAAAGCAGCCAGCATAACCAAGGATCCCACGCACCCTGGACATACTCTCCTGCACCTTCTTCCATCGGGAAAAGGATACAAAAGTGTGAGGTCATGTGCCAACTGACTCAAGAACAGCTTCTTCCCTGCTGCCAGACTTTTGAATGGACTTACCTCGCACTAAGTTGATCTTTCTCTACACCCTAGCAATGACTGCAACACTACATTCTGCATTCTCCCCTTTCCTTCTCCATGAATGCTGTGTTGTCTGTATAGCGTGCAAAATATTTTTCATGTATATTAATACGTGACAATAATACATCAAAAAAATTTCACTGCTCCTTCAGTCACCAGATCTATACCATGGATTTCCCTCTGTAACAGGACTGTGGGTGTCACCAGGGTCTATAGCAGTTCAAGAAGGTAGCTCAGCACCATCTTCTTAAGGGGCAATTAGAGATGGGTAATAAAGTTGCTGGCCTAGCCAGCAATGCCTACATCCTATGAAATAATTTAAATTATTTGACAAGGTTGAGAGGTGTGGAGAGGGGTCTGCGAAGAAATTCATAGCCAAGCTGGAGTAATTTCCACAGGGATTTTGGAGCCAGCTATATGTCACTGGTCACATTCTCAGTGCAGGACTGAGGCTGGAGCACTACATACAAAGATGCTATTTTTTGAATGAAAGCTTAAATTGAGTCAATCTGCTGTCCGAGGTGGATAGTAAAGATCTCAGAGCACCATTTAAGAGTTGGGGAATTCTCCCCAATATCCTGAGTTCTGACGAAGGGTCATCCAGACTTGAAGTGTTGGTTCTCGCTCCACAGATGCTCAGGCCTAGTGGGATTTTCCAGCATTTTCTATTTTCGTTTCAGATTCCAGCATTTGCAGTATTTTGCTTTTATCCTAATTAATATTCATCCTTGAAGCAACACCTAAAATGATCTGCCATGTGCAGTACACATATTGGTCGTCACAAAATACATGCTAAATAAATTCAAGCCCTTCTTTCATATTTCCTGCATTACAACTGACTAAATGTCAATTACACTTTTATTGGTTGTAGAGCTTGAGGATGTCCTGAGATTACAAATGTTGTAAAAATGCAAGTTCCTTCTCCCAATCATCTTTAAACAAACTTTATCTTGACATGCATAGAACTAAAATTACTTATTTTAATGATAAAAAGTTTCTCGCAGCAGATTCAGAACTGGTCTCAGCTGCATTAGAAACAACGGTCATACTTATGAAGCCTGGTCCACAAGTCAAAGGCATCATCTATCACCATGGTTTAGATATACTGCTCAAATAAACTGATTTAGAGTGTGCAATGATGTTTTTTGTTAAAATTAATCATTTGAAATCATAAAGTGCATTTGATTAGCCTTTGATCCCCACAATAAAACAGCTTACTTTCCTTAATGGGCAGCATGGTAGCACAGTGGTTAACACTGCTGCTTCACAGCTCCAGTGACCTGGGTTCAAATCCCAGCTCGGGTCACTGTCTACATGGAGTTTGCACATTCTCTGTGTCTGCGTGGGTTTCTTCCAGGTGCTCTGGTTTCCTCCCACAATCCAAAGATGTGTGGGTTAGGTAGATTGGCAATTCTAAATTTCCCTTAGTATCCCAGGGTGCATAAATTAGAGGGATTAGTGGGTAATTATGTAGGATAGGGTCTGGGTGGGATTGTGGTTGGCCTCCTTCTGCACTGTAGGGTTTCTATGATCAACTAAAAAAAAATTTCATGTCAACTTGATGCAACCAGGAAAGGTCAGGAGCTGCAAATGAGATCAGAATCTTGCAGGCCATTCAGCCCATTGAGAGCATTCTACCTAATCCCACCCCCCTACCTTATCCTCAATTTTACATTTTCAGATAGCAATCCATTTGGAACACTTCAATTGAACCTGCCTCCACCATCCTCTCACGAAGCTTGTTCCAGACTCCAAACACCCTTAATGAAAAATTTTTCCTTGCATCACTTCTACTCCTTTTGTCCATTATTTTGAATCTGTGCCTGCCAGCTCTTGACATACACGTTCTATTCTCCGAAATGAACCGACTCATTTTACTGCATGGAAAGTCATCTGCCACTTTTCTGCCCAATTCATCAATCTGCTCACACCCTTTTGAAATCATGCTCTGAACACCAGGCTACGGCATCAATATACATCAGTAAGAGTAAAGATGCCAACATTGACCCCTGGGGAACTCAAGATTTTCTTCAAACCTGAAAAACATTTCATCACTTCTCACAGCAATTTCTTATCCAAGTGCCTACTTTCCTTTTTATTCCATATTGCTAGAATTCTGCTCACAAGTCAGTTTTAAATGCCTTTTGAAAATCCACATACACATCAATAGCATTGCCTTTATAAACCTTCTACTTACCTCATGTCAAACTGACACCATTGAAAAAAATCTCATCTCACTCCAGAGGCCAGTCACCACTGCAACCTTTTGCACGATTGACCATCATCCTCTATCCAGCTATCCTTGCTAAGTTCAATCCTCATGCCATAGAATTCTGCCCCACCCTAACCAAAATCTATCCTGGGATCCCCATTTCTTACAGGTTACTGTTTTCAGTCCTCACGTCAAACACTGCTCCCTAGCCACTAAATAGTCTCAGGCTCAACCAAATTGCAATCTCAATGCTCTAAGCTGAGCTTCTGATCCGTCACCACCAAGACCACTTCCTTCCATCACCTGTCTGCTTCACCCCCTTACTATCTCAACTATTCCAATAGCGTCCGATGCAGCTTCCCCTCCACAAATCTCAAACCTCCTGCCAGTATCAAACTTGTATCAAGTCCCACTCAAACATGCTTTCCTACATTGGCCCAAACTCTACATTTCTCCAAGACATGCACCTCACCACTGGTGGCTGCAAGCTCCAAAATGCACTCTCCTAATAAGATCCTTCAACCAAGCTTTTTGTCTCTTCCTTTTAGTCATTTTTTGACTGATCACACTCCTATCAAGTGCCTTGGATCATTTTACTACATTGAAAAGCACCAAATTGGTCAAAATATCTCAGCCACCATTATTCCCATACCCAATAAACACATTTATCCCTGGGATCTTGTTTGCTGCAAATTGGCCACTATGCCCATGTAAAAGCAAGGTGCAGATCATTCCAATTGGGACATATCAGCTCTTGCATCATTGTTATCAATATCCTGGAATTTGAGCCTCACTTACATCTTCTCAGGAGTTGATTGGAACGCCACCCCTTCAACTCAACAGCAGAAAACTCACCTACCTCTCCAGCTCGAGTCAGACTTGAAACATTGTTTCTCTCTCCAGATGTGTGCTGATTTTCTCAAGTGTTTCCTGCATCTGCAGAACTTTGTTTTTGACTTCTCATGGCTCATATGATCTACACCCTAAAACCATGGAGGAAAAATATCCCAATTCTTTCAGCACTGTTCCTGTTGCATTCAGTAAACTGCCACAGACTAGGAATAAAACCTACTGACCCATGTAGAGTTACTCATTATTGGAGATGCTTGGACTGGGTAGGAAAAACAAAGAAGGGCCACCATTATGCAGCATAGCCCTTTTCATGCCTCAAAGCCACCAACCACAAAGAAAGAAAAACCCCTAAAGTCCAAAATAAATATTCGAACAGACTTCTCAAAGGTCCAACTTTATTATTTTAAACCAAATTATTGGATTCACAAATGTTTACATAGGCTTCTGAGGGGGTCCACGTGGGATGTTGGCCTGCAAAGAAAAAGATTACAGGTCAGCATCCATAGACAAACAGTAGTCTAATACACAATGAACAAAGCCTGCTCATAAACCAACTTGCATCGTGGAAGTTGCAATTGGAAGTGTTGGTTAGTTTTCTCTCCCTTCTGGCAGAGGTTCAAATTAGAAATTCAAGTGACAACCCAGGTCAATCTGTCACATTTGAAGCAATGGTCCTTTCTTTCTTCACCACAATAACAAGTTGCGTTGGTCATAAATTTCCAATGGCAGCAGATTGGAAAATGGCAAATCTAACATTGCTATCCAAAAAAGGAAGTAGGGAGAAAACAGGTAATTAAAAGGCCAGCCAGGCTGCCAAATTTCTGGGATCTACTAAAGGTACTTGTGCAGTGGTTGGTTATTTAAGACTAAGATGAGAAAATTTCTTCCTCAAAGCGATGTTCATCTTTGGAATTCTGGGTTGAGGATACACCACTCAAAATATTTAAGGCTGGGATAAACAGATTTTTTTGATCTGAGAGAATGGAAGGAAAGAAGTTTGCAAAAGACCAACCATGATTGTACTGAAGGCTCGAGGGATCATGTAGTCTACTTCTGCTCCTGCTCTCAATTACAAGCAGCCTTGTAAAGTCTGTGTCCTCTTTAGAGTCCAGTATCACATTTCTAGTGAAATTGATTAACCATAGGTTAAGAACGAGACATGGATCTGACATCACTAGATGAGATGTTGATGGTGCAGTGGTTAACACTGCTGCCTGACAGCACCAGGGACCCGGGTTTGATTCCCAGCTTGGGGCACTGTGTGTGGAGCTTGCATATTCTCCTTGTGTCTGCATGGGTTTCCTCCTGCACTGAGCAAGTTAGGTGGATTGACCATGCTAAATTGCCCCTTAGTGTTAGGGGGACTAGCTAGGGTGAATGTATGGGGTTATGCGGATAGGGCCTGGGTAGGATTGTGGTCAATGCAGACTCAGGCCAACTGGCCTCCTTCTACTGTAGGGATTCAATGAGATTGAGACCCAGATTACAGGCCATTGAGCACTACCCAGCTGAACTCCCAGTAATGGTTTCAATACTTACGCCTGGTCTGAAACGAGGGGGTGGAGTTCGGTCCTTCCTTGCCTCTCGTGAACGATTTCTTACCACTTTGCTGTGGATAGCACAGCTGACACAGTAATGCAATTTCACGTATAGCTTGGGCAATACGTAAGCTGAAAATGAAGAAAGGTGTGTCAGGTGAAGAAGCAACTGCAGCACATATGAATTTTGAACAGAACTAGTGGCAATTTGATAGTTCAGCTTACCAAAGTACTTTTAAAAGAGGAAAACAGGAGTAATCAGCTGATCACAGAAACTCACCATCAAAGACACTCGCCTCTGAAATATCTCGAACTGCAGCAGCCTCCACAATGTTGCGGATGACAAATTTCTTAATGGCCTTGTCTTTGGGGACACAGCGGGCACAGTTTGTGCATCGAATAGGCTGGACATGGCCACGGCCCTTCTTGGCACGTCCGTTATTCCTTCGCTTTTTAGTCTGAAACAAAGTATTGCTTCAATTAAAAAAAAAATCCTTGAACACTAGTATACAATTTGCTAGGCTTATAAAATGTCAGATCCATTGTCACCTGCAGTACCTCATCCTATCGTGCATTCTCAACTTGCGAGTGTCAATACGTTACTTGATGGGACAGATGAAAAGCAGAGCCATGGCCACTCACAACTCATTCTCTTCCAACCCCCAATTTGCAGCAGGGCCAACAGATAGCGACCTGGAACTACATCAGTTCCTAGTACAATTTTGCCGTGGCTCAGATCAGCAAAATCCAACACATTCCATGGCTCCAAACAGATTCACCGTTAAAAGCGGGTTTTTTTGAACAGTGTAAATGTCGGATGTAACAACTCACTGCCTTCCCTACAACGACTGAGAAAAGTCACCTCCCCCTCTTGCAAAGGCAATAGTTAAAAGCCGGGATAAAGTTCCCCTGTGGCTGGGAGCAATTTGTCACAACTCAGGGCCGATACCACATGTTTTTTTTCGGATGGAAAAGGGAATCGCCGCTTCAGAAGTAGTAACTCCTGCTCTTCGCAAAGCCGGGGCTGCAAATGGGACAGGCCAAGGCCTCCCCGAGTAAAACTCGTGTTTGGCCTCCGGGGGATAGGCCTCGGCCTGACGGGAGTCCCCTGAGCGCCGACAAGGTGAGGAGCAGCTGCTGGAGAGCGGGATGATAAGGGAAATGGGGGCTGTCACCGCACAGTACGGGAGTCCAGGCTTCGGCTTGACCTGACATTCTCTCCCCCTCCCCTTCCTCACTCACCATCTTCAGCACGCGTCACAAAAAGAAAGGCAATCCGGCGCGCGTTCCTTTTATACCTCCGCCCCAACCCCAGCAACCCGCCCAAACCCCTGGCATTGCAGATTGAAAACCACCAGCAGCACTCTGACAGCCCCACAGGAGCAAATCCCCCTACGGCTTTCCTCCAAGAGTCTTTTTTAAACGCTATCGCAACGCCAACTACCCGGAACTCGTTTATTTGGCGGATGCTCAGGTGCGACTGTGGCAGTAAAGCGGCCTATCCCAGCAGGAAACGCGGGCAGCAGCCGGAGCCGATTTATGAAATCACATGTCAATCATTGGATACATCAATCCCATTGGACCAGCCTACCTGCCCCCACCCCACCACAAATCAAAATACTACAGTTGCTGGAAATCTGAGATCAAAACAAAGTGCTGGAAAACCTCAGCAGGTTAGGTAGCATCTGTGGAAAGACAGAAATAGAGCTAACCTTTCAAAGTCTCTGACTTTTCTTCAGAGCATTATATTTATCTTTAACATAACAGGACAGTGCTGCAAGGCTATAGTTTAGTACTCCTTTCATTGTATAACAAAGGGCTGGAACTCAGCTAAACCTCTCAGATTATATTTAGCATTTCTTGATGCAAGTAATGTAATTGTAGATACGATCTATACGAAGTACAACGAGGCCACATACAATGTAATGTATTTAACCAAAGTGAGCCACATAATACCATTTTAACCGCCACACTTGAATTGTCTTATGATTGCAAAAAGGCTACAAATTCCTAACACTTCATAAGTCCACTAACAAAAATTGACATCAAATGACATGAAATATTACAGCAAGCAATTAAAAGCTAAGTCAGAATAACAGGTTTGGAGTCCTATAAAACAAATAGTACCTCCAAACACAACAGTGCTCAGTGGTTGCCTCACAGTGTTGGAGTCCCCAGTTCAATTCCAGCCTCAGGTCACTGTAGTGAGTTTGCACATTCTCCCCGTGTGCATGGCTTTCCTCCCACGGTCCAAAGGTTAGTGGATCAACCATGCTAAATTGACCCTAGTGTTAGAAGGACTAGCAGGGTAAAGATGTAGGATTATGGGAGCAGGACCTAAGTGGGATTGTGGTCGGTACAGACTTGATGGGCTGAATGGCCTCCTTCTGTACTGCAGGGATTTTATGATATGAAAATATGATACCAAGCCATACAATGAGATATTAGGATACGCAAAAGCTTGGTCAAAATTGTAGGTTTTAAAGACTGTTGTACAAAGAAAGAGTAGAAAGATTTTGGAAGAAAATTCCAGAGTTTAGGTAGCTCGCCAATGACGAAGTGATTAAAATCAGGGAAGCTCAAGAGATCAGAATTAGAAGAGTGTAAAAATATGACAGTTATAGGGTTGAAGGAGGTTGTGGAAATGGGGAAGTATGAAGCCACTGCAAGATTTTAAAGCAAAGGTGGGAATGTTAAAATCAAGACATCCTTCATCACAGCAGTGACTGTGTTGTAAAGACACTGAGTGGGGAGTACAGAGGTCTTTGCAAACCAAATGCTAGGTTGGAAATTTGATGTGATTGCTAAGTATTTCTCAAGTCGTAATTTAGATTAGCTGTTAGAATTTGACAAACTTTAAAACTGCCAAAGAAACTGCAAGCTATTTAACAAAGTGCCTGGTAGTGAACTGTCAATCAACTGAAACTGGTTGCTGAATAAGTGTCAGTTATTGAACAGTAGGCAGCTACTGGAAAAATTGCCCAGGTATGTCTTGTCCAGAAAAAGCTGGGCAAATCTAACCCGGCCAACTACTGCCCCATCAGTTTACTCTCGATCATCAGTAGCGATGACAGAGGTCTCGAGTGGTACTTACACAGCAATAACCTGCTCACTGATACTCAGTTCAGGTTCTGCCAGGGCCACTCAGCTTCTGATCTTATTACAACCTTAATCCAGACATGCATAAGAGCTGAACTCCAGAGGTGAGGTGAAAGTGACTGCTCTTGACATCAAGGCAGCATTGGAGCCGGAGCAAAACTGGAATCAATAGGAATCAGAGAGAAACCTCTCCACTGGGTCGAGTCATACCTGGCACAAAGGAAGATGATTGTGGTTGTTGGGGATCAATCATCTCAGTTGCTAATAAATGCATATTTTAGGACTATATTTGCATCAGGAATTGGCCTCAAATTTCAGCCACAAAATAAGTTTAGGAACACAATAAAGCCAAATTTAACACCAAACCACACGGAGATATTAGGTCCAATGACCAAAAACCTCTTCACAGAGGTAGGTTTTAAGGAGTGCCTTAAAGGAGGAAAGAGAGGTAGAGAGCTGGAGGTTCAGGAAGGGACTTCAAGCTCAGGGCATAAGCAGTGGAAGGGGGAGGGGGTGGTTGTTGACTTATACCTCATACACCAAGAATAGACCTTAACATGCATTTTGGAATCCAAAAAAAAGAGTCATCTTAAGGACTAGGTCAACTTGTATGCCACAGTCTATGGTAGGTATTAAGAGAGCACAAGCTCAGATAGATTGGGTAAACAAATCATTGAATCCCTACAGTGCAGAAGGCAGCCACTCAGCCCATCAAGCCTGCACTGACAACAATCCCACCTAGGCCCCCTAACCACACGCATTTACCTTGTCAGGTTGAATGGGCCATGCTCAATTGTCCCTTAGTGTCAGAGGACTAACCAGCACATCTTTTGGACTGTGGGAGGAAACTGGAGCACCTGGAAGAAACACATGCAGACATGGGGAGAACGTACAGACTGCGTACAATCACCAGAGGCTGGAATTGAACCTGAGTCCTCGGCCCTGAAGAAGCAGTGCTAACCACTGCACTGTCCCAAATAAGTATGGTGATAAAGTGGGAAACTTTAAGGAACAATTAAGAATATTCAACCAAAATACATTTCATTAACAAAAACTAGGCAAGATAGATCTGTGGCTTACTAGGGAAGTTAGTGATAGTATTAGATTAAAAGAAGCTTATAATGTTGCAAAGAATAGTAGTAAGCCCAAGGATTAGGAGAGTATTACCAAAAGTAAAGGGTGTGACCAAAAAAATTGAAACAAAAAGGGAAAATAGAATGAGCGTAAACTAGTCAGGAATATGAAAACAGATTGTAAGAGCTTTAAAGGTACACAAAAAAGAGTGTAGCTAAAGTAAATGTTGGTCCCTTGGAGGCAGACACAGAAGAAATTATCATGGGGAAACATTGGAAGTGGTAGAGATATTGAACAAATCTGTGAAAATAGACACAATTTACATAGCAGAAATTAAGGGTAACCTGAGGGCTAATAAGAGTGAGAAATTTAAGATAATTAATATCAGCAGAGAAAAAGCATTGGGGAAACATAAGACAAAATCAAACAGTTCTCCAGGACCTGATGGCCTATGTCCCAGGATTCTAAAAGAGGTATCTGCAGAGATAGCAAACGCACAGATTGAGATTCCAAAGTTCCCTAGATTCTGGAACAATTCCACCAGATTGAAGTTTGCAAATGTAACACGACTGGGAGGGAGCAACTGAACAGGCCAGTTAGTCCGACATCAGTCATTGGGAAAATGTGGAATCTATTATCAAGGAAGCCTTAACATCATATTTAGAAAATCATTGTATGATCAGACAAAGTCAACATGTTTGAGTCTGAAGGTAACAAGGGTTTCAGCAGTAGGTCAGATGAGACAGTGGTGCAGACAGGCAATATCATAGAGTTAGAAGGTGTGGTGTTGGTGATGTAGGGGATACAGGGTGCGAGGTGAATTCAGAGTCAAACTGGATGCAGAGTTTGAGAGAGACAATGGCCAGGGAGGGGAATGGAACTGGTGGTTACAGAATGGATTCTGTGGTGAGAATCATAGCTTTGGACTGTGCAACGTTTAACAGGCAGAAATTGCTGCTCATGCAGGATTGCATAACAGACAAGCAATCTGACATCATTGAGATAATGGAAGGGTCAGAGATGTTGGTGAGATAGAACTGAATGTCATTGGCATGCATGGGGAACTTGATGTCCTTTCAAAGTATCCAGTGTATGTAAAACTAGAGATGTGATAAGGTGCTTGCAACAATGCAAGTCTGTTCTTCCATTCTTTTAGACTGTGTTTGAAAAGCTTGCTGATACACATTATCTGGTGTTATACAATACGAACAGCTACTCGAATCATTAGAACTGTACCTCAGCATGAGTCAACACTTTCAAAGGCTTGGGAAGCGAGGGAAAAACATTTCCTGTGTCTCATCGCTGAGAGCGCTGTCAATTTTTTCCACTATTTAATTGTCATTTTCCTTTCTAATATTAATTTCTACTTTAATTATTTCTACCCTCTGTAAACTTAGCTCATCCAAACTTCTGCTGGCCTGTGTCCCAACATGCACCAAATCCTGTTCATCCATCACTCCTGTGCATACTGACCTACATTGGTTCACAATTAAACAATGCTCGAATTTTAAATTTTCATCCTAATTATTCAAATTCCTCTGTCCCTGTAATCTTCTCCAGCCCTACAACTCTCCAAGATATCTGCGTGCCACTAATTCTGGCCTCTAGAGCATCCCCAATTTTAATTGCTCTATCACTGGCAGCCATACCTTCAGTTGCTTAGGCCCTAACCTTGAATTCCCTCCTTAAATCTCCAGCTGCCTACCTCGCTTTCCTCCTTTAAGACACTCCTTCAAACCTATCTCTTTGAACAAGTTTTTGGTCTCAGACCTAATATTTCCCATGTGGATTGGTGTTAAATTTGGTTCTCTAATGTTTCTGTGAAACAGCCTGGGTGGTTTTATGTTAAAGGCGCTTTACTAATTTACTAAACAACACAGCAATGTGCATAATATCAAGCTAATATTTTCACCAAGAAAGTAAAGAGATACAAGACATGGAGCCCATAGTTTGCAAAGAATGCTTTCTGTAGGGTGAGGGCTGTTTAAGATGACAATCACAGAGACAAGGAAACCATTGACAATGTCAGAATTGAATACAATCCTTTAGCTAAGGCTAGCAATTTATAAATGTCTTTGCTTTTGTAATTTGTGCTCTACTGATAAAGTCAAGGATTCCATTTGCATTTTAAAAATATATACAACAGCCTTCTCAACTTCTTCCATCACCTTCAAAGATTATAGTACATAGGGATATTATACAACCATGCACGTCATTTAACATACATCAATTGATGTATTTTGTTGGTTGGGCCCTCTAGAGGAGAGGCTAAAGATCTTTGTTGAACAAACCCGTTCAGTGAGCCTGTGTACTTTTGCACTCGAGTGCTGCTGACAGCACACGAGAGTTTCTCCCCAGTAGTTGCACTGTAGAGTTAAACATCATTACTCACGAGGGTTGTAAGCCTAAATAAACATGGCTGTGCAAATGTACTATTGAGTTAAGTCACTAGTTTAAATAAAGTTGATAAGCCAGTCCTGCGGGTTTGCACTTGGGACTATCCATGTATTGTACAGTGGAGGCGAGACCCCCATCGCAGCAACATAGTTCTTCCAGGATCAAAGGCAAAAAGATAAAACCTTGAGTAATTCTTTTGGAAGTTACAGCGACATTGGTCTGCTTCTCTGTCCCCAGTATATTTTCCATTTAGTAAGGCACCATTTGCAAGCACCAAGAGTGTTCATGGGAGAAGGCATTCAGTGTTCCATACACATTTATATGTACATTATACGACGTACATTTTGCATATGCTGCATATCCATAAGGTTTACCTCATAAATGGGCATGAGGTTAGAAAAACATTAGCAGCCAAAATAACCAGTTTAAATAAATGATGTCAGTCGGTTGCAGTACCCCATTGACTAAAGTGAAACAAAAAAAACATATTCACATCATCAAGAAAACCTGTTCAAATCACTTCATATTTTTTAAACTAGAGCCAGCAGCTACCTCAAAAATCAACCAAACCACTCAGTTTCAAAATATTTTCAGTCAGCATTATTTTTCCTCACCCAGATTAGTGTTTACAGATAACATTTAGATTATCAAAATGGCACAAGGCTGAGAAAAATACATCACCAAACAGCTTCGAACAGCTAAATCACCTGCAAATGATGTTTTTCTATATAGTCATGATATGCTCTCCAGAGCGTGGAGCACAAGTTCTACTTTAGTTTGACAAGGAAATTTCACTTGAACCCAAAAACAGATTCTCTTTGCAAGGGAATCTTCAGGGGAGCACCCCGCTTCTGTGGAGTGACAAGACCCAAAATTGACTATGATAGTCTTTGTCTTACAAAAACCAAACAGAACATTTACAAACTATTAAGTGAACAAAAGAGGCAGGAGAAATCCAAAATATGGATTTTTTTTGTGACAGTGTAGGTCTGAATATTGGAATTCCTTGGAACAAGGAGACTTTTTTTTAGAAAACATGACTGAGGGGATGGCAGTTATTTGCACATATATAGGGATATTTATTTGGTGCTTTGGTGATGAGCTCAAACAATATCGCCAGAACCAGGTCAGAGTACATAGTAAATGGTCCTGCTTAAGATGCTATTTGTTGAAGAGACAGTGGTGAAAGACTTGGTTACACACATCAAAGACAACATCAGCGTTTTAAACAATCTTTCATAAATAACCTAAACAACAGTTTTCTGGAAAGAAAACAAAGTAACCATTTATACCACTTGCTTTATACCAAAGCAAATGGTATAAAGCTTAATATCATGAATAATCAAACATGAATAAGGAGCAGGAATAGGCCCCTCGAGTCTGTTCCACCATTCATTCAATAAGAGCACGGTTGATCTGATTGTAACTTCAACCCCACATTCCTGCCCACCTGTTAACCTTTCACTCCGTTGTTAATCAAGAATCTATCTAACTCTGCCTTAAAAACAAAGACTCTGCTTCCACTACCTTTTGAGGAAGAGAGTTCCAAAGACTCACCACCCTCTAAGAAAAACATTCTCCTCATCTGTGTCTTAAATGAGCAACCGCTTAATCTTAAACAGTGACCCCTAGTCCTAGATTCTCCCACAAGAGCAAACAACCTCTCCACATCCAAGGCTCCTCAGGAACTCACATTTCAAATCACCTAAACTCCAACGAATACAATGATTAATAAGAGAATCGAGGGTTATGGGGAATAGGCAGGAGCATGGGGATGAGAAAAATATCAGCCAAGTTGAATGGCGGAGCAGACTCGATGGGGCAAATGGCCTAATTCTGCTCCTATGTCTTATGGAATACAAGCCTGGCCGACTGAACTTTTCCTCATAAGACAACCTGCCCATTCTAGGTAGTAGTTTAGAAAACTTCTGAATTGCTTCTAATATATTTACACCCTTCCTTAAATAAGGCAACAAATACAATATACAATGCTTTAGATGTGATCTCACCAATGACCTATATAACTGAAGCATAACCCAGCACTGATCCTTGTGGCACATCGCTCATTACATCCTGCCAACCAGCAAATGATCTATTCATGCCTAGTGGGTTTCTCGTTAGCTAGTCAATTTTCGATCTGTGCCAATATGTTACCCTTATAACATGCACTTTTATTTTTGGCAATAACCTTTGAAGTGGCATGTTATCAAATGCCTTTTGGAAATCCAAGTACAGTACATCCACTGGTGCCCCTTTATCCACAGCACATGTTCCTTTTCAAAAACTCCAATAAAGTAGTTAAACACAAAACCATGTTGATTCTGCCTGATTGCCTTGATTTTTTTCTAAGTGTCAAAGAACAACACAGCACGGGAAACAGGCCCTTCGGCCCAACGAGCCCGCACCGCCATTTTAACATTATGAGTGCCCTCCTCTACGTATGACCTTTGTCTACACCTATTGGGGAAGATTGAGGGAAGACTAATTTAGGGACAATTTGTTACAGAGAGTAGTAGTGGAAGGGTCCTTTTCTAGCTGGAGGTCTGTTACCAGTGGTGTGCCGCAGGGCTCAGTACTAGGACCTTTGTGATTTGTAATATACATAAATGACTTGGAAAAGGGAGTAAGTGGTGTGATCAGCAAGTTTGCAGATGATACGAAGATGGCTGGACTTGCTGATAGTGAGGAGCAGCATCAGGCAATACGGCAGGATATAGATAGGCTGGTATATTGGGCAGAGAAATGGCAGATGGAATTTAATCCTGATAAATGCGAGGTGATGCATTTCGGAAAAAAGAATGTAGGGGAGAGTTACACGATAAATGGTAGGCTTATTAAAAGTATAGAAACGCAGAGGGACCTGGGGGTGCAAGTACACAAGTTCCTTAGATATGGGGCCCAAGACTGCTCACAATATTCCAAATGGGGTCTGACCAGAGCCTTATACAGCCTCAGAAGTACATCCCTGCTCTTGTATTCTAGCCCTCTCCACATGAATGCTAACATTGCATTTGCCTTCCTAACTGCTGACTGAACCAGCACGTTAACCTTAAGAGAATCTTGCACAAGGAGTCCCAAGTCCCTTTGTGTTTCTGATTTCCTACACATTTCCCCATTTAGAAAATAGTCTAGGCCTCCATTCCTCCTTCCAAAGTGCATAACCTCACACCCCTCCATACTCTATTCCATCTGCCCCTTCCCCGCCCGCTCTCCGAACCTGTCAAAGTCCTTCTGCAGCCTCCTGCCTCCTCTGTACTATCTGTCCCTCCATCCATCTTTGTATCATCTGCAAACTTAGCCACAGAGTTCTCAGTTCCTCTGTCGAGATTATTGATCATTGTCAGTTGTTGGAAAAACCCATCTGGTTCACTAATGAGAGAAGGAAATACAGAAACAGACACGAGAAGGAGGCGGCCATTCGGTCCTTCGAGCCTGATCTTGATCATGGCTGATCATCAAATTCAATATCCTGATCTCCCCTTTCCCCCATATCCCTCCATCCCTTTAGCCCCAAGAGCAAAATCTAATCTCTTCCTGAAATCACACAATGTTTTGGCCTCAACTACTTTCTGTGGGAGTGAATTCCACACATTCCCCACCCTCTGGGTGAAGAAATTTCTCCTCACCTCAGTTCTAAAAGGTTTACCCCTTATTCTCAAACTCTGACCCCTAGTTCTGGACTCTCCCACCATCGGGAACATTCTTTCTGAATCTACCCTGTCTAGCCCTGTTAAAATTTTATGAGTTTCTATCAGATCCCCCCTCACTCTTCTAAACTCCAGTGAATATAATCCTAACCAACTTAGTCTCTCCTCATATGACAGATCTGCCATCCCAGGAATCAGCCTGGTAAACCTTCGCTGTGCTCCCTCTATAGCAAGGACATCCTTCCTCAGATAAGGACACCAAAACTGCACACAATACTCCAGGTGTGGCCTCACCAACGCCCTGTACAATTGCAGTAAAACATCCCTATCCTGATACTCAAATCCTCTCATTATGAAGGCTAACATACCACTTGCCGTCTTTACTGCCTGCTGTATCTGCGCGCTTACTTTCAGCAACTGATGCACGAGGACTCCAAGGTCTCACTGAGTACCCACCTCTCTCAATTTACACCCTTCCTATTATTGCTACCAAAGTGGATAACCTCACATTTACCCACATTATGCTGCATCTGCCCACACACACAGCCTGTCCAAATCACACTGAACCACCTCTGCATCCTCCTCACAGCTCACCCTCCCACCCAACTTTGTATCACCTGGAAACTTGGAGGTAACACATCCAGTTCCCTCTTCCTAATCATTAATATATACTGTGAACAGTTGGGGTTTGAGCACAGATCCCTGTGGAATCCCACTAGTCACTGACTGCCAATTGGAAAAAGACCCATTTACGCCAACTCTTTGCTTCCTTTCTGCTAAGCAGCTTTCTATCCATCTCAAGACATTATCCACAATCCCACGTGCTCTAACTTTATACAGTAGTCTGTTATGTGAGACTTGTCGAAAGCATTCTGAAAGTCTAAATAAACCACATCCACTGATTCTCCTCGTCAACTCTATAGGTTACATCCTGAAAGAGTTCCGATATATTCTTCAAGGATGATTTCCCTTTTGTAAATCCGTGCTGACTTTGTCTGATTATACCATTGCCTTCAAAATGAAATGAAATCTGCCATCGTTACCTGGTCTGGCTCAAATGTGACCCCAGATCCATGGCAAGGGGTTGACTCTCAATTGCACCCAGGGCAATTAGAGATGGGCAATAAAAGCTGGCTATCCGGCAATGCCCATGTCCAATAAATGAGCAAAAAAACCTCAATCAATCATTCTCCCCACCCCCGCATCCCTCCCCCACCTCAGCCCTCTCCATAGCCTGCTATAACATCTTTAATAATGGTTTCCAACATTTTTCCTCTGACAGATATCAAGCTAACTGGTTTGTATTTTCCTGCTTTGTCTCCCTCCCTCATTGAATAAAAGAGTTACAATTAGATTTTCTATCTAATGAAGCCTTCCTCTAATTTAAGGCATTTCTGAAAATTAAAACCAATAAAAACTATTGGTTTTGATGAAGAAAAAAATAACATTTTCATCTTAAGTAAATAGTCTAACAATGTCTGTATCTTTATTAGTTTTCTTTACAGGATGTGGTTAAGTTTTACCTCAAATTTCATATTGTTTGAGAACGTTTGCCACATTACAATCATGGTCTAGCTATCTTGTTTGGGCTGAAGCAATTACCTGAGTAAACATCAGAGACTGTACTTCAAGTTCCATGCTACACCTGAGCAACACTATGAGGTCTAGTTTTTTTTAATATTGCATATAGAACAAAGAGAACAAAGAAAATTACAGCACAGGAAAAGGCTGCACCAATCATGATGCCTGCCTAAATTAAAACCACATGCATTTACGGAGTCCATATCCTTCCATTCCCAATCTATTCATGTATTCACTAGTTGCCCCTTAAATGTCACTATTGTACCTGCTCCCACCACCTCCCCTGGCAGCATGTTCCAGACGTTCACCATCCTGTGTAAAAAAACTTGCCTCACAAGTTTTCCTCTAAACTTTTCCCCATGCACCTTAAACCTATGTCCCCTAGTACTTGACTTTTCTGCCCTAGGAAAGAGCATCTGACTATCCACTCTGTCCATGCCACTCAATCTTGTAAAGCTTCATCAGGTCACCCTTCAACCTCCATCGTTCCAGTGAGAACAAACCGAGTTAACCCAACCTCTCCCCATAGCTAATACCCTCCAGACCAGGCAACATCCTGTACCCTCTCCAAAGCATTCACATCTTTCTGGTAGTGTGGCGACCAGAACTGCACACAATATTCTAAATGAGGCCTAAGGTTCTGTACAGCTGCAGCACGACCTGCAAATTTTGATACTCAATGCCTTAACTGATGAAGGCAAGCATGCCATATGCCTTCTTGACTACCTTACGATTGCCACTTTCAATGATCGGTGGACATGTACGCTCAGATCTCTCCGCCTGTCAATACTCCTAAGGATTCTACCATTTACTGTATCATTCCTACATGCATTGGACCTTCCAAAATGTATTCTCTTATACTTGTCTGGATTAAACTCTGTCTGCCATTTCTCTGCCTAAGTCTCTAACTGGTCTACATTTTGCTGTATCCTCTGACAATCCTCTTCACTATCCGCAACTCCACCAATTTTTGTGTCATCTGGGAACTTAATCAGCTTCAAAAAAACTTGATCAAGTTAGTGAGGCACGATCTTCCCTTCACAAAACCATATTGTCTATCACAGCATATACAGAGAAAAGTGAAGTGAAGGTAAGCTGAAAGTATTTTGTTGCCCTTTAAGAATAATATATGCCTCTCAAATAGACTTCACCTAAACAAAGTTGGTATTTTTCTTCTTTTGAGGACAATTCTAACACCTATCACTCTAGTATTCTGTCTAGGTTTCATTGTTAATTTGTGAGCCCCAAAAAGGGGAACAGCTAGCTCAATCCTGTCCTCACCTGGAGTTCATACATGTGCTTTTTCAATAAATATCAGTATCTTTGACAATCAAAAGCAATTGAGGAATGGAAGCTGATCCAATTTTTATCCTCCTTAAGCTAAGCCAATTGCAGTGCTTCTACTGTTATCCAGCTGTGACCCTAGATAGATCTAGGACTTTCCTGGTCATGTGGATCAGCTACTCCGTTGAGCCATCAGCAGAACAAATAAAAGCTTTTTGAACTGAGAAGTATGCGACTAAATCCGTGACTCTTAAGATAATTCTGCTGTACTTAGCAATATTTGTGGTGCTGAATTCCAACTAATAGATAAAATAGCATGCAAGAAATCAGTTCCATTAAGTTTTTTTAAATGATAAATACTATGAATCAAGAAAGATTTGAATGACATTTAAATTACGTTTGTGTAGACTTTTTGATCAACAGACAGAGGTGGGAAGAAAATGAAAACTTCAGTTTTCAACTTTTTATATCACCCATTTCAGGTTCATTTTTCCTTTCAGATTTATATATCTTTTAAGTTTCAACACAAAGTGCCATATTTAGGAAATATAATAATTCATATTTGTTTCAAACATACGTTTGACAAACACTGTCTCAGAAACTGCATTGTTCAACTGGTACATACGTGGCATATCACCAAGGTCTGTGTAAAGTTAGCTGAACACAGTGAGGGAAGCATTTGGGGCTTAGCAGCCCAGAGTAAGGAGGGACCAATGATCCTTACTGCAAAGTGTATGTTTGTGAACATTGGACAGTGATGGGATTGAACAGAACTGTGGTACTGTTAAGTCAATTAACCTGCTGACAATCGCTGCCAAGGTAACTGGCTAGTTATGAAAGGTATTGGGGGCTGCAGGAACTGAGAAAACTGGATCAAGTAAATACATAACCCATTGTCATTCTCTCAAAAAGGCAAGTTGAATTAAAACGTCGACAAGTCTATAAAGATTATTGCTCACAAAACTCACCACACACAATTCAGTGTAACTTGTCCAATATGTTCAACACACACCACAGACACGTGGCAAATTGATGCACTTAATAAGATGAGAGATTTTAATCATATGGGCATCAGAAGTCTGGCAGCCCATTTGCCTGAGGACATAGTTCATGACTTTGTCTGGATGCAATCCATGGTCACGTCAAAGCAAGCAGAAAATTCTACAGTAGAAACAATCCTTGATGTTAAAAGCTGTAGCCTAACTCCATTAAGATATGTGGTCAAGTGGCCCACATTGAAGTAAAAACATGTTGAAATATTTTAGCTGTGTTAAGAACTAGATATGGCTTTAAATTTATATTATTTTGTGTGTTGAAATGAAACCAGAGTTTGGTTTCATTTTGGAGGGTTTTTTTTTAAATGCAGTCATGCAGTCTCCAAGCCCTGTTTGTGTACGTGTCCTTTTAATGTGGTTTTACAACTCGAAGTGAAGAGATGGGTAACAAGGTGTTAGTAGTTTAGGGAAGTTAATAAAACTCAAAGTAGAAAAAAACTGCTGTTGCCTAGCAACAGGGGATCAAAGAAAAGACCTATAAGGAGACAGGGAGAGACAAGAAAAGCAGTTTTAGTTTCAGTTGATATGGATATACCGTAGACGAATGACAGAAAGGTATCCAACTAAATTGACACTCTTGCTGAAAGTACCAGATTGCTGAAGAAGCAAATTTAAAGAACTCATATGTAAAGCTCTAAAGTTAAAGTAACAGTGAATTTAGAGTGAGTTTTCTGCATCTCAAGGGAGACACCAATTGTGGAAAGACTTTGTCAATGTTTAGAAGTCAAAAATAAATGTCTGCTGTTCCAAACTCTCACCACCTGCTGAGTAAAAAAGTTTCTCCTCAACTCCCCTTTTAGCCTTCTACCTCTCATTTTAAATTGATTCCCCCTAGTTATTGATCCCTTTGCCAATGGAAGAAAGTTCCTTCCTATCTGCCCCCATCTATGCCCCTCAATCTTACACACCTCTATCAAGTCCCCTCTCAAGCTTGCTGCTCCAAGGAAGACAGTCCCAGCCTATCGAATCTTTCCTCATAGCTCAGATCACATCCTGACAAATCTCCTCTGTACCCTCTCCAGTGCTATCACATTCCTCCTCTAATAAAAGTGAAAAAACTATAATCCATCACGCCAGGTTCAATTCTAGGATGTGATTTGTTTTGTAATATCAGCAGTGCTCATAACTGTTGCTACACCTTTATTGGACGCTGTGTAATGATTATTTGCTGCAACTAAAAATATTCAGCAGTGCATTATTGTTCATCTTTAATCTTGTCCTTCAATCCTTGTTGATCTCTTGGATTGTTACAAGATTCACCTCATCCTTTGGATGTTTAAATGTGATCTGCCAGAAGTTTGATGATCATCAAAATCCTATTGGACAACTCTGGTTTCATGAAACACTTTGTATGAAGCAACAAGTGCAACAATCACTGACAGGTTTGGAAATGCACTTTCATTTTTTTTAAACAGGGGCTCGAATAAGAAAGTCATTTGCTAGTACAATTTGCTTTCTTAAAAACAATTTACATTCAAGATTTTTCTTTTCCTTCTACTCATCTTCTGAAGGTTATGACTCACACTGGGGTTCATGTCCATAGCAACCATGGGAGTCTTGATAGTACATTTCCACAAGGTGTTGTGGCAAGCCAAGCTTTGTTCTGACCTCACCAGTTAGTCACACACAGATGCACTTTCCAGAAAAGGTTACTGGACAGTGATTGAGTGTAAAAACTCTGATTATTTGTCCCCCTCTAATGCCCCATCATGGCCGAGATTAGCAAAAAAGAACCAAACCCAGCACTTCCCTCAATCTGTATGGCCCTATATAACACCTGCTGGACAATTTATCCACTGAGCCATCAGGAAGTAATTTAAACCTGGAATTGTACTGTTGTTCCTCACTATCTGGAACATAGATTTTAAATATGTACAAAGTTAATGAAAACATTTAGCTGTAATTTTGAGATTTCAATATAAATTCTAAGCCTCACAAAGTCATTTCCCTTAAATCATTTAGAAAAAGTACAAAAACACAGAGCATGAGCTAATTGACAATATTCTCTGCATAATAACTGCTGCACTAATTCAATGGTGTTTTTCTTTTCCTTGTAATTGAGAGTATTTATTGTGTACTAGGACAATGTAGAAATGTCAAACTTAGATAACTTCCCTGACAAGCTAATATGAGTTACCACATCATAGAAACATAAAAAGTAGGCCATTTGGCCCTATGAACCTGCTCCAATATGATAGCAGTTGATCCTCTATCTCAAAGCCATTCTCCTGTGCTCTCCCCATACCCTTTGACACTGTCTAGAAATCTATTTCCTTCTTAAATATATTGTGATTTTGCTTCCACAGCCTTCTGTGGTAGAGACTACCACAGGTTCACCAACTTCTCAGTAAAGAAGTTTCTCCTGATTTCAGTCCTAAATAGCCTACTTTGTATTCTGAGACTGTGACCCCTTATTCTAGGCCCTCCCAGCTAGAGGGAACAACATCCCTGCGTCCAGTCTATCCAGTCCTGATGGAATTTTATCCGTAATTCTCCTCTCATTCTTCTAAATTCCAACGAATATAGGCCCATTGACTCAATCTCTCCTCATACAATAATCCTTCATCCCAGGAATCAGTCTGGTGAACCTTTGCTGCACTCCCTCTATGGCAAGTATATCCTTTCTTAGGAAAGGAGACCAAAACTGCATTCAATATTCTAAGTGTGGTCTCACCAAGGCCCTGTAGAGCTACAGTAAGACATTGGTAAAAGTAAATTACTGCAGATGCTGGAATCTGATTTCAAAAGAGACAATGCTGAAAAATTTCAGCAGGTCTAACAGTGTCTGTAAGGAGAGAAAAGAACTGACCTTTCAAGCCCAGATGACCCTTTGTCAAAGCTTTGACAAAGGGACATGTGGACTCAAAATGTCAGCTCTTTTCTCTCCTTACAGACACTGTGAGACCTGCTGAAATTTTGCAGCATTTCCTCTTTTGGTTACAGTAAGACATTGTCGTTCCGGTACTCAAATCCTCTTGCAATGAAAGCAGCATAACATTTGCCTTCCTTCTTGCTGCACCTGCATGCTTGCTTTCAGCGACTGGTGTAGAAGGATACCCAGATCCTTTTGTACATCAACATTCCCCAATCTATCACTATTTAAATAATACTCTGGAATTGTGTTTTTCCTACCACATTTATCCATATTATACTACATGAGGTATCTAAGCCTTTCTGAGCATTGCAGTTTGGTGCACCCAGTGACAGTATAGATTCAAAGTACTCAACATCCAGCTGCACTAAGAGACAGGTTTCAGCTGTTTTAACAACCATCCTGTTGCAGTTATTCATGCTGTTGTACTTCTGTATAAATCAGTTTGTCTGAAATCAGCATTTTGGGTTATGTAAGCTTTCAATTAACCCTTTCAAACTACCTTCACAAAATGCCTTTTGGATCCACAAAATCTGCTAAAACAGTCAACAGTTGCATACTTTTTACCCCATATACTATAAATATTGCAACATTTGCAAACCAAAGCTCAATTGTCTTCATTACCTCTTTGATGATAAAGATTCCAAATCTTGATCAGCCATTAGTCAAAACTTGTTCCTTCCACAATTTCCTCCAGCATGGACTCCATCCGACCCATTTATTCCTGAGGATTGAAACTGGGATCCTTCTGGTCTGTATGACTCAATGCCACAACATACCGAGCTGAGTAACAGGACTTTTTATTTGCATGGAAAAATTGAATGTTACAGATCAACACTTAAATCATTGCCCCACCCTATCAAACTGCTATTCGGTGAAGGATGAAAATGAGAGACGTCCTTCAGATTCACACCCTTAATTCTGTTACAACAGTGACAACACTTCAATAGCACTTAATTGCCTGTAAAGTGCATTGGAATGGCGAGAGGGCATGAAAGACACTGTATAAATGCAAGTCTTACTTTAGTATTCATTAAGTGAGCTGAATCTAATTTGATTTTTCCATTAAATACTTGATAACTTTGTGCTTAAATTCATTTTTGTGATTAGGAAAATGTCATATTTTTAAAAAATGTTCAAAAAATTTAAAACTAGCCACTGCCTCAAATCAGGCACCACATTGATCAGATCCACAGCAAAGTTCCTCTACTTTGCCCATCTGTATCGCTTTCTTGTCAAGTTAAGATCTGTGTGTTATGGTCCAGGGCCCTGCAAGCATATTATGGCAGCCCCATTTATTACCTTTACTGCTAGAGGGAAATTATACCTCAACTCCATCAATCTGGAGTTGGTTACAAAACCTGCTCGTGAAAACACTGCACCCCCAGACGATCAATATCAATTGGTTTGAAAGAATCATTTAGTACCCATCTGGTCGGAATCATTTCCCCTTCACATTTTTCCATTTTTATGCAGTTGCATGCTCTAAGCATTTATACAATCTCCTCCTGTAAATATGATCTGATCATCAGTCTATATTAAACATGATTCAAGTGAAGGGAGGGGTGCCATCAGTTTCTTTTGGCCAAGTTTTGTGCTCATCAAGGTGAGGGCATTATTGGTGAAAACAGAAACTCATCATTTGACAGTCAAATAATCCAAAGTTAAGCGCTATGCATATTAAAAACAAACAAATCTTTCTACACTGCCCAATAATGTCATGTAATCAACTTCAAATTTTGTTTAAATTTATTTCTGTGTTAGTCAACCTTATGCATTTTTGCAAAGGTGTCTGTTCATAGGCAGTTTTTGTGCTGTGGACTTGTCAGAAACTAGGCTGATGCTAAACAAACCTCACTTAATAGGACTGTATATGACCAAAATAGGTTTTTTTTAAACAAATTCTGCCCCACGTGAGTACAAAATACGCTATTCCACTGTACCACCCAGCAATCTATTACTCCTTCCTAAAAAGAGGCAAGTTTGAGTCACATTCTTTCTAGGAGACCACATAGGTGCAGAATCAGACATCTACAGTTTAATTGTGCTCACTTCTTTTCCTCCAGGTTATGATTTCCCCATTTTCACAAGGCTCTCCAAGTTTCAGTTGAGGACACTTACAAAACAGAAAACAAGCATGCATCTTAAATAATTTGTTTGAACATGGAACACGTGTGTTAAAAGCACATTCCAGAATTTAAACACAGTCTAGGAGAACACTTCATTGCCTTATTGAAGGAGTGCTGCCGTATCAGATGGGAAGCTAACATGAGGTCCCATTTGCCCTTTCAGGTGGATGTAAATGATTCCAAAGCATTATTTGAAGAGCAGGGAGTTTTTCGGTATCCTGACCAACATTCTTGTCATAACACCATCAAAAATAAACTGGCAATTCATCTCATTTGCTATTTGTGAGCCTGTGTTCAAAATTGTTGCTGCATTTACCTACAAAAAGTGGCTAGACTTCAAAGCAATTTGTTGTACAGGAAGCACTTTGAATATTTGAGATGTATTAAAGCATTATAAAAAATGCAAACCTATATAAATGTAAATTATTCCTCACCCAAAACATATGAATGGGTTATTTACCTCATTGCTCTTTGCTGCGCATATTGGCTGCCGCATTTGCCTACATACCAACAGTGACTACACTTTAAAAAGTGAGAAATGCTTTGGAATGTCGTGAGATGTGATATGCAAAGTTTTTATCAGTTTCTTCAAGGAAAAAAAGTGACATGGTAGGCTTCCTTGCGTTTATTGCACAGTCGAGAATGTATCTGGCTCTGTTTATACAGAATCAAGCAATCACAGCGCACACTAGGTCACACGTATAATCTGAATTTGAAAATAACCAACACTTCAACGGGTTCCTGAGTTTTTCAAGTTTATTTTAGTAGACCTTCAGCCATGACAGTACAAAACTTACAGTAGTTTTTCTCCAGTACACAAATATATATAATTATAATATAATACATGTACAAAGGCTCTGGAGCAGTTTTAAAAGCAACATAATGCAATTCATATTGATCACAGGAGAAAAAAAGTCAAGACAATAACTGTCTGTTATCGTACTTACACACAAACGTATACGAATAAGTCCATCAAGAAAACTACTGTAAAGAGGGACAGTGGAGTATTGCACTTGGAATTCCGTACATTTGTATAAAAACACAATATTCACGCATTTCAAACACGCTATGGGTCAGCTGTTTTGAGGCAGCACATCTTTATTAAGATTACACTTTACTGTCCTCAGACCAATTAATAACGGCTTCAAACTAAACAAAATTTTACATCTACAGGTTAGAAAACTGCTTGCAAAAATCAAATCAGCAAGGTACAACGATTGCGATTATTCATAATTGATAGTCGATCCAGAATAGTCAGTTCATCATAGTTAATGTCATATTCACATTTTCATGAGGTATATAAGAATATGTGCATGTTTTGTTAATAAAAAAATGTCAAATGAGGGACTGGGCTTACTTCCTCATCAGAAGTAGTTCAGAAGAAGTCTTAGAATTTCTCTATATAGCCAAAGACATGCAGTCTACGTCACTTTAGCATGTATCTAGTGTACATGTTCTAAGTGTATAAACGTTAAAAAAAAGGTTTCCTCCAAAGAAGCTGCTTCTTTAGGTTAATGGGGCATATCGTTACATGTTCGATATATACACCACAGTGAAATAGAAACAGAAAATGGTGGCGATACACAGGTCTGTCAGCACCTGAACAGAGAACGTTTACTCTCTCATTTCTCAGATGGTGGTTGACATGCATACGTAACCATTTTATTTTAGGTTGCCAGCATTTGCACTTTTTTCCTAGCTACACATACAGTGTATAACTAATATAAAATATCTCATTCTCCCCACTGCAAACGACGATTTCAACTTTTTAACAGACCAGTTCAATACCTTAAAAAGGAATATACTTCCAGGCAAGCTTCATAAAACCTTGTATATCATACTCTAGTATGGACTAGTTCCTGGGGTTAAAAAAGTGAGGCTTAGAAAATGGCCTTGCACTTTATATAAATCAAGGATAATAATGACCTTCACATTGTCCCTTAATTGTTCGATCTCCAATCCAGGAGCAAAATCTTCCTATAACTATCTATTACATTCTTATTCTTTTCAGCTGAGAATAAATCTAAAAGGATCACCCATTTGTGTCATTAGGCTTATGTCGTTTATTAGCTCATAGTACAGAGAAACTAAAATCACTTATGCCAACATGCTTTAATGTTGCACAGTTCTCTACTTCAACAGCTGAAATAGTGACACACTGGTTGGTACTTCATCCTCACATTATGCAACTCAAAATGCTCTTTCCAGGGATCAAAGTTTGGCATGGCAAACTAACAACTGTACTGAAACGTTCATGACAGTGATGCTGTCTATTGGGAAGCTGATAAGATTTTATTTGAGGGAAACCCATCAATTTAACACTGAAATCAGGTGTCTGAAGGATATGGTGTTCAGCATTTCCACATCTTCTATTTAGGATTGCAAAACTCCAAAAATGGGCAAGGACACAGTTTGGTTATTGTCACTATCTTGACATGCTGTCAGACTACACTCATGTAAAATATTAAATGTACTAATGTGTAGATTTTAACATCTGGAACTGGCAAACAACAGGGTAACTTTGACAAATACAGATATTTGAGAGTAAAAAGGGTACTCTGAGGTAAGGAACCAGCATTCTTGGTACACAAGTCAGAAAAGAGTGACAGCAACATAGATCATGGGGTCTGTACCCCTGTAAATACTGCTTTGGCATTTCAGAGCTTTCCTGTTGGGGTGAATTCTCCAGCCTGCACCTTCAGAAGGTCAGACGGTACCATTTAAACGGTTTAAGAAGGGGCACTTAGTCTTTGGCCTGATTTCATGGTGGCAATGTTTGCTGGGTACCCGGAAAAGGCTCACACTGTGGCTTTCCACTGAATCCTGGAAGATTCCGGAGCAGGTCAAAGATCTGAAGTTGAAGTTAAAAAATTTCCTTCCCACTTTAAAAGTCTCTAGCCACAGCCAGAATCACTGAAACCAGGGGCAGCTACAAAATTGAGAAGGCTGCAGCTGCTGCTGATTTTCGTGCCCCTGCTGCTGGTCCAATGGTACTCCTGGGCCATTTAAATGATCTGGGACAGGAAGTAGGGGGCAAGTCAGAGATTGGACAGGAGTAGTACACTTCAGGTGCGTTTAATGCCCAGACAGAGGAAAATCAGTCCTAAGAAAAAAATGTGGCACATTTGAGCTTAATTTTAAAGCTTTAGGAACTGACAGATACCAGATTAAAACTGGCAAGTACAATTACTGGAGAGATTTCCTTCAACAGTCCAAAGATCATATTTCTAAAGTTCTTTTAGTGCTAAACATCTCAGCTATGTCCTGAATAGGTTTGTTTTTGTACTACAACATACTACGTACTGTTCTTGAGTGCAAGATTAAAAACACCTTAGTAAAACTTTCTGTAATGCACAGCTTAAAAGCAACAATAGAATATTTTAGGAAATACACAAAATTACAGTGGACAGACATTTAAATTCATCCAAAAATTGTGATGCACCTTTTGAAAGACTACTTCTCATATCACAGCATGTATTTGATGCTGATAGAATAAAATCTGAAGCACAGACATGTAATTGCAATGATCTCAGATGCACCAAGATCATCAGATGAGTTCCAACAAAAAGTGACACAATGACTATAACTGGAAAAAAATACCCACTGTATTCCTAACAACTGCACTGCAATCATGTAGATGGTAACTTTAATGGACAGCAGTGAAAGGAGGTTAATAGTCACAAGTAAAGCAGATAATCACGATATTTGAGAGATAGCTGGCCACAACTTATTTTAAAAGGTGCATTATGAACAACTTGTTTTTGTAATTTAAGTTGTTTGGTGATTTTTTTGCACTCTTAAGGCAAAGGATGTCAAGCATTGCAGAAATTCACTATTCTGCACTGTGTACACCAACTAGGTAAAAACTAAGTTCTCCCAGGTCAGGTTTAAAACAGCCAGATCCAGAATAAATCTGCCGCCACAATCTACTTCACTTCAACTTTAGAAGAGCACTCCTCATGAGTGCTAGTGTTTTCATTTTCCACATCAGTCTGTGGGCTCACTTAGATTTGTGCAGAGTGACAAAGGCAGTCTCATATTATGGACTTGAGCCATCTAGTATTTGGGTCAAGATTACAAAACATAGTTCAAGTAATACACAACTGGCTGAGAAGAAAGACTCATGGTCTTGACCGAATTCCAGTCCAGTTCTCAGAAGTGAAAGTTTAAGGTGTGAACCCATGGCACCAGCCTCACCTCATAAAATTTGTTAAAAGTTATTCTTGGGTCGTCACAAGTATGGAGTATTGATTTTTTTAAAAAAAAGTGCCCTATAAATCAAATGAAGTACACTCACTTTAAAGCAGCTCACTGCCACATTTTATTTATACTTCGGAAATGCTCACATTGTCAGAGCAGATACGCTAAGCTAAACAGATGTTCTGGGACAGAATTTTCCAATATGGTTTTCTCAACAGAGAAGGGATTGGTCTGTCCATTGGAGTTAAGCAAATCCTACAGTAACAAGTTATCTAAAACTCTTTATTCTGAGGACAATGAAACTTCATCTGGTGAAAAGGTTGAAAACTCACGACACGCCCCTTTGTCCAGGCTTTCAGTCACCCCTCCTTGCTCAACAATTTTTCTTACACCTAGTCGCAAAGTATTTTGGAACATTCCTTTGTGTTAAAAGCACTGTGTAAAATAAGTTGTTTTTGTTAGGAGCTATTAATCCAAGATATTTTATGTAAAATTAAAGTAGCAATTTATTTTTAAAAATACAGCCAATATTTGAAAGTATGTAACTTTAATAATAGAGGATGTATATTATAAAAAGGTAATAAAATTGAGTTGTTTTTTGGTGTTTAAAGTGAAAAATGACAATTTCAGTGAATAATCAACTGACAATAGAAACGATCGATTATCAAGTTCTTAAATAATTCAGCTAAACAACCACTAATCACTGCACCAGCTATAAATATTGAGAAAGTGCTTTGGAAAGCTGTTTGAAAAAGGTTCAAGTTGTTAGCTCTCGCGTGCGTGACTGCAAAAGCTTGATTACTTCAGAAATCAAACACTTGTTTTGTAAAAAACTACATCTTTCGTATAAAGACCAGTGTCCCAAGGAAACACAGGTAGAACCACAGATTTTTTTTTTGTTTTGTAAAGTTTTATGATTCACAATCAAAATGAGAGCAAAATGAAAATTGATGACTATTTAAAACTCTTTACTGCAACAGACACACACGTACCAGTGGGGCATTTTATCCTCAATCAACATGGTTACAGTCACAGTAATACAGTATTCCTATTTTGCCCTCATTCATAAACAAAATACATACATACGTACAGTAGTTAGAAAAACAAGAAGCTCAAGAATAAAAGGAATAACTTCATTCCAGATCTAAAATACTACAAGTAAAAAGCCTGGGGTATGGCAAGACAGATGACTGCCTTTTTTGTTTTTGTTCTGCACAGAGGAACCTCCACACTTGATATCACTGCTGATTGCATTTAGGAGTAATGTAACCTAATGTAATGTTTTTTCCTTTTTTTGGATCAAACAGCAAGGATAGAAGGCGCAAATCCTCAGAATACATGCTATTGAAAAGTCACTTAAACTGAACATAATCCACCCTTTACCAATGAATGGTTAAGCACAATATATTTTCAGAACAGACTAGAAAGAGATATATAAATTACATAATATACACTCTATATTATATAATTATATATACATACAGAATGTAGTAGTCATTAGGTGAGGCTAATAAAAAGGTGGGTTGCCTGATAGCCATTAAAATAGTCTTTCATTACTGATTCCAAACAGGCTTGAAGGTTTCTGCCACATGTAAATTATGTTTGGAAACACTATATACTAAAAGTAAAACTGTGAACTCTATCTGCAATTTAGTTTGCTTTTCAGTTATCTTATTAGCTATCAGGGACTACAGCAAAATTTACAAATAAGCCTTTAACAATCTCTATCTTTAATGTGCCCTCAAAACACTATACTTTGTCCAGTTTACGACATTGAGCATCTTTAAGACAGCTTCCTCACCCCTCCTAACAAATGTACCCAGAATTTTTTTGCTACAAAGTAAAACCGAGGAAGTGCAGATAACGTGAAAGGAAGGTTAAAAAAGTCTTTTGGCTTAAACTAATGTTGTAAATGCAAAAAATCTGTTCAGTTTACAGTTTCAAATCAAATCAAACCAAACACTGAAACATCTCTTTTGAGGTTAAAGATTCTCAACAGCCAATTCAAATTCTGATACAAAATAAAAACTTGGGCTCTTGGCCTAAAATTGCAGATTCTCAACAGCCAATTCAAATTCTGATACAAAATAAAAACTTGGGCTCTTGGCCTAAAATTGCAGTACTGCATATGTTGAGACTTATCATTTGATCCAACATATGTGCAGGTCTGAGGCAAAGCATAAATAGCATGTAAATGGGATTCAGCTCAGATTCAATGCAACATCTTTGGACCAGATTCACCTTCCTCCACAAGTAAAATAGGGCACAGTGTTCAAATAATAAAAAAAACACAGGTTCTCTTCGGCAGTTCCCGTTATCAGTAGTAGGTATTTGCCCTAAGTGCTTAAAATGAGCAGTTCAAGATTGCATGCAGGTTGTTTACTTATGGAACAAGGCGCCAAAGAGCAATTTATATCTTGTACCAATTCTTGGGTCAAACAGCAATAAGTATAAAGGAAAAGCTCTCAAAAACCATTTCAAAGAAAGCATTTTGCTGTTGCTGGAAAATCTACGTGCTCCCTACAGGAAATGATTATTTTACAAAATCACTGGCAAGCTATGGCAGTTGTTGAATACAGGAAATACCAGCTGTGGTAACAAGGTAGTTATGCATTGGTAGTTGATCTGTAGCTTTATTTACATATTTCATAACTCAAAAGTCCAACCTTTGTCCCCACCAGATTTTCTTTCCTCACTCCATTCTAGCCAGCTCTTCTTTGTCACTTCCCACCCTAAATCCCTATTTTTTCCTGTCAGAGACTGCTCTATAAGTTCACATGGAAATAGTACTCTGTATAGATTAGTGGTACAAGAACTGCATTTGCATCAGAACAACGTCAGTTTAAACTATTTGTCCACCATGAGTTTACATGTGAAGAGAGTGGGGTTCAGAAGTCTTAATAGAAAATAGATCATATAAACAGTGCATTGAGAGATTTAAAATAATCAATAATGCCATTGTTGATAATGGCATGGGTTGTTCCAACAGCAATTTAACCTCAAAACCACCACAGGATAAGGGACTTAATACCTGAGGATTTTCAAATCAGAAATATTTTTTGGTGCCTTGCTCAGCATATTGTATAATGCTCTTTGGAAATTGTACAAAGATGTGCACAGGGGAGGGGTCAGAAAGTTAATCTGATTTCTCTAATGCAGAATATATAAATGCACTACCTTCGAATAATCAGATACCAAAATATCTCAGGACCTGTCAGATATAATTTTATCCACGTTAAGTTCCCACATTTGAAGGATTAATCTAAAAACAAAAATCACCAAAGGACATGACTGAATGACAACACTACATATAATACAAAAGTTTTAAATACAGAAGAGGGAATCAAAAGCAATAATTCTGCTGAGTTCAGAAAACAATGATAAACAGTTCAAGCTTTATTCTGGTAGCTTATGCCATCATCCGAACACTTGTTTATCATCTTGTAATTCACTCCCCAGTACTTATTACTGTACAATACAGAAGTCACAGCATAACTAAGAGCCTTTTCAAGGGCTGGTGAAAGGGTAGGTATAATGAGGTCGAAAGCAGTTCTCCAATAAACAGCCAGGGGAAGAACTTTAAGACCACAATGGATTATCTCAAATTATTTATAAAACACTGCAACAATTGAGGAACTCATATGTTGAATCCCTTTAACAATCTGAAATTTTTATTTCAGATCGGACTCATAAGGATTAACTCTCATCAACCAATATTTGAATGGTTGATATAGAGATATATTACTCCCTGGTATTTAAAATTTTAATAATTTTCACACTAGGACAATTGGTCAAGTTATAAATGACTTAAAATAAATTCACAAGGATTAAACAATGGACTGCTAACTGGGGAAAACCAACAGCACAGTAAATCTCATGAGCCTACAGAAAAATTAAACATGCACACAACTGGTGGAAACCAAAATGTCAAAAATACTGAGGAGACCCTTGAAGTAATGTTAAACACACAATGAAAATATTGCAAAGACGTGATGTGAAAATCCGCTTGTGCAAAATTCATTGGCATGTATGATTCCATTGAAAGTTTTACCAGTGCAGATCACCAAACCAACAACCCAATTAATGCCCAAATCCAGAGTCACTAAGCTGGCAGCTTTTCTTTTTCCAAAGTTTCAGCCAAATAAATTCTCAAGTAACTGCTGGAAAAATTCTGTAGTTTTTGATAATCTTATTTACTTTCACAAATACATTAGGAACTAGTTTCATTCATGTTCTTGCAAGATAGCATAGAAAGCCCATGCAACCATAAGGACATTCTGTCACAGAACTATTACGTGCATAGCAATGTTCAAGTCACTAATGAAGTTATATGCACTTATCAAATAAATTTTCTATTCAGAGTTCCCCAAAGATCTTGAAATTATCCCCAAAATAATAAAACCAATTAAGTTTCTTTCAGTTTTATAGGGTGGTGACATTTTGAATCTCAAGATTCCTTGGTATGTACTCTGTTAATAGCACAAATCAAAATAGTTAAAATTGATTTAGGAAGCAGTGAGCAAACTTCTGGGAAGTCATAGCAGTTACTACAGGGTCAAAAAGATGAAGCTATTTCCACTGCTGATGATGAATTTATGCAGTAAGTACATATATAGTAAACTTTATTGAGCCTAAGATTTATGACTCTTTTGATCAGGGGACCACATTGTGAACAATGGTTTGCACAGCTTTGATTTCTTTCAACACAGCAAAAAATAAAATGGCGCTGCAGTATAAAGCTCAAAGCACTGCTCCACAATCCAAAATCTATTTTTTGGAAAAAAATAACCAATTAAGCCCCTTTAATTAAAGAATAGTATTGAATCTGCCTATTTTAATGCAATAAGTCACATTGGTGTGACTAGATAGGGCATAGACTCCAGCCAGATCAACAGCTTGTGATTTTAAGTCCAACTTAAAGATGACATATACAAAATGGCTTGCAATGCTATCTCCATAATTAAAGGCACGGAAGGCTATTTGTTTCATGTTATAATTATTTTGAAAGTGCTTCAACATTAAAAACCAGTAAATTGGTATTGAAACTTGAAAGTAAGTTTCCTTAATATGGTTTGTGATTATAGACAATAGGGAGCCATTTTACTGGGTTACCTACCATATATGTTCGTTGAAGACCCCTTATTAATAGCAAGCAAAAAGCTAAATTTAATCTGGTCTAAATGTACGTTACCTGATTCAGACACTTACTGGAATGCTGGTTTGATGCAGGTTTTCCTCCTTCAGGCAGATCTGCTCAACACCACAATGAATAACTATTTTGAAAATGAGATCTCTTTAAGCAGAGCCACATTGCATAGACAATGAGCCCAGATTCCAAACCGTCAAATAAATTTGCTGCACCAGGGTGATATTACTATTTCGGAAACGCTCAATTTTTGTAGCCTTTTGCAGTCAAATTGCAGTTTTAGCGCAACACTTAATTTGCCAAAATATTATGGTACCATTAAGCGACAAATGCAGGCACAAAAAATGGCACAAAAAGCACGTCGGACAAATAAACTTAAACAGTCTTAAACACAAACCTCCTACAATGAACCATCTTCTATTACCACTGCTTAGGATTTCCCATGGTTCAAAGCAACCTCATCTTAATTTCTCTAAGGAGCCACTTTTTCTAATTTTATTTCAAAGTTGGCTCAGAAACAACAATCAAATTTAAAACTTGCTCCCTTTGCATCTAACTCAACTGTGACAGGACAGATGAAATTAATTTCCTAGTTTCTCTGTCCCTACAGCTTAGAGGACTAGCAGTGTTCCCCTTAAGAATCTGTAGCCTGTCCCATTTCTTCAGAGACTAGAAATACAAGATTGTATCAGAGTTTGGACACAGAAATATAGCAGGGCCTTTTAAAGTTGGTTTAAGTAATTGTACTTTTGCACAGATTAGAAATTTAAATCTCAAGAGTGCTTAAAATAACTGGGATGAGAAAAGAAGGTATGAAATTAGATATTGGATCTACAAAGGAAATTGGCAGCTGGTTTATGCTGCCTTAGCAGTGTGCAACACATTTCTGTGTTGGAAACTAATGTGCAAAGACAATTTAAATACACAAATTCAGAGAACAATTCTTAAATGTGTCAGTTCAAAACAAAAATAATTAAATAACTGAAAATCTGAAAAAAAGAAATTGGTTAAGAACTAGGGTTGGACAAAAAAAAACTATGAACCAGTAAGCCTCCCTTGAAACTCAACATAGAGTTTGCACTGGTGTCTTGGAAACTGATGATGTCACAGAGTTTCCTTTTTTATAAAAATCTATTAACTCCACACACCCATCCTTTTGGAACAGCAGCTGAAGAACCTATTAAAGTTATTCTATCATGGCTGTGTGCATTTATACAATATCCTTTACTAAAAGGCAGACAAACTAATTTTTTCTCTTGCCTTTCTTCTTCCTCTCCCGCTATGCAACCACCCCCCTTCCACCCCTAAAGAAAACCTTTCCCGTGCCTCACTGAAATAGAGTAATTGACAATATCCAATCCTCATGAGATGTTTCATTCAGTGTGCAGAGAACTGATTACTATTCACTGTGAATGTGGTTGATGTGGCCCAGTTCTGTTACTTGAGCTGACAACCACAAGATTTTTATACTACAGAATTTTATTATAAACATAAACGTTGACAATATTTAACAACCTCAACATTTGGGAAAGTCCTTTCAATAGAATAGAACACATTAATTGTTTAAAATATATTAACCCTCTTCCTGCAACCATATTTGGTCAGAACTCATATATTTATATTATATGATTAAAGTTTTAAAAGCTGCACATTCCTACATAACTCACACACTTCTTTACAGCTTCCAATACAAATGCTGCTCTAGTGCTGGTGAGCACGAACACAGATGGCTACCTCTCTTCAGAGTGCTAAGCACTGCAGTGTTTCAGACAAAAACTAAAGGAACTCTATGCATATGGTAGTTAGTGAATTGGAATATTGACTTCAGAAGGTTTGAATTTCAGACAGTACATATATTAACTGTACTGCCAGGCCACAAGTCAACATTTTATGAAAACTGGGTACTGGTACTCTAAACCATAGAACATACTACGCAATAGAAATGATCAATAAGTCTGCACATTTTAGTATGTGTACACTAAGTGGTTGGCTACGCTGTGACATCATCAAACAACTAACTTGGTGGTGAGGGGGAAGGGAATAGGCAAGCATTACCTATGACCATTAGCCACCAATTCAAAGCCTCTTGTAACCCAAGGTTGCATCATGGTAGTTATTATATCCAATAGTGAGAACGAGGTAGTTTGGATTACCTATGACACTAATTACATAAATTGTCTGATTTCACAACAACAGCTCATCGAATTTCACACATCCCCCATGGCTTAAATGGCCCTGTATATTGCCAGGGTACTCTGTGGCTCAGCAGACAGGCTGGTCACTTCGCACAGGGTAAGATGGTGCATTGATTCAACAGGAATTTGACAAAGCTCACCACATGTATAGGAGGCAAGTGAACATGAACTATTGATAGGGTTTGAATTTATAACTACAATGACAAAAGAGGCACATTCACTACTACATTATTGGGTGTCTTCAAATAGTAGTTAAAAACTTTTATTCTTCTAAAAAGGTTAATCGCAACAATAAATCCCTCCCCTGCCAACCCCCCCTTCTGCCTCCCCTCTCTCCAACCCCTCTACCCCCTCCCCTATCCCACTCCCATAGTACTAGAGAATCTGGTTGGATACCTTAAACTGTGTAACAGACAAGTTACAATGCTCTGGGATTAATCCACAGGTTTTGAACTGGGACTTAGAAACAAAAAGAGTGAACAAGTCATATCTTTTGTCATAAATGTCAAAATTGCCAAGATGTTTAACTCAAATAGTTTAAGTCTTCAGCTCATTAATATTAAAAATGGACAATTGTGAAATCTTATACTCCAAAGACAAACGTCACTAATATGAAAACATAGGTGCTTCTCTTTGATTCAGGTCATTTGGATAAATTACTTTTATTTATCTAAGAGTTTATATGATGCTAAAAAGGTCAGTAAGAGTTACCAAATTACTCCCTTCAAAGTTACACATGGTCTTCAGGATTTAAGAACAATTGACCTCCCTGCTGTCTAGAAGGTTAAAAAGTTTGAGCCCATAACTAGACGCTTTGGTAAGAATAAAAATCTAATTTTCAATTTATCTCTATTAAGCAAAACACCCCTATACTGCCTTTTATACATAAATAAATCAGTGCTTGAAATAAAATGTACCATAATCTGAATTTTCATTAACTGGCATCAACCGTAAAATTGGGCTCCGAGAGATTGGACTGCTTTTCTGCACTAAAGTTCAATGAAATGGGTCAAAAGATGCAACAAAAAATCTTGATGGGGAACATATAGTTCTAATGGGAAAACAGAGCCAAATTTAACCCCAGTTTTTTCTGTAGATTAATCCTTGAAAACAATTATCTTGTCCAACCCTAGTAAGACCACCTCCTTCTTTTAAATGAAGCCAGCGCAAGGGGAGTAGAAAAGTGAAGTCCATGTGGCCCTCTCTAACTCACTTTGTGCTCTCCCCGGACAATGTGAGAGGAGAATTCGTACCGATCCTGGCTGTGGTGGCCGCAGATGTTGCACTCAAAAGGGTCTCTGAATCCATGGCAACCCATGTGAATGGTAAACATTACGTGGTCAAGAAAGAGAACCCGGCAGTGGTTACACTTATAGGCCTTAACTTGTTCTCCATCTTCATTTAAGACTCTTAGGACCTCTTTGGCTGAGCTTTGAGCTGCTTTGGCAGATGATGGGGGCTCCTGTGCCTTTGGGTCCTCTTTGGAATAGGCCGGGCTTTGCCTTGTGGCATAGTTACTAGGGAAAGTTTGGGCATTCCTGTCTTCATGGCTGCTTTCTGTATCTGTGGAATCATGGCAGCCATTGCTTGGAGACACTCCAAGCTCTACCAGTTGGTTTTTTGCTCTAGAATTCAGATGTTCTGGCATGTCTTCATGGCCTTCTGCTGCCTCTCGACTTCCCTGTGCCTCAGCTCGGCTGTGGATGGGATGTACATGGGAGTAGACAGCACTGATCACTGGTGTGATCTCCGGTGTACAACTGGTCATAGGGAGCCTTGGAGGCCTCATTGCTTCTGTTCCTAGATAGGACAGTGCACTGCCCAAATTCTGGTCCATGGGGTGAGGAGCCATCATCTCTACATCCTTCTCAAAATTGGAGTTCACCTCAAAGTGAACATCAGTTAGGTTGAGGCGTATGTGTTTATCACCTGGAAAGAAAGGATTAGGATTTAAAATCAGAACAAAGAGAAAATAAATCAGTAATAAAGAAAAATTAAAAGGTAAATTAGTTTACAATTATCCACTCAACCGCCTCCCCACCTTTACTCCCCAATTCTGTTAGAACAATATACTGTAAATAAAATCAGTATCAAAGTTAATCATTCTTGTTTCAGGAATTGTAACAATTGAAATTGTCATTTATCAATTTTATTACAATATCAGTTGTACACTTCAAAAGATGTTGCAATATTCATTCAGAAACATGTATGGCCTTCAAGACAACATCCTCTTGGCATTATATTGACCTAGTCAAAGTTCAGGATTAAGGATTGTCAAACTCTTGGATTGTTTGTTCCATCATCACAAGGTAGACAGCAGGAAAAGCATTTCTGAAATCACGAGCTTACAATTTTTGATCAGTGAAATATGGATTTGCCAAATTTAGATAGAGTCAGCAATCAACTTAAGGTTCTCTCAATCTGAAATTAAAAGAACAATGCATAAAAAGAAAATGGAGCCCAATATACAAACAAGAAGAAAATTCCATGACAAAATGAAATTTTTATTCCTTTGTCAAAATTTGCAATTTTTTTGAAAATTATGCAGCACACTCAGGTGCCATAATTCTGCAGAAAACAAAATCAATACAATATGCAGCCAGATCACCACAGTGGATTTATAGAAAAAGCACTAATTCCACCACCAACTACATCATCCAATTTGCTCCTTGTAGGATTAGGATCTTCCTTTAATTTCAAAATAGAGGAAAACATTTAAGTTGTCATGGGGACAAGTATGTGTAAGGACAAAGACATAGAAAAACATAGCTGTACAACAACCTAACCCTCCACTGTCTTTCTGGGGCATTAAAAAGAAACACAGAAACTCTTACCCACAAATTTCTGCGGAGTAGATCTTTTTCGTTTTGCAATGGTGTTAGCAAGCCTATCTATAAAAGAAGGCCTGTCAGGGGCTGGTTGAAGGATATGGTCAGGCATCACATCCATGTCACGATTCTCCTCCCCTGCTGATGAGAGAAAGCACCCTAAAATCTGGTGATCAACTGATGCATATTGTACAGGCAGCATTGGGAACAACAGTGGGAGTTGCTTTGAACCAGCTTTAGCGATCATTTTATACTGCACAAAAGTTTAAATGCTTGTTAACCAATTCACTTTGGCAACAAAAACAGAGCTCCAATACATTTTACGAGGCATTTTGCGCATTTGCGCCACAGTTAGAGACCAAACTGCCTACACTTCTATAGTTTTGCCAGCTCTCAAATGTAATTTTCCAGAAGGTGTCACACAAGCAGAATTCATTTTAGTTTTCTTTTGAGCATGGTGCAGGATATGAGATATGCAGATTGAACCCTAAACTACACTGAATGCACTCACAGCATTCACTCCATGTAGCATGCATTCTCAGTGCAGTTAAGGTCATCGATTTATCGTGTTTGAGTAGCGCCATGTCTTTAACTAGATATTTTTTAAAAAGTTATGGAGGTTGAACAAATAAGGAGAAGCCTCTGTTTGCACCAAGTTATTTTACAGTCACTCTTCAGGACATTAAATTGCCACCAAGTTTCAAAATGGAGAGGAAGAATATGAAAAGATTGGAATATCCAATTCCTACTGATACACCATGAATGCTACTTTATCACTGACCCCCCCCGACCCTGCCCAGGCCTTTCCAGTTTCCTCCAAAGCTGTGAATAAGACACTCGCTACAAATTTGAATTGGTCATGATCATTTTGCAGTTGTAGTGCAGTGTAATTCGTTCCAAAAGAAATCCAAAGTTTAATTCTCCCAGCAGATTGGTTAAGTCAGGTCCCAAGTTTGATTTCTGGTTTGGGGTGACAAGGGGGCATTGGGGGGGGCGGGGGGGCTGGTGGGTGGTGCGAGAGACAGAGAAGAGGACAGCCAGGGTTTCTGCTTCAAATCACAACTCCTGCATTGATTCACATAAAGAATGGCCAACTAGCAAAGCATTCAATGCTAGCCAGCACCCATAGAAGCATACTCTAGCAAGGAGTCAATTCTTTCAGAAATAGGTTGGGGAAAAGCAGGAAAATTGGGAGGGGATATACTGGATTTGAAATACACTGCGAACCAGAAGACTTGCGTTCAGGTAGCAAACAGATCTCTTATTTTCAGTATTTGACTATTAATTTGGTACTGCATAAGGAAACCAGTTAAAATATTAAATATATTAGTAATGGAAGACCTGATCCAAAGTCTTCAACACAGTTATACTTCATTTCACTTTACTGTTTACTCCAATTCAGGGATGTGGGGACTGTCCATCTTGACAGACACGAGGAAGGGTACACCCAGGTTGGGATGCCAATCCATTGCAGGATGCGTACACACACATACATGCAAACATCCAGGCGGCAATTTACTGTGACCAATCCACCTAACCTGCACATCTTTGGACTATAGGAGGAAACCGGAGCACCCAGGAAGAACATGCAAACTCCACACAGACCAGCACCCAAGACCAGAATCAAACCCAGGTCCCCGGAGCCATGAGACAGCAGTGTTAGCCACTGCACCACCATGCCACCTTAACATGGTTATACTGTAAAATAAGACAAAACAGAGCCACTGGATCCATTCAACAGCAGATATCGTTCTGTGTGATTGCTGTAATATCAAGTGTGCTCTCTATTCTGGTGCTGCAAGTTGATTCCAAATATCATTATCTCTCCCCTTCTCAACCCGCGCACCACCCAACCCACCCCTCCAATTAATTCTCTCCTGAAGGCACCATCTCATGCCCCGATACGGTGGCCACCACATGTAGGCACTGGGGGAACTTGCTCCTTCTCTACATATTTTATTCATATTTCAAAGACAAAATCCCACCACGTAACTTATGTATATTGATAAAGGCAGCACTCCATACGTCATCCAAGTGACTACTTTTTATGTGTAAGCCTAGATTGACTATCATGGGGGCATGTTACTGCCTTTAACCACACAGAGGTTTGCAAAGTTACTGAATAGTAATCAGAAGCGGGAACCATGATGGATATTTCCATGTCCTAAATGAGGGTAAAAAGCTGAATGATTTAAGCTGTACCATTAGGTGCAAATACCATATTATAGTTGAGTCAGTTGGCGCTATCATTTTTGTTTGATTTTGTGGCTTCCTTTAGGCTTGCATAAAACGAAAGTTAAAACAACATGGTATGTGTCCTAAGTTTAATGATCAGCTGTAAAGTGCCACCAGGCAGCAGGGATACGAACCTAACTATTTGACTTCTACTTGGAGTTAAGAAAGCTTTAACAGAGCTACTCTGAAAGGTCTGCATTTTTAGAGCTGGTAAACAGCAAACAAGTGGTGACTTGATTCCATGAAAACCAGCAATATAGCATTGCAATTAAACCAATCTCAGAGTACAGCAATCTCAAAATGTACGTTTTATATGCAGAAATTGAGTAAGGCTCAGTAGATATAAACTCCGCAAAGAAAGATATACAAGAAAACCAGTGTGAGCTATCGCAAAGTGAAACTCTACTCATTCACTAGACTATGCTATTTCGCAGATTCCCAAACATTACATTATTGCAAGAGTTCACTAGTATTAACACAAAAATTAAGCCACTGCATTTTTGAGTATTGGAAATAAGATACTAAATCTACTGCATAAATAGTTGTGAGCTTGCATTTGTGGAAGTACCACAGCCCTAAAATTACTGTTTGTGACATGAGCATACAAGACAAAGTGAAATGGTTAATAACTCTGTTAAAACAGCATATAAAGGAATATCATGATTAACTCATTTACCTCAAAAAATGTTCTTAGGATGTTGGCAACGCTGGCAAGGTAGCATTTATCATTTAGTCATAGTAGCCCTCAACACATCAAGGATCTGTTCTTGGAGACTGGAGTTATGTGTAAATAAGACTGGATAGGGGTGGCAGGCCCCTTCCTGACATCAGTGGATCAGTTGCTTTTACAACAATCTGATCATTTCTTTTCCTGATGGCAGCTCACAATTTACTGAATTCATTCTCAAAATGCTATGGTGGAATGTGAACTCATCACCTCCGGGTTACTAATCAAAGCCATAACCACAACATTACAGGACCCCCAGATAAAATCGCAAACAGTAATTTCTAGGCTTAGGCAAAGTCTTGTTTGGTGTATTCAACCACACAGAGCATAACCTTTTATAGTTCATCTGAACAATTACTTATGCAGCATCACACTTCACTATTTATTGTCTCTTGCTAGCAATACAAGCAATGCCCCATTCCCTCATTAAGAGAGTGAATGGACAAGCTAACATGCTCTCAAGTCTTGATGTACAAATGGCCCAGTATGACATTAATACTTGTGCTCCCATGGGAAATGCCTGGAAATCGGTAATGCCTCATATTGGAGTGAGTCATAGGCAAAGAAAAATGACCTACCTTAAACAGTCTTCATCATTCTGCGCATGATAGCATCTCTCACACACCAAAGGAACTTTGTCCAATCTGGATTGGTCCTGGCAATCACACTTCCTTGGATTATGACATAATTGAGAGTACCCCTCATGTGACATCTTGCTCCCACACTGTACAAAATGTCCAGAACCTGTGCAATAATTCTGTTCTTTTGACCTGTAGTAACCTAAGCAAAAAAAATCCCCAAAATATCCCCAACCATAAAAACAAAAAAATTGTGGAGATGGTGGTGCACAAGGAATGCTGAAGATCCTACAAAGTTCATTTTATTTAATTTAGGCACAAACCACAAGATTCACATTAAAGCACCACCAACTTAAGATCGGGAAAGGCCCTAGCTGCAATGCTGCAAGTTCACAGAATCAAAGAACACTACAGTGCAGAAAGAGGCCCTTCAGCCCATCGAGTCTGCACCAAACACAATCCCACCCAGGCCCTACCCCCATATCCCTACATATTATACCCACTAATCCTGCTAACCTACGCATCTCAGGACACTAAGGGGCAATTTCTTAGCATGGCCAATCAACCTAACCTGCACATCTTTGGACTGTGGGAGGAAACCAGAGTACCTGGAGGAAACCTACGCAGACACGAGGAAAATATGCAAACTCCACACAGACAGTGACCCGAGTTGGGAATCGAACCCAGGACCCTGGAACTGTGAAGCAGCAGTGCTAACCACTGTGCTGCCCAGTACTGCTATCAAAACAGATCCAAGAAATAGCTAGATGTAGACTAAATCTGAAAAGTATCATCTGATAAATATGCAAAGAGCAGACCAAATAGCTAGCCTACTAACACTGCCAATGAAAAGCTTTGGAAGTAACACTAATTTACAGGTATGAAGCTTAAAATAGATTTGTGGTGGGTCCACCAGATCATGAAGGACCACTTTAACATTCCAGTTAGGAAAAAGAGGAAGGTTATCTGGATGCAACTTCCAGAAAGTGATAAAAAAAACTAGACCCAACTTTGACAGATGAGGCTACATGTGCTCATCTATACTTGAGACCCGCTCAAAGCAATCCAGACAATCAGAAGCATGAATCTCTCAAGTGATAGTGAGGGTAAAACTAGCTGCACATAGAAATTTACAACAGAAAAGACTGTTCACCATATTGTTTCTGTGCTGGTTTTATACCGTAACATAGGTCTATATCTTCCTCTGCTTGAAAATTTATCATTTTTCTCCTTAAAGGATATAAGATATGTGCCTCAAACACTCCCTCTTGTAAAATATTCTATGTGTCAACAACTCCGAGTAAAGAACTTTCATGAACTAATTTCCTTTTTATTAAATGATACACGCATCCCTAGTAAAGCAGCATTTGCTCCAAGGGCATTTAGTCAACTAGATAGTTTGAAACACAAGTTTGCTAGCTCCAAAGGACGTAGATGAACTAGTTGAGTTCTTGCAAGGATCCTGCAGCTCTCACATTCGTTTTCTGGTGTATGCCCACAAACTGCCAAAGATATTGATTATCTGCTGGACTACCTTCTGGCAATTTAAATGCATCAGTCAGTTGTTTAAATATGGTACTATAATCAAATTTAACTTCTTAGGATTTGGTTGTTTCCCAAAATCCAAAAATGGAGTAAAGGCCACAATAAAGTAATAGGAGCAAAATCTTGCAACAAGAATGATGTATTTTCTCTTGCAAGTGGATATTCAAATTGTTTAAAGTTTTTCTCCCTGATTCACAATATGATCCAATGCTTAAAATTATATTGACTGGCCCAGGCAAATTCAACAGCCTTGAATTAATAAAATGGAAAATGTCTCCCTAACCAGTCCCAATAAGTATTTTGTACCTGATTCAGGACAGTTAGAGAGACATTTTCCATATTATTAATTCAAGGCTGTTGAATTTGCCTGGATGTGGAGATGCCAGCATCGGACTGGGGTAAACACAGTAAGTCGTCTCACAACACCAGGTTAAAATCCAACAGTTTTATTTGGTAGCACAAGCCACTAGCTTTCAGAGAGCTGCTTCTTCATCAGGTGAGTGGGAGTTCTGTTCACAAACGGGGCATATAAAGACACAAACTCAATTTACAAAATAATGGTTGGAATGCGAGTCTTTACAGGAAATCAAGTCAAAGGTACAGACAATGTGAGTGGAGAGAGGGTTAAGCACAGGTTAAAGAGATATGTATTGTCTCCAGACAGGACAGTTAGAGAGATTTTGCAAGCCCAGGCAAGTCGTGGGGGTTACAGATAGTGTGACATGAATCCAAGATCCCAGTTGAGGCCATCCTCATATGTGCAGAACTTGGCTATCAGTTTCTGCTCAGCAACTCTGCCCTGTCATGTGTCATGAAGGCCGCCTTGGAGAACGTTTACCCGAAGATCCGAGGCCGAATGCCTGTGACCGCTGAAGTGTTCCCCAACAGGAAGAGAACATTCTTGCCTGGTGATTGTTGAGCGGTGTTCATTCACTTGTTGTCGTAGCATCTCCCCAATGTACCATGCCTCAGGACATCCTTTCCTGCAGCGTATCCTCTCGACAATGTTGGCCGAGTTGCAAGAGTATGTACGTGGTGGATGGTATTCTCACGTGAGATGATGGCATCCGTGTCGATGATCCAGCATGTCTTGTAGAGGTTGCTGTGGCAGGGTGTATGGTGTCGTGGTCACTGTTCTCCTGAAGGCTGGGTAGTTTGCTGTGGACAATGGTTGTGCGGTTGTTTGAAGGCAAGTAGTGGGGGTGTGGGGATGGCCTTGGCGAGATGCTCGTCTTCATCTTGCCTGGGCTTGCAAAATCTCTAACTGTCCTGGTTGGAGACAATACACATCTTTAAACTTTGCTTAACCCTCTCTCCACTCACATTGTCTGTACCTTTAAGACTTGATTACCTGTAAAGACTCACATTTCAACCATTATTTTGTAAATTGAGTTTGTGTCTTTATATGCCCTGTTTGTGAATAGAACTCCCACTCACCTGATGAAGGAGCAGCGCTCTGAAAGCTTGTGGCTTGTGCTACCAAATAATATCTGTTGGACTTTAACCTGGTGTTGTGAGACTTCTTACTGAATTTGCCTGGGCCAGTCAATAATTAAGAGGCTGACTGTTATTCTCATTAGTCCCAATAAGTGCTTTGTACCTGATTTAGGACAATGAGAATAACAATCAGCGTCAACAATTTTTTAAAATCAATGACGATTTTTTAAAATCGATGACTATCAATGATATTTATCAATGTTTTTTCAATAATGATTATTTATCAATGATTCGAGTACACTCAATCTTTGCTGACAAATCTATTTTTTTTTCCATCATCTGTCTGGTAACTGGAATGAGGTTGGGTGAAAAGTCTCGTATACACAATCCCCCTCATGCAGCCAAAGATTAGCACTATATAAAGGAATTGCTCTCCTGAATGATAAAGCAAGACTTAACATAACTCATGCTGACCTTTTTTTCCCCGTTTGGCTAAGTATTGCCAGATTTGTTAAAAATTGGTGCCATTACGATGGTTCACAAATTCAAGGAAATTATGCCACAAGTGACTCATGGCATTAAATAGCCCATAGCATAATTTTTCTGGGACTTGTATGCTATTGTAAAGACCCTTGCTTAAAAAAAAGTTGAAAAGCTAATTACACCACACTCCCTCCACTCTGTCCAGATTAAAATCAACAGCGACATTAAGTCTGCTGAATTAATGCTATTGTGATTCCAACAGCCACTTAGATCATTACATACAGCAGAACTGGAGGGTTCAGAATCAGTAAAAGCAATCGTTCAGCATGTTGCCTGAGGATAGGACTTCTTAGAACTTTCTTTAAATCTAAGTAAAATAAGTGCTTTTACAGCTAGGCATGTCCCAATTTCGCTCAGACTTATATTTTATTAATATATAATTATTATATATAATTAAATATATAACATATAATTAATAATTATTGAGCTTGCATACCAAACATAAATTACAACCAGAAATAAAATATGGTTAGGGATCATATGCAGCTCCTGAAATACCCCAATACATTTGAGTGCCTACTTAATATAGATTTATATTATGGTTGCAATATAAATTCATCAAATTAAATCCAATCCAGACATATTGTGACCCATCCTCTCATTATTGGATTTGAGCCCTTGCGCAGAATCAAGTCCCTGTTAAAACATAGTCTTGTTCAGCATTAGGACCTGATACCCTCAGCCGTGCATCAGACGTTGACTGCGCTGCTGATTTACTCCTTTGCTAACATATTCCAATTACATTTCCAGCAAATTGTGGGTGGGTTTTCCACTGAAGGTGATCAAAGTTTAACATGGCATTTGTTAATTGGATTATTGGGCAGATCCTGAGCCTTGATACAGAGTTTTATATACAGAAGGCTTGTCACGAGAGGTAATGCTGATGATGCCATTTAACTTGAACTTGATTTCCCAGAACCAATCTTGTAAAACTAAATTCTAGATTGGACAAGTTCCTGGGGGGTGTGAACGATACCTGAATAACAAAACACACTTTTGCAAACATCAAATACACAGCAGTGTGTCTGAGTAATGCGCAGCTAATCAGATAACTATGCAACACTATTATTATCATTAGGAAAAGCCACTGCTAGTTATACTCTCACTATCTGTTTCACCATCCTGAAGTAATTGTGGCACTGCTATAGTGCTTGCTGCCCTAGACCAACTATGACACTGGTGGTTACAGACCTTGCTGAGTAGACGGCTGTGGAGGCTCAGTATTCAGACTCTGTAGGTAGTTGTGACAGCGCTCCTTGTGCTCCTCCAGTGAACTCTGCTGCTTGTAACTCCGACCACAGTAATTACATTTGTAAGGCTTGCCAACAGTGGGAGAGGAGACTAGAAAGAGACACAAATTGTCTGATAAGCATTAGGTTATTCAAGGTGTTAGGTATCAAATCTATGATGCTGCATTGAATTGGATACATGAAATTCAAAACAAAATGCTGGAAATATCAAACACTATGTGAGGTTAATATTCCATGCAAAATCCCTTCATTTCTGTACATGTTTTCTTTCAGATTTCTACCATTTTCAGTTTTTCCATCCGTTACAGTGCATGACCCTAGTACAGTTTTTGCAAGCCACTACAATTCCGATATGGATATCACATGGATAGAAAGTGCCCCCTGCAACAATACTGATTTTTTTTTTACAGGTTAACAAGCAGTTTGTTAGAACAAATGGTATGTATAGAAAAAAAACCGATGGTAAATAATTTGTTCACAAAGTAACTCAATGTGAAGAGCTACATCTGTACAAATTAAACTGACTGTTAAATCATTGTGCTTAGTAATGTACGATCCAAGAATTAAAAATACAAGGCTGTGATATTTATGGAAGTGTTTGCATAAATGGGACCATGCACCCATTGCATCTTTCAGATAACTTAAATAGGTAATAGTGAAACAGAACAGAATCGGAGAGCAAAGGTACATTCAATACTTGACACATCAAAAAGTAGGTTGAATGTATAATATGGCTACTGGGTCAGTAGAGTACAAATCAAACGTCTTCAGAGAGATCAAGGAGAACAAGACAGGATAACACATCTAGTCACAGAGGATACGTTTTGGGACTAGATTGGGGCCATCTCAGCGCTTGTAGGAAATGCAAAAATGCACTTGCAGAAATTCAAATCAGAGGATGTGCAAAAGATGGGCATGGATTTGGGAGGCAAAATTGGTCCAGAATTTGTGGTTGTGGTGACTGCAAAACTGTCAAGATTGGCTGTCATCTCTGTGCAAAGCTGATAGCAACCCACAGTGTCCACACACGCGCAGTTAAATGTGAATATCCCAAAGGTTGCTGTTGGTAATAGCTTGCTCCTCTTTAAGATGCACTACTGCAGTTTCCGCAGAATCAGTCTGCACATAATCAATGATTTAATAAGAACTTCAACTTAACGTACTACTTCCACTGTAAAAGCCATTTAAAAATTTAAATTTGTTTAATGAGGTATTCTTAATTGGCATACTAAGCCATATTTACTAATTGATCACCTTCCTGGTCCTGAAAAATGCAGTCTAGAAGTCTGGAGTGTCATTCTTACATTCCATGACAAAAATTTAATATAATTTTTGAAGTACTAATTTATCTTATTTGAAGTTTTTGATATTTCAGTTTGAACTCTAACCCATGTGTACGTGGCTGAATTATTTTACAGAAAGAAAAATAATGATTAAAAAGTGAATGATCAAAGTTTCTGTTTTCACAGTTTGCTCCAAGAATTCTTGAGATTGGCTGCTGAGCCGGATTGATGACTTCACTGTTCCTGGACCCTAGTCTCTCCCAAAAATGGCACCAGAATGAAATCGACAGCCAAATAGTGGAAATCAATGTCACAGAGTCCATTAAATCTTTCTGGGCAGTGGCAAAGGGACAGTGCTTGCAAAGTTTGGGTTGCTGCTTTCAAGGACTTCAGAGGATAGGGAGCTTGAAGATAGAATGGAACGGAATGTTACAAGGACAGAGTAGTCAAGGGTAGGTTTTTTTTTCTGGCGGTGATGATAAGCATTTTGAAAGGCAGGAAACATTACCTGAAAAGGTGAAATCATTTATAATGTCAGTGAGCGTGAAAGCCAGAAAGGCAAGGTGGATGGTCAGCGGTTTAGTGGCAATATTATTAGTGGAGAAGGTCTTATCGACAAATTAGGCTTGGAGAGGTTACGAGAGAAGACAAGAAAATTGCAGGTTTGGAACTAGGGCAGGGGTGAGATTTAGGTCAGTTGGAAAGGGACTTAACAGAGGCAGCTGAGCAGATGGTCTCAATCTAAGTAAGAAGTCTCACAACACCAAGCTAAAGTCCAATAAGTTTATTTGGTATCACAAGCTTTCGGAGCACTGCTCCTTCATCTGGTGAGTGAGCTCACCTGATGATGGAGCAGCACTCCGAAAGCTCGTGATGCCAAATAAACCCGTTGGACTTCAGCTTGGCATCGTGAGATTTCTCCCTGTGCCCACCCTAGTCCAACGCCGGCATCTCCACATCAATCTAAGTGGTGAACTTGTCAATGAATTCCGTGCACTGTTAGAGAGGAGGGATGAAGGGGATAAGGTGATGGGTGTCTGCGGAGAAGCAGCAGCTGGGGATTAGCCAGTATGATTCTAGGGTAGTGGATGATTTTAATAGAGGCCCAATAACATGAGATGTGGTCCAGCATGGTGGAGGGCTAAAACAATTTTGCAACAGATACTGATCACTAAATGTAATTCTTGAGTTGACTTGTTAACTCTTTTCCCCACAGAAGCAGTTCCTGTTTGTATAGCTTATCCAACATTATCACTATCCTTCAGTTTTTAACAAACTGAAATTAACTTTAGTCACTGAAAGCAGCAGCTCATACAAAAGTGAAGAGTGAAGTGGAAAAACATTTCAGACACAAACATTATGAAAGAAAAGTGGCATTAATTTCCTTCGCTGTAGTCAGTGTACCATACTCAATATAGTTCCAAAGAAATACTAATCTCTGTTACAAGCAGTCAAGCTGCTTTCAGTGATTAGCGCTTCCACCACCAAACTTCTTACCCTACCTTCAAATACAGATTCAATTGGTGTGGCCGGTAAACTGCTCTCAAACACCTATATTAGTAAAGAAACATAGGCATGTATGGGGTGTCAGGGAGAGGTAGTACCTTTGGTGGGGGAACATGTCGCGTCCTTTGAGGGCGGTTTGTCCATCCTTTGTCCCCACCTGGCACTCAGCTCTCACCTGTGGCTCCCCATAGCTGTTTGCATGCGACAGCGGCCTCACCCCGGGCAATGGCCTCGACAAGCCGGCTAAACCAGGTGAGGGTAGCCGACAAGTCTCAACCCTTGGTGAGATAGGGAGATGTCTATCCCAGCATGTGAAGACAGAATCCGGCGGATTGAGCGGACGAGACCAACGGAAGATCCAGTGGTCAAGAAGGCGGTCTCTGTAAGTATCATGGAATGTGAAGAGCAGGACAAGACACAGAAGACATCCTGGTCATCCACTGCACCTAGTCCCACCTCCAGCCGTCTTGGCTCTTGTCTTGCCACTGGATCGAGATGGGAACTGGGAAGAGAGTGAGGCTGATGCTGCGCAACTCTCCCTCACTTTAATCCAAATCAAGCGCTAGTTTCGACACCATCATCATCAGTGTCCTGTTCAACCCTTGAAGTCCTGTGGCGATGGGCGAGCAATGAAGATGCAGGTGTGGTTACACTGGGAGCTGTAGTCACGGACCTGCACGCAGGTGACTCAGGTCTAATGGTTGTTTTCCGCTGACCAAAGCAGCAGTGGAACTCGGCGTCTACCTGGGCGACTGAGCAGTCCTCTTCAGGAACGCACTGCTCACCTCCGTAGAATGAGGAAGGGGCTAGAAAAGGTGCTCTAAACATTGCCCGCTTCACTACACCTTGACCAGTTTACTGCGGCTGGCGGGGATCCCATCTTGCGGTCGAACAAACAAAATAAAACACAAGGTGACACCACTCACCATTGGCACTTGGAATGTGCGCACGCTTTTGGACAACCCTACAGCAGACAGACCAGAGAGAAGAACAGCCTTAGTTGCCAGAGAGCTTGCAAGATGCAACATTGACATGGGCGGTATGGTAGCACAGTGGTTAGCACTGCTGCTTCACAGCTCCAGGGACTTGGGTTCGATTCCCGGCTCGGGTCACTGTCTGTGTGGAGTTTGCACATTTTCCTCATGTCTGTGTGGGTTTCCTTCGGGTGCTCCGCTTTCCTCCCACAGTCCAAAGTTGTGCAGGTTAGGTTGATTGGCCATGCTAAAAATTGTCCCTTAGTGTCCTGAGATGTGTAGGTTAGAGGGACTAGTGGGTAATATATGTAGGGATATGGGAGTAGGGCCTGGGTGGGATTGTGGTCAGTGCAGACTCGATGGGCCAAATGGCCTCTTTCTATACTGTAGGATTTCTATGATTTCAATGACATTGCAGCCCTGAGCGAAACTCGATAGTCTACCCAAGGGTGTGAATGACCGGCTTATGACATTACAGCTTCCGCTACAGAACAGAAGTCAAGCCACCCTGATCAGCACCTGTGCCCCCACAATGAACAACCCAGACGAGATGGAAGACAAGTTCTACGAAGAATTAGACCCCTATTATCAGCAGTGAGCAGTATCGACAAGCTGATCTTGCTTGGCGATTTCAATGCAAGAGTAGGGTGTGACTCTGCAATCTGGCAGGGAGTCGTTGGGAGACACGGAGCGGGCAAGTGTAACAGTAACAGCCTACTCTTAATGAAGACCTGTGCAGCGCACGACCTCCTCATCACCAACACAACCTTCCGTCTGCCTACCCGTAACAAGACCTCCTGGATGCACCCCCAGTCTAAGCATTGGCATCTTATCGACTATGTCATTGTCAGGAGAAAAGACAGGCAGTATGTCAGAGTAACCAAGGCCACATGTGGTGCTGACTGCTGGACAGATCACAGGCTCATTGTCTCCAAAATGAGGCTCAGCATCAGACCCAAGAGGTGACCACAAGGAAGCAAGGTTATGAAAAGAATCAATGCAGCCAAGCTAAAGAACACCACCATAGCTTCAGCACTGGCTGAAGACTTCGAAATCAAGCTTGCTGACCTACACCTCGCTGGCAGCGCTGAGGACGACTGGGAACGCTTCAGGGATGCTATCCATACATCTGCACTGAAGATGCTTGGGCCCTCTACCCGCAGGCAGCACAATTGGTTTGATGAGAATGATGAGGAGATACAGGCTCTACTTGTTGAAAAGCACCACCTCCATCAGGCCTGTCAGAATGACCCATCTTCAGCTGCCAAGAAAAATGCGTTTACCAGTGCTCGCAGGACAGTCCAGAATAAACTGCGTAAAATGCAGGATGCCTGGCTGAGCGCCAAGGCAGATGAAATACAGGGATGCACCGACAGAAACAACTTGAAATGGTTCTATGAAGCCCTCAACTCTCTCTACAGACCTCAATCTCTCAAGAGCTCCCCCCTTCTGAGTACAGATGATACAACTCTCATTACAGAGAAGGCTCAGATCCTGCAGAGATGGGCTGAACACTTTGAAGCTGTCCTCAACTGAACTTCATCTATTAATAATAAGGCAATAGATAGGAATCCCCAGTTTGATAGCAACAGCGCCATGGATGACCCACCAGTAGTAACCAAAGTCACGAAAGCTGTCAGCCAGCTATTCAGTGGCAAAGCCCCAGGGGCAGATGCCATACCTGCAGAGATCTATAAAGGTGCTGGTCCTGCACTTATCGAGAAGCTCACTGCGTTGTTCCAGTCCTTTTGGAAGCAAGGATCCATTCCTCAGGAACTTAAAGATGCTTCCATCGTACACCTCTACTAGAGGAAGGGCAATTGACAAATACGCGACAACCACTGAGGAATCTCGCTGCTCTCCATCACAGGAAAAACCCTCGCAAGAGTCCTGCTAAATCACTCATCTGGAGCTGGATCTGCTTCCAGAGTCACAGCGTGGCTTCCGCAAAGGTTGTGGAACTACTGACATGATTTTTGCTGCCAACTTCAGAAGTGTCAGGAGCAGAACTGCGAGCTCTACACAACCTCTGTTGACCTTGCGAAAGCCTTTGACACTGTCAGCTGACATGGCCTGTGGAGGATCATGTCAAAGTGCGGCTGCCCCCCAAATTCATTCAGATGGTACACCAGTTCTATGATGGCATGATGGCCAGAGTACTGGATGGCAGAGAATCCTCTGAGGCATTCCCAGTCATCTATGGCGTCAAACAGGGCTGTGTGCTCGCACGCACACTGTTCAGCATGATGTTTACTGCCATGCTGAATGATGCCTTCCAGGACAGTGTTGATTGAATCAGCCTCAAGTACAGAGTGGATGGGAAGCTTCAAGCTATTTCCAAAGTGAAAGAGGCCATTCTGAGAGATTTCCTCTGTGCTGATGACTGCGCCCTCTATGCCGGCTCACAGCCAGAGATGCAAGTCAATATGGACAAATTTTCCATGGCTTGTGACAACTTTGGACTCACCACCAACATTAAAAAGACTGAAGTCATGCACCAGCCTGCTCCTCATGCACCGTACACAGAACCCATAATCACAATCAAAGGGCAGAAACTACAGGCAGTGGACCAGTTCATTTATCTTGGCAGCACCCTCTCCCAAGCAGTGACTATTGATGCAGAAGTTAATTGCAGAATAGCAAAGGCAAGTTCTGCTTTCGGTAGACTGTGCTCCACTGTATGGGAACGTCGAGGAATCAGCTCAGCAACAAAACAAAGTCTACAGCGCCGTGGTACTCACTACCCTCCCTGTACGCCTGTGAAACATGGACTGTGTATCGAAGGCATGCAAGACAGCTCAATCATTTCCACATGACTTGTCTTCGCAGAATATTACGCATCCGAAGGCAAGACAAAGTACCAGACACTGAAGTTCTCTCTAGAGCAAGTCTACCATCAGTCCGCACACTGCTGATGAGCGCGCAGACCTGGTGGGCAGGTCATGTCATCCGTATGTTAGACGAGCGCATACCCAAGCAGCTCCTTTTTGGGGAACTCTCTGCTGGACGACGCTCGCACAGAGGGCAGAAGAAACGTTTCAAAGACACACTCGAGGCCTCCCTGAAGTCACTTGACATTGATACGACTACCTGGGATACGCTGGCACAAAACCGCCCTACCTGGCACTGCCTCATCCACAAAGGCTGTCAAGCTCACGAAGCAAGGTGTATTGCTGAAGCACAACTTAAGCGCGAGCTGCGCAAGTCCAGAGCCACCAGAGCGACAACTACAGTGTCTACACAAGTCTGTCCAATATGTGCCAGGACATTCCGTGCCTGAATTGGCCTGTTGCTATCAAACTGGGAAGTTCATCTTCGGACACACAGCAACCAGCCTCAAAATGACTAATAGTGTCGAGGTCCTCATCGATGACGATGGACGAACAACATAGTAAAGAAACATGCATATCCTTGACCGTCCATCTCAGATGCATCTGAAATACAGCAAGCATGTATCAATTTCCTCTCACTGCTCCCTGTGTAATTATGTCATCTTCAGTGTCCTGGATCCTTATGCACCAGTTTGATTTACCACTTTATACCACAGATGCCCCAATTCTTCCCACTCCACACACCTATTATCCAATCAACAACACTATAGCACAAAGAATTAATGGGACTATGGCTGGAATATTGATGCACTTTCATCAAAACCAGCTGAGCAATGTCACTATGATGATCCCCCACGTTACTTGGTTAATGTTCAACAGCAAAAGTTGCCCTAGTTAAATCACGTTCTTGTATCTTACACAAATAATTGTTCTAATTTCAATTGTGAATTAGGGAGTGTTCGCAACTGCAGTCAATTGAAGCTGCAGAATAAAAGCCAACAGCACCAGGGAGCACTGCAGTGTTATATTGGCTGTACCAGTTCATTTTTAAAACAAAGTCACTGTGGAGTGAGCACACCTAAGTAGCTTTGCTTTGTACAGCGTGAATACTCTTGGCTGGAGAATTCCAAAATCCTGCCTCTCAGCTGACTTATGCTGCATGCACTTTGCAGAACAACTTCTAGGAATGCTTCAATAAGGTAACTGCAATTCCTGATGTAGATGCAAAATTTATACTTTAAACCAGTTTCTACAGTGTTAGATCTAGATTGAAAAAAAACAGACGTCCATTTTAAAAGTTTAACCTGAACTAGCTTTTCTCCCCCCACTTGGGTGGTGGCTGTGGTGGAGAGGAAAGATAATAGAGGTTAAGAACTTTAATGAACACAGTTATTCATCTCTCCTCTTCTGCTCTGTCAATACCATTTGTCACTCTGTACATAGAGTCACTGAGATTTACAGCATGGAAACAGGCCCTTTGGCCCAACTTGTCCATGTCGCCCAGTTTTTACCTCTAAGCTAGTCCCAATTGCCCACATTTGGCCCATATCCCTCTGTACCCACCTTATCCACGTAACTGTCTAAATGCTTTTAAAGAGACAAAATTGTACCCACCTCTGCTACTGCCTCTGACAGCCTGTTCCAGACACTTACCACTCTCTGAAAAAATTGCCCCTCTGGACCCTTTTGTATCTCTCCCCTCTCACCTTAAACCTCTAGTTTTAGACTCCCGTACCTTTAGGAAAAGATGTTGACTATCTAGTTGTTCTATGCCCCTCATTATTTTATAGACCTCCATAAGATCACCCCTAAACCTCCTATGCTCCAGGGGAAAAAAGTCCCAGTCTATCCAGCCTCTTCTTATAAGTCAAACCATCAAGTCCTGATAGTATCCTAGTAAATCTTTTGTGCACTTTTTCTAGTTTAATAATAACCTGTCCATGATAGGGTGACCAGAACTGTACACAGTATTCCAAGTGTGGCCTTACCAATGCCTTGTACAACTTCAACAAGATGTCCAAACTCCTGTATTCAATGTTCAGACTGATGAAACCAAGCATGCTGAATGGCTTCACCACTCTGTCCACCTGTGACTCCACTTTCAAGGAGCTATGAACATGTACCCCCAGATCTTTGTTCTGTAACTCTCCCCAACGCTCGACCATTAACTGAGTAAGTCCCTGGTTCAGCAAAATGCATCACCATGTAGACTCCTTTGCAACCCTTTCAAAGACGTACATTCAAAATAGAATACTAATGTAGGGAGTGGCACCACTTTTGGGGAAATGGTCAATTTTACATACTCTTATTCACATCAGAAATTCTTTAGACAATTCTGTACTACATACTATCTTACCTGCTCTTTTAACAGTTAAGTTTACAAGCCAAATGCTCATTTTTTTTAACCTTAGTTTATGTTGTCTTTTCCTAGCTAGATTGCAGTTCAGATTTGTATCTCCTGCAATTATCCTCATCTTAACAAGAGAAACAAAATCCAATTACATGTGCAATAGACTCAATAGGATAACAAACCCAGTTGAATTTAACAGGTTTAGAAACACAACTATCTCCTCCCCCGAAGGTGGTGCAGCATGTTCAGGGACCGTGAGGCATAATTCATTCTTCCCAGTGAACCTTCAGCAGAGACATTGATCTGGACCCAGATGAAAAGAGAGATATTTACTCCCTGCCCCCCTCTCTCTCTCCTCCCACTTTCCTTCACAACACAAGAGCAAAAGGAAAGGAAGTATAAGCAGGTCCATCAGTACCTGCAAAAAAAAAACAAGACTATGCTTTCTACTACAAGTCTCTTTGTCAGTAGTGTATTTCATTGCCCATATTTGGCATTTTTCTCTTCCACACCACCATCCCCATAAATGGGCAAACTTTTAAATGTGATAAAGCAATTAAATTAGATTTTAAAATGTAAATTACTGTGATAGTTACTATTTACAAACTTTCATTAAAACTAGAGATGAATATGTGACTCAGTCTGGTGTGGGAGAAATTCATGGGGCACTGGCATCAGTACTGGGTAAAGTGGAGGCTGCAGTGGTGAGATGGTCTGCACCTGAATCATGCTCGGACTAGTGTTCTTCTAGTGAGCTGCATAACTAGTGAAGCAGAGAGGGCTTTAAACTAAATAGTGGGGACAGTGGATCCCATTTGAGAAGATGGTGTAAATCAGTAGAAACAGGCAAGAGGGAAAGGTATTAGTGTCTGAAATAATAAACAGATTGTGACAGGAAGAGACAGGGAGCAAGTCTAAGAGTAAGCCAGCAGAAGAAGCTGAAGGTTACAAAAATAATAGGACAAAACTAAAAGGCTCTGGATCTGTAGCATTTAAAACAAAACAAATGAACTGACAGCTGTAATTGAAATAAATAAGTACGATCAGATAGCCATTACAGCAGCATGGCTGCAAGATTACATAGATTCGTACCTGAATCTTAAAAAATGTGACATTTAGAAAGGATAGGAAGCTAGGAAAAGCTGGAAGGGTGGCTCTCAATTAATAGTGGTATTAGCATAATAAAGGGATGAAGTACCAGTGGGGGACCATTTTGGGAATAGTAATCATAGTTAGGTTTAGTATCATTATGGAAAATGTCAGACATTCATAAAGAAATTGAAAGAATCATCAGCTAGTGCCCAAATTGTGAAACCCAACAGTCATTGCCACCATGGACAAATATGCACCCATGGGAACAGCCAGAAAGGCCATGAGCAAGATGACACAGATTTTGCAGGTTGCTTCTTGGGACATATGTTTCTCATTTTGATTGATGCACATTCCAAATGGTTGGATGTCCAATTCATGATGAAGACCACAATGACCACAGTCACCATTGATAAGTTGAGGCAGACTGTTGACATCCATGGCATCTGAGGTCTTAATGTCAGACAATGGCACAGCATTTACAGCAAATGAAATTCAGAAATTTGAAAGTCAAACCTTATTCGACATGTTTCCTCAACATCTTATCACCCAGCTTCCAATGGGTTAGTAGAACAAACTGTACAATTGCCTTCATATTTAGCAAGTTTCTTACTGTCATACAATGCCATGCCAAATGCAATCACAGGGGTCATGCCAACTGAATTACTGATGGGACATTGCCTGCAGACCTGGTTGGATTTAGTTTTTCCGGATTTGGAAGGGAGGGTCTAGACAAGCCTCCCAAAAGCAAAACCATGAATCAAGGAAGATGATCTAGTCCTGGCCAGGAACTTTGCAGCAGAACCTACATGGGTGCCTGGAAAAATTGTGGAAAGGGTTGGACTGATCTCCCTATATTGTCGAAGTACAAAGTCATCGTGAAAAAAACATGCAGATAGAATCACTACACAGTGCAGGAGGCCATGCAGCCCATCGAATCTATACCGATAACAATTCCACCTAGGCCCTATCCTCTATACGGTATAAGTTGGGGTTGATACCGAGGATCAACAGGTACCTCCTGTGGAGCACTCAAGTTCATCAGTTGCTGATACAGGGATCCTCGTGATAAGTATATGGAACCAGGGCACTCGAGTTCACTGAAAATGAGATGACAGCAACTTCTGAAGAGGGTCTCGACCCCGATTGATGAATTTACATTTGCAACAGCTTGCCCAGATGCCTTACTCACTGAAGATCGGAGTACTGAATTGAGACTTTGCTCCAGACAGATTGAATTTGTGTTGAGTTTCTCCTGATGGTTGCCTTCGTCTTGTTGAGTTGTGCTTGCCTACGTTTGATAATGTTCCTTCCATTTTGTTCATAGGTAAACTTCAAAGTTAGGGGGAAGGAGTTTGGTAGTATGACCCCTTTAAGGGGATGATTCCTGAGGGCCATGTGATTGGGCTGGACCCTATGGAAAGCCAGCGCAGAAAGCTGAGTCAATCAGGAACAAGGGCCAGGGAGAAACTCAGTTGGAGCCAGAGAGCAGAGCGTGTAGTCACATCTTTAGTTCTGTCTAACCATTGCTTGTGTGTATTGGTAATAAACCCTTCAGAAGTCACCCTCAAGTTGTTGCATCCCAGAAATAGCTGTTAATCAGGAAATGCACAGAAAGGAGGATATCAGAAAAATTACAATCACCAGGGAAGTCATGCTGAATAAATCGTTGGAACAGTCTGCTGACAAATCCTGGGTCCTCATGGACTTCATTAGGATCTTAAAAGAAGTGGCTAGTGAAATAGTTGATGTATTGGTTTCAATTTTCCAAAATTCCCTAGGTACCATTCGATTGGAAAATAGCGAATATAACTCCTTTATTCAAAAGAGGGAGACAGAAAGCAGGAAGCTACAGGCCAGTTAGCTTAGCATCATAGGGGAAATGTTTGAAGCCATTATTAAAGACATTATTGCACGGCATTTCAATAAATTCAAGGTAATCAGGCAGAGTCATCATGCTTTTGTGAAAGGGAAATCATGTTAATAACCAATTTATTATGTTACCAATTTACTTGTTCTTTGAACAAGTAACGCATGATGTGGATAAAGGGGATCCAATGAATGTACTGTACTTAGATTTCCAGAAAGCATTTGGTAAGGTGCCACATCAAAGGTTACTGCAAAAACTAAAAGCTCATGGTGTGGGGCTAACATATAGGCATGGGAAGATGATACAACTGGAAACAGTAGGCATAAATAGTTAATTTTTCTGGTTGCAATGACTAGCGTGCCACAAGGATCTGTGCTGGGGCCTCAATTTTACAATTTATATACAATAAGTGACTTGGATGAAGGAACTGAAGTTAAGGCAGCGAAATTTGTAGATGACAAGATAGGCAAAGGAAGTTGTGAAGGGGGGTGGGGTGGGGTGGGGGGGGGGGCAACAAAGGGATATAGATAAATTGAGTGATAAAATGGAGCATTATGTGGGAAAAAGTGAAATTGCCCATTCAGCCGCCAAGGCTTAAACTCTGGAATTCCCTCTCAAAACATTGTTTTCCTCTCAGGCACCCCTTTAAACTTACCTCTTTGGTCAATCTTTTGACCACCTGCCCTAATATCACCTGATGTGGCTTGGTGTCAAAGTTTGTCTTTTAGTCCTGCTATGAAGTATCTTTGAGACACTTTGCTTCATTAAAGGCACTATATAACACACGGTCTTGTTGTCATTTGACGTTAAGAAACTAGCTGTTGAGTCGAGCTCTCTCCCATCATTCACTCTTTGGGTCAGCTGGAACAGTGGCACAAAACTCAGCAGCGCATACACATGGGTCAGTCCACCTGAGTGAGCCCATAACTGTCCCATTCCGTTTGTTAATGCTTGGACAGTGGTCCTAGAGAGTGGCACTACTTATTATTTAGAAAATGTTAATCAAGTATTAATGGCTCTGGCAAATCAAGAAATCTAACACCGCAAAGAAAAGTGTGCTTCATATTCAATGTGGTGCTTCTAACTTAAAGCAATTTAATTTATAGAACTTCCAACATAATTGTAGGAATGTCACTCCCCTGATCAGTTCATCCAGTGAGTAGCATGCAACAAGCAGGAAGATTCCAAATTTGATTTCCAGCCAGTGGCAAATTGACTGATCTCAACCATCTTTTAATAGTTTATGAAGTACATGAGAGGAAGATTGTTAGTTTTACAGACTATTACACAAAGGAGATTGGATAGTGCAGTGAATTGGAAGCTTGACTTTCACCACAAGGCTCTCAGAGGAACGAAACTCAGATTGACAGGAGGTATGTTGCCTTCTGGGTTAACAGTCCAAAAGGTGTTTGGCCATTCTCCGCCCAGGTGCCAGAGGCCATTGTCTCCCTAAAAATAAAGGTTTCTAACCTGAAATGTCTACCAGTAAACTTGAGAACAGGTACTGGATATTAATCTACAAAAGCAAAAGACTGCAGATGCTGGAAAACGGGAATAAAAACAGAAAATGCTAGGAACACTCAGGTCAGGCAGCATCCGTGGAGAGAGAAACATAAATATTTCAGGTTGATGAATTTTTGATGAAAGGTCAATCTGAAAAGTTATTTTTTCTCCCTCCATGGACATTACCTGAACTGCTGAGCGTTTTTATCATTTTCTGAATTTTTTTAGTTTAGAATCCTATTTGTTGAAGGTATAGAAATGCCACAATGATGAAAAACACTGGGAAGATCAGCTTAAATAAACTCTAGGTTTTCTATCTTATACAAGGTCTGGAATTTAGATGAAACTGGATATTTTCTTCTGAGGCTTTGTTCACAAAGGACTTGTAAAAATGAGTAAGGGGCTAAAAGGCTATATAATGTCAAGGTGATTAACATTTGTTTTGAATAGGGATATATATGAATTATAGAAGCCTTTAGTTCCTAGTAAAGCTGGAAGCCATGCTGCTTGAGAAATGAGATGAAGGCATTCCCCTCATTACAAAGAACTACAGGAATTCAGGGGTGACATTAGAAGTTAAAGGTTGTACTTAACTAAAGATAGGAAAGAAAGAGACAATCAAGGTTAAAAAAAACTCCCAGTGTTCTTGAATAATATTCCTGGCTATTCAGATATTGAAATAAAATGCAAACTTGAAAATAGGACATTAAAGCTTCAAATACAGAAGTGATCAAGTATTTTGTCAACAGAATAGTCAGCGAATAGCTTGTGTCTCTTTGTCACTGGCCAAGTTGGAAATATCTGCCAGCTGATGAATAAAATGGAAAATTTAAGATGCAAGAATAAAAGGCAGCATACACATGAAATAAGGCTACTCTAACAATCACAAACAGCTCTTTATAAACCCCAGATTCAAATCTGAAAGCAGCAAACTTTCCAAAGCAGAAGCAAATGCAAATGAAAATGAGCCATTTAAAACACTCTGCAGATGGCTTTGGCTATTATATTGATTTTGGTAACTGCAAAGTAAAATTGCTAATAAAAAATTCTCTCAAAAAACTTTTTAGAACTGCCTTCTAGTTTTCGTAGACTGGTTACATTAAAAGTACATTATGAAGGAAAATATACATTTTGTAAGCAATGCAAATGTTGCTCCTGCCAAGTTGTTTGCAATCCTATTGAACATTGGCACATGAACTCCTAGTACCAACGTCTTGCTCTGAAACATCTGAATGTTGATAAACATCCCCATTTAAGTGGTTCAATAAATAACAAAGAAGAAATGCTGGAAAATCTCAGCAGGTCTGGCAGCATCTGTGAGGAAAGAAGAGCTGACATTTTGAGTCCAGATGACCCTTTGTCAAAGCTAAATGTCAATAGCTTGAACATCAACGAATTACACTGCACAGTAGCTGGGCAAAAGTGTTCACTGTGATTGCCCATTGAGTGGGGCCAAAATTTAAGTTGGAGGGATGCTTAGCATAGGCCAGGCACTTACCTACAGAGTGCAACTATTTCACGAACTCTTTAAAGAGCCTACGTACAAAGTTAAACCATGCTGCATTGTGCAATAAGGACACAGCAGGGTTTATTTGCTTTAAATCAAAATGCTAAGTTATGTGAAACACTGCAGCTGCATCAACCACAATATCCCACAAATGATTGTATGTGTACTGTCAAGCCACTTTCTTATTAACCATCCTCACCCTGAACCGTTATCAGTCTTTGCTGTGGTTCGAGTTCCTTCTTAAGACACCGACTTCTAAAAACAATCAAATTGTGGCATAAGAATATCTTACACATTCTACAGTTTACTCCCTCCTACAGTACTGAGTTTATTTGCATGAAGTGTTTCCCTAAGCATCTCCTTAAAAGCTTTAACCGCAAGAAATTTTAAAAGACTTGACCAGCAGGAGCTTAAAAGAAAAAAATACAAATACATTACTGAGGAAATGCAACAAAAGAAGAGTGAGCTATTGTGATGATAGTAATGCAATTGATATGGATACATTGTTTTTGTGTGTTTAAGGGGCATGTTCAAAAATTCAGCTCAGATGCAACTCTGATTAGTGATAGACAGGGTCATGTGATGATGTGGTTGTGGGAAGTCCTGGTTCTGTGACAGAGGGAAAAAGCTTTTACAGAAAGCAGTTTAGTTTGCAGCTGAAGCCTGATTGAAGTTAGACTTGATGTGGGTATGCCGGCGTTGGACTGGTGTAAACACAGTAAAAAGTCTGACAACACCAGGTTTTAGTCCAACCTATTTATTTGATAATATACTCACAAGCTTTCGGGGTTAGTCCCTTCGTCAGGTGAATGGAGAGTTCTGGCCTCAGACAGAGCATATAAAGCACAGACAGTTTAGAGATTACTGATTAGAATGCGAATCCTTACACCTAACCTGCTGTTCAAGACCTGAAGTGGCTGATAATGTGAGTGGAAGGAGCACTGATCACAGTTTAAAGAGATGTGTATTGTCTCCAGACAGTACAGTAAGTGAGGTTTTGCAAACCCAGGCAAGTCACGGGGGTTACAGATAGTGCGACATGAACCCAAGATCCCTGTTGAGACCGTCCTCATGTGTGCGGAACTTGGCTATCAGTCTCTGTTCAGCGACTCTGCGCTGTCGTGTGTCGTGAAGGCCGCCTTGGAGAATGCTTACCCGAAGGTCAGAGGCTGAATGCCCGTGACCACTGAAGTGTTCGCCAACAGGAAGGGAACAGTCTTGCCTGGTGACTGTCGAGCGATGTTCATTCATCCGTTGTCGTAGCGTCTGCATGGTCTCCCCAATGTACCATGCTTCGGGACATCCTTTCTTGCAACGTATCAGGTAGACAATGTTGGCCGAGTTGCAAGAGTATTTACCGTGTACCTGGTGGATGGTGTTCTCACGTGTGATGATGGTATCATCTTTGCAGGCTTCTGGAACTCTCTCTCTCTCGGAAAGCTTCAAGATGGTCTGCACTCATTATAGCAAGTATATTTACAGTTGCTAACATTATTTAAAGTGGCATTTAAGTTTATTGGTTACTTGGAATGGAAATGGTGATAAATTAGAAATTAAAGTTGTTTCCTTTGCATTGTTAAGTATTGCTGAACTGTTAATAGTTCAGTTCCTTCATTTGATAGGATTATATTTAAACAGTTAATAAATTTTGTTTTACTATAACATATCCCTACTTTGTCAGTGGAATCATTCCTGGAAGGAAGGATCCTTTCTTCACATTTATATCAAAATAGAAAGATTGTTGGGTCTAGTCTGGCGCCTTAATGTAATTTGGGATTCGGTCCGGGATCCTGACACTATAAACATAATGCAAGCAGCCACTGTAAAAGTGCATTTGAAATCTGCTAAGAACAGGATCAGGCTTAACTATGATGTCACCACACTTAAATAATCTGCTAAAGCTCCCTGTCCCATCTCACAAGAAGAATAACCACTTGAACATGACACCAGAAGTGTGCCAGGTCTCAAGAATGTACATCAACATGATTCACTGTGTTCAGGAAAGGAAGGATAATCAAAAGTAAAGAACCTTTTATGTCTTAAATTACCACTTTAAAAGTGATTTAACAATTCCAAATTATAAATCATAGATAGAATCACAGAACCCTACAGTGCAGAAAGAGGCCCTTCGGCCCATCGAGTCCACACCGACCACAATCCCACCCTACTCCCATATCCCTCTAACCCACGCATCTCAGGACGTTAGGGGCAATTTTAGCATGGCCAATCAACCCAACCCACACATCTTTGGACTGTGGGAGGAAACCAGAGCACCCGGAGGAAACCCAGACAGACACAAGGAGAACGTGCAAACTCCACACAGATAGAGACCCGAGCCGGGAATCGAACCCAGGTCCCTGGAGCTGTGAAGCAGCAGTGTTAACCACTGTGGTACCGTGCTGCCCGTAATTCATAATTTTAAACCATTAACTCCCATAAACCAGACTAAAGGGATGAGCAGGAGATGCTGACAAAGCATCTTCAGTTAGTAGACAAAACTCAGTTACCAGTGAACAAATTAAAAAATTCTATTACTGATCAGAACATAACCTACAATCTTACAGTCTTAGCCAAAATGAATAGGTCAGAGTCTTTCTGAATTCTCAGCGACTTCTGACAATGTGATCTTTGGAGCTTCTACTGCATGTTGTGAAATTATTACAGTCACAGGAACAGGCCCACCAAGCCTGTGCGAACACATGACACCTTTATAATCTGAAAACCTCTGCACAGTCCATATCTCTCTTTTCCCAGCCTATTCATGTATCTGTCAAGATGCCTCTTAAACATTGCTATTGTATATGCTACCATCTCCTGTTGCAGTGCATTCCAGGCACTTATTACGCTCTGTGTAAAAGAACTTCCCCCTCATATCTCCTTTAAACTTTCTCTCTTTACCTTAAACCTATGTCCCCTAATAATTAATATTTCTACCCTGGGAAAACAACTCCGACTATCCATTCTGTCCATGACTCTCAATTTTGTAAACTTCTATCAGGTCACTCCTCAGCCTCCGATGTTCAAGCGAAAACAAAGTTTCTCCAATCTCTCCTCATAGCTAATACCTTTCAAACTAAGCAATGTTTTGGTAAACCTTTCCTGGACCCTCTCCAAAGCCTCCACATCCTTCTGGTAGTGTGGCGCCCAGAACTGTACCCAGTATTCCAAATGAGGCCTAAAGAAAGTTCTATACAGATACAACATGACTTTTATACTCTATGCTTGGACCAATGAAGGCAAGTATGCCATATGCCTTCTTGACCACCTTATCCACCTGTGTTGCCCAGTTCAAGGAACTGTGAATTGATACACCTCGATCTCTCTATATTAATGCTTCTTCTAAGGGATCTGCACTTTACTGTATAACATAAAACAGACAACAGGAGTCCCAGCACTGATCAGCGTGGAACACCACTGGTCACGGATGTCCAGTCAGGAAAGCATCCTTCCAACCTCTACTGTCTTCTATGGCCAAGCCAGTTCTGTATCCATTTTACTCACTCACTGCGGGTGTGACTTCACATTCTGTATCAGCCTGCCATGAGGGACCTTGTCAAAGACCTTGCTGAACTCTATGTAGACAACATCCACTGCCCCACCCTCAATCATCTATGTCACTTCCTCAAAAAACTCAATCAAGTTTGAGACACGACCAACCCAGCACACAAAGCCATGCTTCCTATTGTTAATAAGTCTATATTTTTCCAAATGAGTAAATCCTGTCCCTAAGAATCTTCTCCAGTAATTTTCCTACCAATAACAGTAGGCTCACCAGCTGTAATTTCCCAGATTATCCCTGTTGCCCTCCTTAAACACTGGCTAATCTCCAGCCTCTGGGACCTCTCCTGTGACTGAAGAGGAGACAACGATTTCATACAAGGCCCCAACAATTTCCTCCCTTGCCTCCCTCCATATTCTGGGATAGATTCCATCAGGTTCTGGGGACTTATCTACCTTGATGCTTTTCAAAACACTACACCATTTCCTTTTTATCAACATGCCCTAGAATATCAACATTACCCCTCTCTAGACTCATCATCCATCATGTTCCTCACCTTTGTGAATATTAATACAAGTATTCATTAAGGACCTTGCCATTTCCTCTGGCTCTACGCATACATTCCCTCCTTTGTCTTTGAGTGGATCTACCCTTTCCACAGCTCCCTCTTGCTCCATATATTACATATTTATGTATATATAAAATGCTTTGGGATTTTCCTTAATTCTGTTTGCCAAGGACATTTCATGGCCCTTTTAGCCCTCTTAACTCCTTGCTTATATTCTTTGAGGGCTGTCTGTCTTCAGTTTCCTAAACCTTATGTATGTCTCCTTTTTCTTTTTGACTAAGCTCAATTCCTCTCGTCATCCAAGGTTCCCAAATCTTGTTATCCTTCAGCAACATTTTACAAACAGTCAGGCGCGTGGTCAGTACATAAATTGCAGAAAGTAGAATGTAGTTTATATAAAAAAAATTCACCCAGTTAAGGTCTTGTTGTCATAACTTCAGTTTTGCAACATTGGCAGGCTATATAGTCTTATTTGGTTTTCCCTCGTTTGGCAATCTTTTTTTACTTGCACAGTATTGTTTCCCTGGGAGATAAACCAGTTTTATGTCTCAAGTTAGCCTTGGGATAAAAATGCTTACCTAATGCAGACAAAAAAAAACAATTTTCTCTATTTGCACTTTGCATTATGACTGGAAACAGTGACATTACCCATTCCACTTGTCTACCATATTGGTTCCAAACAGATTCAAAATAAAAAATTCACTCGGTGTGAATGACATTGAATGGCATCAGATGTGGGTTTAGATTATAACAGTTGTGGAAAAAACGTATAATTAATTCATAAGTTAGGTTTATCAAACCTTGCTCAGTCATAACCAATTTAAAACTGTAATCTATTTTAAACTTTGGAAAGTTATAATTCCATCAACATGGAGAGATCTTATACATTTGTATACTGGGGAGTGATGCCAAATTACAGCCTCCTACATTAGGGTACGGATCAGAAACCCCAAGGTATAATACGAAGTTAGAGTAGACCCCAACTATTTGCTATTTTGGCATTGAGGGGATAAGGTGTTTCACTCCAGGTATGGTTCTATTGACACACGAGACTTTTAACAAAACAAACCTTGTTTGACTATAAAAAATTAATTAATTTAACATTTGAACAATACTTAAACATGGCAAGACACAATGGTCAACTGCTAACCTAGCTCTATTAGTTCCAATTCAAGCAGTATTCCTCTTAGACTCAAAACCCCTCTTCAAAATCAGTTAGCAAACAACACAGGCTTATGTTGTGTACCTGTTAATAGTCCAAGAACTTTTAGAACATTGAGAGAGAGTGCATGAGAGCACGCAATGCTGTTAAATAGCTCCAGTGAGCAACTGCTCAATTTTTAAAAATGAAACGAAAAGTCTTTCCTGCATGCTTAGCTTCTCCCGTTAATCGCACGGCTTTGTCAGTCAACCTAATCAAAACCACACTGAAACCCCAAGGGAAACCAAAGTAAACAAAAATGCATCAACCCTGTTTAAATAAACACACAGCCTCTCATCACAGGCCAACTCTCTCAGCATGCAAATCAATCTAGTGAACCTTCACTAAACCGCCAAGTATATCCTTCCTTCATATGGAGAACTGCACAGTGCTCCAGGTGTTGTTAAACTAAAGCCCCACATAATTGTAGCAAGACCTCCTTATTCTTGCACTCCAATCCTCTTGCAATAAAAGACAAATGCAGTTTGCCTTCCAAATTGCTTATTATACCTCCAGTAAGAATACATTCAACTCTCTGAATATTTAACTTTCACACCTTCTAAAAAAAATGTTCTGCTTTGCGAAAGTACTGTGCCTTGTGTTTCTCTGCAGAATTTTATTGGCATTATTGTCTGCAGCTGGTGCCTTCTAATTGTTACTGAAGCAATATAATGGACATCATGCTAATTTTAATCTGAATTAATGCAGGGTCCTGTGGCTTTTAGTGTTCCTTAGGATTACAGACTGGGGTTTGATTGAGGATGATTGCCAGGTCAGGTGACATCCCTCAGGACAGCTTCTTTTTCCCCCAGAGGCCTCAGAATTGGTTCAACATTCTAAGGACTAATTCACAGAGGTGTTGAATGCTGATAATCCAGTATCATGTGAGCATACTTATTTCTGTGGCAAGTCTGAAGAAAGGTGTCTGTCTGTGAGATGGTATTTAACTTGGAACAGCAGAGGTGCCTAACAATTAGGAGCTATACAGTGTGTCATGTTGAAATTTTGTAATTGATAAAAGTTATACTAATTCTTTTTGTTCTATTTTAACTGTGCTCTTAATAAACTATGCTTGGTAAAAGCTTCCTTGTGGGTCATTTGAAACAACTTCTGCTGACCCATGCCAAAATCAAATGGGCTAACTTCATCGAAAAATTTGAGTTTTCTGGCTTGGGTCTTAACATTTTACTCTTCTTACTATAAAAGTGAATAACTTCACACTTTCCTACAATATACTCCAGCTGAGTCCTTGTTGTACACACACTCATAAGAACATAAGAAATAGGAGCAGGAGTAGGCCATCTAGCCCTTCGAGCCTGCCCCAACATTCAATAAGATCATGGCTGATCTGAAGTGAATCAGTTCCACTTTCCCGCTTTCTCCCCATAACCCTTAATTCCCTTGTCTATCAGAAATCTAAATTAGACTTCTAAATCTAAATAAACACTCAATCTGTCAATATCTCCTTGCAGCCTCTGTGCCCTCCTCATAGTTCACATTCCCTCAAGTTTTTCATCAGCAAACTTCCAGAGAAATTATCTTCGGTCTCTTTGTTGAACTTGTTAGTTAGATTTTAAAGAGCTGAAGCCCAAGCATTGATTCTTTCTGCGCGCCAGATTCTCTCTCTCTCCTCAGTCTACTACTGGTCTGTAACCAATCCTCCATTCATACTAATACATTACCCCCAATTCCATGAACCCTCATCTTACATATTAATCTTTTGTTTGGCACCTCATCAAACACCTTTTGGCAATCCAAACCTTTAAACTGGTTTCTAAATATTTTGCAATCAAAATACGTTTGCAAAGGAAAACTGCTCTGTGTATCTGCTTCAATATGCAGAAGGAAGTTGAGACACACAAGCAAATAAAAGGGGCGGGGAGAATATCAAACAATTAACCAAATATCACAAACGAGTGGTTTACTATTTTGTGCTCGAACCTCTTCAGTTGAATAAATATAATGCATAAATCAAGCCTTCAATATAATGTAATGTAAATGCTGTGTAAAGTGTCACTATCTGGGCAGAGTTGGAGGTGTGAGAGTACCAAACTATCTTTCAGAGAGCTGCTGAGGTTTCTTCAGTTCCTATTTTCATCAAAAAGGCACAAAGCCTTTTTTGCTGAAACTGTCACTTATTCAGAAACATAAGTTCAACACTGGTTTCCACAAAACTATTAAAGAATCCAGACTACAAGAAACTGTCATTGATTATTCTTACATCTGTACTGCTAAAATTATTTATCAAAATAAATGGCACTCAGAGTAATGTAAACTTAGCCTGATCATAATGTTTATTTGAATTGGACAGGCACAAGACTTGCATGTACATTTGCTCTCTCCATTTTCAATGGAAAAATTGTACACGCACAAATCAACAGTTCAAGTTAAACGCCCAAAACTAAAGCAAAATAGTGTGGATGTTGCAAATCTGAAAAGAAAACAGAAAACGCTGGAAATACTCAGCAGGTCTGAAAGCATCTGTTAAGAAAGAGAAACAGAGCTAACGTTTCAGGTCGATGTTCTGAAGGACATAAGAACATAAGAAATAGGAGCAGGAGTAGGCCATCTAGCCCTTCGAGCCTGTCCCGCCATTCAATAAGATCATGGCTGATCTGAAGTGGATCAGTTCCACTTACCCACCTGCTCCCCATAACCCTCAATTCCCTTATCGATCAGAAATTTATCTACCCGTGACTTAAACATATTCAACAAGCTAGCCTCTACCACTTCAATGGGCAGAGAATTCCAGAGATTCACTACCCTCAGAGAAGAAGTTCCTCCTCAACTCTGTTCTAAACTGCATCTCTCCCCCCCCACCACCATTTCGAGGCTGTGCCCTCTAGTTCTGGTTTCCTTTCTAAGTGGAAAGAATCTCTCTACCTCTACCCTACCTAGCCCCTTCATTATCTTATATGTCTCTAATAAGATCACCCCTCAGCCTTCTAAACTCATAATAAGAACATAATAAGAAATAGGAGCAGGAGTAGGCCATCTAGCCCTTCGAGCCTGCCCCGCCATTCAATAAGATCATGGCTGATCTGTCGTGGCTCAGTTCCACATTCCCGCCCTCTCCCCATAACCCTTAATCCCCTCTCTTATCAAAAACCCATCAACCCACGTCTTAAAAATATTCAGCGAGGCAGCCTCCACCACTTCAACGGGCAGAGAATTCCAGAGATTCACCACCCTTTGAGTGAAGAAGTTCCTCCTCAACTCCGTTCTAAACCACCCCCCCTTTATCTTGAGGCTGTGCCCCCTAGTCCTACTGTCCTTTCTGAGCGGGAAGAGTCTCTCCACCTCTATCCTATCCATCCCATTCATCATCTTATACGTCTCAATGAGATCTCCCCTCATTCTTCTAAACTCTAACGAGTACAAGCCTAGTTTATTCAGCCTCTCCTCATAGCTCAACCCCCTCAACTCCGGCATCAGCCTAGTAAACCTCCTCTGCACTCCCTCCAAGGCCAAAATATCCTTGCGTAAGCTCCAACGAGTACAGGGCCAATCTACTCAATCTCTCCTCATAAGCTAACCCCCTCATCTCCGGTATCAACCTGGTGAACCTTCTCTGTACTCCCTCCAAGGCCAAAATATCCTTTCGCAAATAAGGAGACCAAAATTGCACACAGTACTCCAGTTGCAGCCTCACCAGTGCCCTGCACAGTTGCAGCAAGACCTCCCTGCTTTTATATTCTATCCCCCTCGCGATAAAGACCAACATTCCATTCGCCTTCTTGATCACCTGCTGCACCTGCAAACTGAGTTTTTGCAATTCGTGCACAAGGACCCCCAGGTCCCTCTGCACAGTAGCATGCTGCAACTTTTCACCATTTAAATAATATTCCATTTTACTATTATTTCTTCCAAAGTGGATAACCTCACATTTGCCAAATGTTATTCTCCATCTGCCAGGTCCTCACCCACTCACTCAGTCTATCCAAATCTCTCTGCATACTTTCCGCATCCTCCACGCAATTCGCTTTTCCACTCATCTTTGTGTCATCAGCAAACTTTGTTACCCTACATTCAGCCCCCTCCTCCAGATCGTCTATGTATATGGTAAACAGTTGAGGCCCCAGCACCGATCCCTGTGGCACGCCACTAGTCACCAACTGCCAACCAGAAAAACACCCATTTATTCCAACTCTCTGCTTCCTGTTAGATAGCCAATCCTCAATCCACGCTAACACTTTACCCCCAACCCGGTGTACCCTAACCTTCTGCAGCAACCTTTTGTGAGGCACCTTATCGACCACCTTCTGGAAAGGACCATTGACCTGAAACGTTAACAGTTTCTCTCTTCACTCATGCTGCCAGGCCTCAAGTACTTCCAACATTTTCTGTTTTTAGTTTCAAGTTAAATGCCTAAATCAGTCTCCTTCTCCCAATATATTCCAAATTCTCACAAAGCAGTTCCCTCACAACAATCATGCATCATGATGAATTACACAACTATGGACGGAATTATAACATCTTACAAACTCAGTTGGGTTGCAGAAAGACTCTACTATATCAAGTCATTGCATCCCTTTATTAAATTATTGGTTGACCAAAAAAGTAATGAAGGGAAAAATGCAGTCAAATAACACTTGAAAAACTGCCTACTTCTTTAACATTTGCACAAGCATCGTACATTCAATCCCAAGTACTTCATTGGCTGTGAAGCACTTTAGGATGTTCTGGATAAGGAGGGGACTTTCCAGCTCGAAGTGAAAGATGTTATACTCTGCTTAATTCAAAGAATTTTTATCTCATCAGGGAGGTGTTTAACGAAAATAAAAACATGGGCTTTCTATTCTTCTGCACATCTACGGTTTATTATTTACCTCTTCCCACACTGCTAATTCAACATTCAAAATCATGGCAAGCATCAAAGCTAAAAACACTTTTACCTAACTTATTTTTAAATACATGTACATGTTTGCAACCTGACTGATTTTATCTTGTGAATTGTTAGACAGCATGGCTGCATTAGGTAAAGTCAGACTTTGAAAAAAGGGGGGTGGTGGGGGTTTTCTCTCTAGGCTTCTGTTTCAACAGAAAATGTGGCACCTGCTCTCTTGGCAAGAATGAAAATACCACAATGATCTCTATTTGAGAACAGCAAAACATAACCAACGAGCACAAATCATTTCAGTTAGTGCCCAAGGGCAAATTTACATCACGGAATCTTATATAAAGATTCCAACTGGAAAGCATTCTCTTGCTTAAAAAAATGCTTGCATCCAATAACTAAACTCAATGACTGCATTTTGGAAGAAAAGCTACTTGGCCATCAAATTGTTCTTTCAACAGACCATATATTAATTTGAATTCTTATCAAGTTTACTTCACTTCAGTAATCCCTGGGTAAACGGGAAACCACAGGTAAGTGTTTCCAAGATAAGACAACTTTCTCCTGGATTGTCAATGGTAATCTTGCAACACTCGAGGATATCAAACTGACATTACAATCTCCACCACTCAATCCTAGCCAGTTGCAATCCATGAGGATATTGTCATGATGCACACAGCACAAGAACTGATTTGCTCCAGCCAGTCATTGCCCTGCTCTATAACAAAAATCCAGATATCTGTTATTAACCATTTAACCAACCCCTTTTAAAAAGGGCAACATACCATTAACTGCCTTTGTCAAGTCTATTCCAATTGTTTACTGCTCTACATGGTTTTGCAAGACTCAGTTATCACTGGATGACCATAGGAGCTGGAACTCTGAGCAATTTGCAACTCCCCGCCTCAAATCCCGAGGAAGCAGAGATCAATTGGATCAGCTATTACAAAAAGTCTCAGGAATCAGAAACTGGCATCTTCCTGATCTGTATGGATCAACAGCAAACAAGCTGTACATGTACCCATGGAAGCCTTACAGAATATGAAACCTTGGAGAAAACACTACTAGAGCAGCATACTATAATGAATGGATTTTGTACAGTTTCTTTAATGAAAATCTGAAATATGCCCTGATTAAATTGATTTAAAAACCTCTGCCAGACTGTTTTGCTTCAACTTCCATTTCGTGACCAAGTTGATATTCTGCACCTTACCCCTCCCATAAATATAATCCCATCGTCCACAACGTCTGTTTACTCAATGTCTTCTTGAATCTTGAAAATAGCTGTTGTGCAAGAGAAGGTTAAGATTTTTTGTTATAAAAAAGGTCACTTTTCTCTCCACATTGGCTTCAAGATTCCACCCACCAACCTGCATGTGTTCGGAGGTGTCCGCTGAGTGCATCTCTTCTCCGACAGGCATAATTACAGAATGGACATTTAAAAGGCTTCTCCCCAGAGTGTAATTTGATGTGCCGCAGGAGGTTTCCTTTCTGTGTGAACGAGGCACCACACTGGTTACAATGAAAGGGGCGTTCGCCTGAGGAAGAAAGATGGGCAGAAAGGTCAAAAAGCTAGCAAGAAAAAAATAGATTTAGAAAACATATCAGCCTTTCAACATAATACCTTTGTGTTCATTAATGTGAAGGTTGACAGTGCTGGAAAACAAAGGATTTTCCATTTCTGGAATTCAAGGTGATGTATACCACATATGGAATTAAAAGGACACAAGATTAAAAGTGACGAGCACAAACAAAATAAAATAATTTGTATTTGTAGGATGTTTGCGTCTCCCATGGCATTCCAAAGCATTTTACTTACAACGAATTGCTTTGAAGTGCAGTTAGTGAATGCAGCAGCCATCTGACAAGGTCCCATTAACAGGTGAGATGAATAACCATTTAATGTTTTTGGTATTGAGGACCAACCATTAGACAGATGCTCGATAAATTCCTGCACCTTTTTAAATAATGCCACTGAATTTGACAGTCACCTGCACTATGGGAATAAGCAGATGGAGCCTTGGCTTATTGTTTCAACCAAATGGCACCTCTGACATTGCAACACCCCCTTAGGTGCTACTCATTTTATACTCAAATTCTGGTGAGGTTTAAATACAGGACCTTTTGAAACAATAACACTGTCAACCAAGCCAAGTCGACACTGGACTAGAAAAAAACTAAAAGGTGCTTGAATCTGACATACAACCATCAGTTGCTGTATAAATTACAAAGTTAATATTGCTTTGGAAGGGTCAAATAAAGTGATCTATTACCAATATGATTAGCTGTGCATTCAGTTTAATGACACACAGATCAGATTGTCAAGCTTAACCAGGAGAAAGCTTTCATGATGTCCCATTTCAGATACAGCATAGCTCCCACAGTTTATAAAATGTACTAAATACAATAGAAAGCAGATTAAAATACATCTTATTTGACTATTCATGATCTTAAGAGTTTAAACATCAGCATCAGATACCCTGACCTGTAAATATACAATTACGAAACCAGTTCACGTTGCAGCTCGATGCACCCAGAGGAAAAATTTGCAAGAAAA